>NC_138202.1:39330856-39538303 GCF_964194415.1 Vipera berus
ACCCCATCCAGCCATGACTGGCTGAGGAATTCTGGGAGTTGAAGTCCACCCGCCTTAAAGTTGCTACGATTGAGTAATACTGGGATAGATAGCCAGACAAATAGACAGATACTGATACTAATCTCAGACTCTGCTGGCATAATGACTGGCTTAAAAATGTGTGAGGAGTTTAAAAATTCCTATGCCAAGCCCTCAATCTGATCCTTTGCTTTAAATTTGCCAGGCCAACCTCTGGCTATGCGTGACTCAGCCAGACCTCCCACAGCCAAGCCATTCTAGAAAATTCTGCCCTTGGATTCTTGGTTTAGCCTTCACTTTCTCTCCTGGTTCTTATTAACTCTGTGGCTTTTTTGGCTTTCCAGGCAGTCCTGTGACTGAAAATCACTGCTGTCCGAGGTGGCCTGACTTGCTATAAGGCTGCATTTGTTCAAAACAGTGGGGAGGGGATTCTTTTTTAGTTACTTTGGTAGTGGGGTAGTATGAAAGATAGCCTTGCTTCACTTTTCACAAAATGTGCAATTATGCTGCTGAAATAATATACTACTCATTCTCCTCCTCTGCAAGATGTTAGGAGAAAAGAGGCTAAATGATCGAATGCCACATGACTTTCCCTACACACATCTAAAGAAATCAAGGAATTTCACTAAGGCAATACACATTACTTGAAGGAGTAAGATGCTTGGCATGTCTTGTTTTGTGAGAATTAAGACCGATACTTAATACTAAGCTCCCAGCCCACAATTTCTATCCCCCCCCCAGTTGTCTCAATGATAGAAAGCAATAAAGGAAGAGTTTGCAGTAGGAGTAGGGAGCATCAGAAAGAAGTTTCTGCTGACTTTGTTTTTTATAGAACATTTTGAAGATGTGTCCACTGCCAACTTCCCATGTGTGGGTGGCACATTTTAGTTCCTGCTGCTCATTGTCATCACCAACTTCAATCAAGTTGCATCGACAAATTAACCCTAAGGAAGAATACCTCAGAAATTAAGATGTCCTTTTCTTTCTCCAAAAACCACACCTGTCACTCACTCCCTAATGGATTTCACAACAGTTTGGGCAGCCACTTCAATAAAAGGAAAGTAAATGTATTTATCTAGGACAGCAGTGAAGACTGCCAAATGCCAACAGAAGTGGGAGCTAGCTTATCTGTTGGGAGGGCAGTCCTTAAAGCACCCACAAGGCTTTTTACTTTTCTGCTAATAGCAAAAAATGTAGTTTTATCATGCTGTGATATACTACATGTTCAGTTTGTAGGGTGTGAATCCATTGTCCCAAGATTCAGACTGATAGTGATATAATGAATTTGGAGACATTTGACCAAGGGCCAGCAGTTCTATTAAGCAGAGTGAAGCAACTACCTCAGCTGGCACTTACAGGGAATACTGGTGAAATGAGGGAATAGAGACATGTGTTTCCAGATGTAATGGATGTTGAGGAAAAACATCATATTCCTAGCAATATAAAAATACATACACACACTGACACACAGACTTATATAGAAAGAAGGGAAATGGAATTATAGAAGTAAAGTTCTTTCCATCACTATTCAGCCAAAGACATATTCCAATATATGACAAAAGTAAATAATAATAATAATAATAATAATAATAATAATAATAATAATAACAATAACAATAACAACAACAACAACAACAACAACAAAAACAACAACAACAATGTTGGAAGGGACCGTGGAGGTCATCTAGTCCAACCTCCTGCTCAGGCAGGAAATCCTACACCATTTCAGACAAATGGCTGTCCAGTTTCTTATTAAAAACTTCCAGTGTTGGAGCATTCATAGCTTTTGGAGTCAGGTTGTTCCACTGATTAATTGTTCTGACTGTGAGGAATTTTTTCCTTAGTTCTAGGTTGCTTCTCTCTTTGGTTAGTTTCCATCCATTGCTTCTTGTCCTGCTTTCAGGTGCTTTGGAGACAGACTTTAAATTCTCTGTTTCCTTCTATCTCTCACACACAAAATTACAAATGTACAAAAATGGTACCAACAGAAAAGAATATTTGTAGCTCAGGGTTGAGCTGTGGGGTTCTTGGTGTTCTCTGAGCTTGATTTTTGTTGTTGTTGTTGCAGACGCTTCATTGCCTAACCAGATAACATCATCACTGCTAGAATTCCCTCTAGCACTGATGATGTTACTTAGCTTAGAATATGGACATATCCATATTCTAGAGGCAGAATATGGACTATGTTACCCTTAGGTTCTATAAGAAACTCCTTGTCTGATAGGTTATTGGTTATCTTCAGACAGCAGTTTGATTAAATTTATGTCAGCTATCAAGATGCACATTAAAATTATTTAGAAATGAGAGGGAAAGTACTGCTGCAGATTCCAATGTTTCTTCCCATTGATATCTCTGAGAGAAACTCAACCACACTTTAACCATACAATCTTTTAATGTGCCCACAATGGCTATGAGACAATAGTTGGTGGGTAAAGAATGTGAAAGAGGCTTCTGAATTCCTTTTAGTAGAGACACACTGTAGAGATATGAGAAAATAACAGAAGCAAAAATCAGAACAGTGCAAGTAGGAAAATGGTGTAATATATAGTAGAAAACAGCTGCAAAACTCAAACCCATGACCTTATTAGCTTAGCTTGTAAAAGACATTGAAATATGATTCTAGTGTACTTCATCAGAAGTTATCTGAATGATCAATAGAGAACATAATTCTGAATGAGCGGAAAATCAGAATGGTGTAGTAATTTTTTTCCCCCATCTGATGCTCAAATTTTACAAAGTCTTTCAAAGGGACTTTCAGACTTTCAGAGTTTGAAATTAACTTCTTAGAGGAAAGTTGTGATGATGAAATGTACAGGGCTGTCAGTACAAAATTGTCAATATACTGTATAAACTATTATCAGGATGTAATAAGAGACTAAAGAACAAAATGTTTCTTTTAAACTTACTAATTTGAGCACAATCCATAATCATTTTATAAGATTCTTAGACATGCTTAAGCTTCTGATTATATCTAATAGAGTGACCTAGCATTTTGCAAGCAAAAATATGTATGTCTCATGTACGTGTGGCTTGTCCCATTTTCAGATTTGTATTCATGACTCTCCTACCAATCAAAAAGTCTGTTTTATGTCTCTCAAGAGAGAATTCACAATCCAATGTTTTTGCTGATGATCCCTTATTTGCTCTGAGCCAATGTCTAGCCATTTATTGAGCAAATTTATATTCATAATTAGAAAAATAAATAAAAATCATTTGATTTTTATATTTCAGGAAAAAATAATCATGAAACATTTCATTATATATGTACCAAATTTTGACTTTGTTTGCTTATGAACATTCAGGTAATATTTCTCTTGAAACAAATGTATTATTAAGACACAAATAACCTGAAACAGAAAAGAATCGATACTACTGGGTGATGCTGCGGTTTTATCAGAAAGATCCGCCTCCAAAAATGAATCTTGCATAAGAACACATAATAACACTTTTACCTCAAAGTCATATTTAAAGATCAGAGATGAACTACTCACACACATCATTGTGGGGAGCAACTGTCATATGATTTAAAATGTAGCAAGAAAAATCCTTTGTTTATGCTAAATACCTTCAGGGGAATGCCAAATAATTAGGAAAGGGTGCCATAGAGACTGATCTCTGTAATATAGATAAAGAGAGCATAATGAAAAGTTTGAGATGACTAATTCTGAAGTATCAAGAACATTCAAACATGGAAACTCAGAGTGCTTATCAAGGTTTCACAAGCAGAATAAGTGTAACAAAAATGAATGGATCAGATTATTGCAGACCAATAACCATGTATATGGCTTTCTCAGCCTGTCTCATTTTCTCTTACTTTTGTTTTCCCTTTTTTGAATCCAGTTTCAAATCTATGACGTAGAAGTCATTTCTGTAATAATACTCCAAAATCTAAATTCACAGTCATTTTTCACCCAGATAGTATTAACAATGACTTGATGGTTACCCTAGAGTGAGATTAAAAAATAAACTAAGTTCTTCGCATAACCTAGATTTAGGATAGAATACAACACTTGTAAGCAGAACTTTGCTAATCTAAGACTTTTCCCCTCCCTTCTCTTTCCCTGTAACTTCTCCTGAGCGTAAAGGCACAAATAGAAGGAGAGCTCCCATTTTTAATCCCAGTTGCAATCATGAGCGCGCTCTCTCTCTCTCTCTCTCTCTCTCTCTCTCTCTCTCTCTCTCTCTCTCTCTCTCTCTCTCTCTCTCTCTCTCTCTCTCTCTCTCTCTCTCTCTCTCTCTCTCTCTCTCTCTCTCTCTCTCTCTCTCTCTCTCTCTTTCTCTCTCTCTCTCTCCAATAGACTCTGGGTGGCTTATAAAATGTAATGCAATTCTAAGTTAAAACATATACAAAATTAGCAAAATAGCTTGAATTTAAAACAACCATTAAAACATAATGCAACAGCTCCTGCAACACATACTCCTTCTGCCATATATTGTATTTCCTAGGTGGAATCAAGTGTGTTACAGTCCCTTACTCTGCAATATGTGGATAATAATTTGGCAAACTGATGTGTTTTTTTTTAAAGAAACAACATTGTCCTGAATATAGAGAAATGGTACGTAATTTCTTGGACTGTTGTAAACTAATTTCCAAAGTTTTGTTTCATTACTGTATTATTAAGGGATAAGTTAGCATGTGCTGTCTAGATCCTGAAGCTAAAACTCAAATACTTTGGCCACCTAATGAGAAGGAAGGACTCACTGGAGAAGAGCCTAATGCTGGGAAAGATTGAGGGCAATAGAAGAAGGGGACGACAGAGAATGAGGTGGCTGGATGGAGTCACTGAAGCAGTAGGCGTGAGCTTAAATGGACTCCAGAAGATGGTAGAGGACAGGAAGGCCTGGAGGAACGTTGTCCATAGGGTCGCGATGGGTCGGACACGACTTCGCAACTAACAACAACAAAGTTAGCATGGCTGCCATTGGCCTCTATTAAGCTTGAAGGGTAAAGAGAAAGATCAAAAATAACAAAGATAAGGAGCAGGTCCATGTTCGAAACAGCCAATGTCATCTTGATTCTTTGCTTTTAACGAAATGGGTAGCATATAAATTTAATAAATAAAAATAAATAAATATACAGTTTAAGGGAGGGAAAGGGGACAAACACACCTATCTCTTTCTTTTAACTCCACCATCGTTATAAGTTGGTATGATTAAATGTTTTTTTAAGTTTTTTGCACACATATAAATGTGATATATGTGGGCAACTGATTAATTTGCCTCTTTATTAACTTCTGTAAATTGCATTATAAAATCAGACATCTGGGGCTCCTTAAGAATGCCAAATCAACATATTGCTTCGAAACGTAATCAAGAAGCTCCTTTGCTTCTTGATGCCTATAGTTTTGATTGTTCCATTTTCATGCTGCAAACGATCAGATGTTCCAGTTGTTTTACCAGATCATTTATATAATACAGGTACTTTAGAAAATATTACCTGCAGCCTCAAATAGACTGCAAAGATTCTTCCAGACAGTGGATGAGCAAATGGAGAGGGGGAGCAAGTGTGTTGAACTACTGCAATAAGAAGACTCACAGAAATGTATTGCTTTCATTCCTTTCCTTTTGATTACAAGGATATACATTTTAATCCATTCCAACAAAATTACCTAAAATGCATTTGATCTGATAGCTATATCATCACTACTTTTTTTTTTACTGAGGACCAAGATTGAAGCATCAAGATTTAAAATTCTTTCTTGTGCCAAGAAAGATTGAATTTGCTAGATTAAAATTTATGAGTATCAGTAACATGTAGTAGGGGTCATCTGATATGGTGACTCCTATATTGTTCCTGGGAGGGAACACTGAAGTAGCTCAGAGGCAAAGAGATGGTAGATAGACAAACATGCCACCATATCACTCACACACTTAGGGTTTTTATTATGAGATGCTAGTATTAGCATTTCATTAGGGACAATATCCTCATCCAGTATCAAGCAGTCTATTACAAGGTTGCTGTTGTTTTTAATCCTCTGTATACCATGTCCAGAGAACAATGTAAAGCCAGCCAAATTTTATCTCAGATGACTCTTTCCACACTACAGACATGCAAAACTTGTAGTTTTGTACTTTTTTTTTGTTATACTAACAGAAACCGCTCAGAGGCAATAAGCAGTTGATTTGTTAAACATGAATGAATGAACCTTTATTGTCAAAGTACAACCATGTATACATTGAAATTGGCTGAACCTCCCTTCGTGCCCCCTTGCCCCAACTCACAGTGACATGAGTAGTGAAGGGAAATCAATATGTTTTCCTCATTGGGAATGTGAACTAGCTAATTATTTTATTTTATTTTATTTTATTCAATTTATACAAATGCCCACTCAATGAGCAACATTTGGGATCTATCATGCTAAAAGCATAAAAAATACACCAACTTTGCAAAACATATCTCATATCTAGGGATGACATGATAGTAGTGTTACAATATCCAAGGGACTGCTACAAAGAAGAAGGGGTCAACCTATTCTCCAAAGCACCTGAAGGCAGGACAAGAAGCCATGGATGGAAACTAATCAAGGAGAGAACCAACCCAGAACTAAGGAGAAATTTCCTGACAGTGAGAACAATTAATTAGTGTAATAACTTACCTCCAGAAGTTGTGGGTGTTCCAGCACTGGAGGTTTTTAAGAAGAGTTTGGACAACCATTTGTCTGAAATAGTATAGGAGAAGGAGATTGAACTAGAAGACCTTCGAGGTCTTTTCCAACTCTGTTATTCAGTTAAAGAAGACACTTGCAGAGATTCCAAAGTCATATTTAATTAGGGGCTTCAGCATTTTGCTTTTGTTTTTTTGTCATAGGTATCAATTTTCAAAGACAAAAAAGGAAGCAATGTTCTTCCCTTCTCTTTTTAAAAAAATCTTATCTGATTATTTCTTTGTGGAACAAGGCTGGAGAAAGCTATTTAAGGATATCTTTAATTTCTTATTATGGTGAGTAGGAAAACCCAACTTATGATTTTCACTGGATACTATTTTGAGGTCAGCCATGGAAAAATATCTTGATTAGTAAAAAAAAAGTTTTTAAGGCTTACTCTTTTCCATTTTTTCTAATACAATTTTATCACAAGGAGGTTGAGGGGTTGGTGAACTGGTGTAAGGAAAACAGCCTAGTTTTAAATACTGGAAAAAACCAAAGAGATCATTGTTGATTTCAGAAAAGGCAGGCACAGCCACACTTCTCTGTGCATAAATGATTCACCTGTGGAGATGGTTACTAGCATCAAATTGCTGGGTCTGCAGCAAACAAGTAGGCTGGCTTGGTCGCTCAACAGTGAGAAACTGGTCAAGCGGGCACAGCAGCGCCTGCATTTTCTGCGTGGCATGAGAAAAACACATCTTCCTTCCTCTGTCCTGACCACTTTCTACAGGGGAATGATTGAGAGCATCCTGTCATACAGCATCACAGTCTGGTTTGGAAGCATCACTGCTTCAGACAGGAAGCCGGTGCAGAGAGTGGTGAGGATGGCTGAAAAGATCATTGGCAGTTCCTTCCCCTCCATCCAGGACAGAGGACAGAAGCATTGCTTGAGCAGGGTTGGTAAGATTATTTGGGAAACTACACATCCTCTTCACGACCTGTTTTCCTTGTTACCTTCTGGGAGGAGGCTTTGTGGCATCCGCAGCAGAACATCCAGATTCAGCCATAGTTTCATTCCATACAGCATTAACCTTGTGAACTCTCAAGCTTCCTCATTCTGTTATGTATTCAAGATGGACAGTATTTAATATTTATTTGTTATGTATATGTAGGGGTGTGGGTCTATACATATGTGTATATAGTATGGTTAGGTGTGTGTCATGTACTTTGAGAGCGGGCAACTAAATTTCATTTTTGATGCGTGCCGTTGTGCCCACAGTAAAAAAAAATGACAATAAAGGTTATCTTTTATCTCTTATCTTATATCTAAATTATATTATTTAATTAAAGAAGCATTTAATTATTTATGAGTGTATGTATGTTTATAGGTACAGTATATAATCAAGAACACCCAAAATCCCTGTCAATCAATATAATCTAATACAACATATATATAAGCCATAGCATGTATGACCTCTTAGGTAATCTAAAATTGGAGTATGAAAACTCGCTACAGAAGAAGAGTGTAATTTAGAGTAAAATCAATTAGATCGTATTTTCAGTTCAATCTGATGAAAATATCTATTATCCCCAATAATGTCCATTTTCTCAGCCTACAAGAACTTAATTGATCCCACAAACCTTATTAGGAAGTGTTCCCAAAATTAACTGATTATGTGGCATGTAACCTAAAATAAAAAGAACTGATTTTCCTCATAGTACTTTACAAATTTCTGCAGGAATCTTCATAGCCAGATGAATCTGCTATGTGTTTCTCAAAGGATGGTCTGAGGACCTCTGTGGATCTTCCAAGATCCTTTCAGGAGTCACAAACTCAAAATTATTATCTAGTCTATGTTGAAAAATAACCCAATATTAAAATCCCATCAAACAATCATGAGAAGCATTAGTGGCTGCAAATGTGTCAATTTTAATTTTTAAATATGGTAAATATTGATAAATATGACCCATACAAAAAAGAAGCTCTACTGGGGTCCTGAATAATTTTTTATGATGGGAAGGGCTCCTAAGAGAGAAAAAAAGAAACACTGCTCTACATTACCCTAAGACAGTCCACAAATTTCCTGTTCTGAGCAGTTTATTGACAATGCAATAACAATAACAATAAATCCTTTCTGCCTCCTTCACTACTATAGTAGGCATAATTTATGTGAGATTTGTATCATCTAACAGTTTATTCATTCTCTAAAGCTTCTCAGAAAAACAAAACACAGCGAGACTTTTAGTAGCGCAATATTGGAAGAAGGAAGAACTGCCGACTATAGAAGAATGGACTTTAAAAGTTTCCAATTTGGCGGAAATGGCAAAGATTTCAGTGTACTTGAAAGACCATTCGCAACAGAGATATATTGTGGAGTGGAGAAGATGGATTGATTACATCCAGAATAAATATGGGACTAAAAAGTTTCACCTAGCATTTGAATAAGTATTGATGTGATATATAAATTACTTGTAGTTATTTTAATAAGAGTTAAAGTGCGACAGAATTTAATATGTTATTGTTGTTTGCATATGGTAGATTATGATTGTATTTTTATACCCTGTATTTAGCTCTGGGAAGTCAGGGAGGGGGGAGGGGGAGGGGAGGGAAGAGTTGGGGAGGTTTGGGGAGAAGGGAGGGGGTTGGGAGGGGTTTTGTCTTTTAAAAAATGTACTGTAAAACTTTTCAAAAAAAGAAAAAGAAAAACAAAACAAACAACAGCAACATTCTATGTCTCCCAAAGCCAAAGATTGTAGTTAAAAGTGATGGTTTCAGACCTTTCACATTTCACATTTCACAACTCTACACTGAGGTTAGTGCCTCAACAAGATTATGATTATATTGCTTGGATATTCCATCCAAGCATTCAAGAAAACCTTGTATTCCATCTTGACTAGACCTGTCTTTGCATGGGAAGTCAGTCAGAGCCAGCTTGAATTATTCCAGGAAATGACCTATCCATGACAATAATGTTACTCTCATTATGCTGGTGGTAACAATGATGATGAATGCAACTTATTTTCAGGTAAACAATGGTCTAATTTATATTTCAGTTATTTTAATGAATCTACCAATGTATAGTAGGTCCAATTCTATCTGAATGAACAGTAGCTGATGACCAATGAAACATGCACTATCTGTAGAACCATAAAGTATGTTTATACTAATTGCAGTATTGGGGGCTTCTCCCCTTTTAGAATTTACCTTTAAGAAGTTTTGTTAGTTCCTATTATTATGTTTTTGTCATTCCTTGCATTTACTCAGAAGTTTTGCCTGAAAAGAAAGCCCCCAAATTTATTTTGGTATTTAGCATTAGATAATATTAACAGTCAAGTTGCCAAGGAATGATTTAATGGATGGAATTCAAAAGTAAATAAGCAATTCCATTGGTGTGGAACAATGTCCTAAAAAATAGAGGATCAACTAGCCAACTAGTAATCTAGCTGGCAGCTTAGTCCTCTGTCTACAGTTGGTGATGGTGAATAACAGAATAGCATCTACCATGAGTCTTCAACATTAATGTGTGTGATTTTACATTCGGTCTTGCCAAAGTGTCTTGCCAAGGTGTCTTTCCACTCTCTTAATGTAATATGAAATTTGAAGCAAATGTTGAGCTCCTTCTTACTTGAAACATCTGCACAAACATTAAGGGAAGCACACAAAATAGTTGCTATTACCACAAAATTCTTAACAAAATATGAAGGAAGAAGTGCATTGAATTCAGTCCAAAAAGAAATGCATTTACTGGAAGCTTGAGGGAAGCCCAAAATACTTTGACAGAAGGGTGAAACACCTCATATATGTTTAACTTCAATAATACCAGTAATAACAGCAATTTAAGTAACTCATTAAGCATATTGTTTTGCGGATAGAATGGACAGAAGTACTGTTGCATTTAGACCTCCATATCAACTATTAGCTGAAACAAGAAAAAAAAACATATAAGTTAATGATTGACAAAATTGCTTGGTGCAGAAGAGATTTATAATCAGCTTCAAAATAACATTCAAATGTTCCCTTTCTACAGAAATGATTGAGGAACCTCCCATAATTTTTAAAAAATTCTTATGCATCACAATGCAGGCTGAAGACTGGATCAGGATGTAGAATTATGACACTTAGCCATTACAATAGACAGTAAAATCTATAAAATAAACACAGATACCGCATAACACGTGGTTTTGTTTTAAAGCTTGCTGCTACTTTGCATGTGGAGCTATTGTGGTTTGCCACGCAAATACATCTTTTATTAAATGTTAATGCAGCCAATTTATATGACAGACCATAATGATAATGAAGGAGAATTAATACTAGGGATACAATGAAATCTATTCCTTCTGCAAGATTTTTTTAAAGGTCATAATGAAAGTTGTGGTTAGTTTTGTTAAAATGCTGTATTTCTCAGTACTTGATGTGATCATATTGCAAGTGGCTGTATTAGAATCATATGCAAAGCTCCAAACAAGAACATATTGGAAATAAAAATAAAAGAATATCCATATGCTTGTACATACAATATATGAATATTTAAAAACAAATTTTACCTGCACATGAAAAAAATATATCTTAAAAATAGGACCCCTAATATTTTACTTTGATTGAAATATACATGCATGCACAGACTGATCCACTGTAAGGGTGTATAGTGAGGCATTTGGTTAATAAATAAAGACATTTATTCATCTCCATTTTAAGAAAATGTATAAATATGCAGTCATTTTCTTGGCCACAGCTACTGCATGCTTGACAGTTATGGTCACCTCATACCAGACCTCACCTAGACCTGGGGCAAAGGCAAATCCAGTTTGATTGATTGGGACATTGTGTATTCATCATTAGTCCAGGCTCTGGCAGACAAGACCTGGCAGGTATCTTCTTGTATGCAGACGGCTTTCCTGGTGTGGTCTTAGCTTTTCTGGCAGCTTAGCCGTGAAATTTTATACATTTCTGCAGCAGGGATTAAGGCTATCAAGCCTCCAAGATTTCTCATCTCTCTGTCAGCATATGGCAATTCAACCCTGCTTAATGCCCCCCTCCTTCCACCCCCCAGAAAGAAAGAAAAGGAATGCAAAAGAGCCCTTATTGTCAGGCTTCTCATATCACAGGGTGGGCCCTGAGTCTATCAAGTAGAGTTGTCTTCAAGACCAGAAGCAGCTGAATTAAACTGAGTATAACGCAGATTTCTGCAGAACCCCAAACCAACACTGGGACCCTAGCTTCACTTTAGAAATAGGATAATGTTTCTTCTAGAAAGAAAGAAAAAAAACATAGACAGAGAATCACTTTTAGTGGGGTAAGCTTAAGATATATTAGGAAATGAGAACTTTTAGGCTTCAGGAGATCATATCAATAGTGCTATGGAGAAGGAAACTTTATTATCATAGGGACATAAGCCCAAATTTCTAATCAGTATGTTTCTATGTATCAACATCACAAAGAAGGATAGCTTGCATATCTTCATGATAAGGGAGATACAAAGACTACATAAAATATGGTGATTGAAATGGAACCAACGGTATCTTGTGTATTTTCTTCCTCTGAAGCACATCTAATGCCCAAGAAGATCTTTATTAACAGAGAGCTTTTGCCAAGGAAGAAAAAAATGAGTCATAAGAGGATGTAAGGATACAAAGGACTGTTACATGTGGGCTGCTTGGCTTTGTTTAGGGATGGTTGAGGAGGGATATGTGTCCTCTTTTACAGAGGACAGTCTTCTAGTGAGTCAAACATAGAATTACATTCTTTATGCATCCTTTGAACTTCAGTTGAAATGAGAACACTGCATTCTTCCATTTCAGGACTTAGTTTATTCATTCCTTTGTTACTGTGGAAACTTACTTTAATTATAGTACATTAGGCATTACATTAATGATAGTGCACTAAGCAACAATTGGGAATGATATACAGCATAAACATGAATAGTCTTGAAGTCCTTGAACCATTCAATCAAAGGTGGGTAGCTTGTGATCCACAGCACATATGCAACCCCCAAACTGCTATTTTTGCAGTCCCTGGAATCTTTTGAAATGATACTACTAGGAAAAATGTGTGTGGTGCCCTGTCAATTTTATTTTTATTTCAAAACACAGCACTAGCATGAGCTATTAGGAAGGCTTAACAATTAAGAGTTTTCAAGATTCCAGCACTAACCTTTTGCATGACTTCATATTGTCATTGTCATGCTCAATGTCCTTCTGAAAAATAGTCTATTCCTGCTTTATACCATGCAAGCAGTTTTGAAGATATAGCATAAGAAGTAATTACTGTAGACATGGAAAGCTACAACAATCATTTACATTACTTACTTAACTAACTAGTTAAGCCTAGAGAAAACAGAATTTTCAGAGTCTTCTCCCCAAAAGCTAGATTTTTAACAAATAAAAATGAAAAGTTAAAAGCTGTGGTCAGTGTGATGCAGATAGAAAGGTTTTTGTTTTAATATTTTAAATGTCCGCTGTCTGGAAGATCTAGAGAATAATACATGCTTCTGCCCATAAAACTAAACCTCAAAAGTGAGAAGTTCAACCATAGAGAACAAACAACTATGTCACTCCAGATCTGTGCAAATTCAGTTTTACATCATGACAAGGATATGATGTAAACCCCATTTTAATAATTAAGTAGTTTGCTAATACAGTTCTATTTAGGCTATGCCACTTCAGACTGTTAGAAAGATATTTGTATGTCAATGTTCTCAGTTTTCTTTCATGTTTAATGTCTATAGGGAACAATTTAAAAAGGTACAGATTATTCCTGCCCAGTTGTGTCTGACTCTAGAGGATGGTGCTTATCTCCTTTTCTTAGCTGAGGGAGCCAGCATTGTCCAAAGACACTTCTATGGCCATGTGGCCAGCATAACTACTGTATACGTTGAGGCACATAGAATACTGTTACCTTCTTACCGAAATGGTACCTGCTTATCTACTTACACTGGCATGCTTTCAAACTGATAGGTGGGCAGAAGCTGGGGCAAATAATCACCCCATTACACGCTGCTTAGAGCTTGAACCTGGGCTGTCAGCTTTCCACCTGACAAGTTCAGCACCTTTAACTCTCCCTCTAGGGAACAATTTATTAGGACCTATTCATAAGAATTTTTTACATTGCCTTTTGAGTAAGGAAACAAGCAGCTAATATTTGCACTTTGCAAGTTGCAATATCTGAAATAAATAATCACATAACAGGGATCCAACTAGTTTTTTGGGGTTTTGTTTGTTCTTGGGGATATTAATCCCCATCATTCCTTATATCCTCTGTAATAATCCATACACAGTGTTGGAAGACTAATAAAATAATTTCTGTCATGTTTTGATTTAGAAGAGGCTGTCTCATATTAGGGACTTTCTGGGAAGCTTCACTTTATCTTGGTAACCTATCTTTGTGTTAGCTATTGCCCAACACTAGCCTATTATATGCTCCTCATAAGAGTTACTTGACATTTCAAACATATTTTTCCCCTTCTCAGAAAAAGACAATTCAACCTGTTGTGAACTGAAAGATTTCCCACAGATTCCAGATGCACAGGAATCTCAAACTGGAAGGAAAGGGCTATTTTTGTAGTAATAAGAAAGTAACAAGTGTTTTTTAGGATGCAAGAATATATTCTAAATATTAATGTGCACAATACTTTGTCTTTGTGCAGTTTATAACTAGTTGGTGTTTTGTTTTTTTGTTTTTAAAAAAAATCAAACAGCTTTACTGCTGTTTTAGTTTAGTTTAAATGGCTGGTTTATCCATTTGAATATTGTCAAGACTTGGCTACAGTGTAGGATATTTTTCTGCTGGTACTGTCCAAAGACTGGTGTTTGCATTATTTTTGGACTATGGTGTCCCATAAGGCTCTATTATTTATTTATTTATTTATTTATTTATTTATTTATTTATTTATTTATTTATTTATTTATTTATTTAATTGGATTTGTATACCGCCCTTTCCCGAAGGACTCAGGGCGGTTTACAGGGTAATTAAAACAAGAAATACAAAAATTAAAAACAATTAAAAAGATTACAGCAGTCCCTGAAAAAGTAAAAAACCCCAATTAAAATTAAAATTAAAATTAAAATTCTCAGCCTGTCCCCTATGCTGTTTAATAAAGTAGTTCTTAAAAGAAACTTTGAAGAAAAATATTGTCAATATGTGGAGCTGCACAAATCAAGGTCCTCACCCTATTGTACACAGCTTTAATAATTGCAAGACCCTTTTATCATAAGAGTTCACCTCACACTCTTTGGTCTTCAATAAAAAAAACTTATTACAGGTTCTACTCTAGATAAATCTAGCATAGATAGCAAACTATGCCTTTTCCATGGTAAGGTTTTCATTATGCAATAAATTACTGTTGCAGTTAAGATAGATTCCACCCTTTCTAGTAATTTAGAAACAGTTTTAAAGGCTATCTTTACCTTTCTAAATCCCCTACTTACCACATCACTGTGCTACTGGACTTGTGCAGGTTTGTGAATGATATAAGCATTTTTTATTATTATTTTGCTTGCCACCTGCCTCCAGTTTCTCTTTGACTATTCCCCTTTTGTTGAATTTTAGATTATAAATCTTTTTATTTAGTGGCATATCATAGACACTCAAGATAATGAATGAATGAATGAACAAAAATAATTACAGTACCATCTACAAGAGCTTATATACAGACTCTTGCCTTAGCCTAACAACAGCTGGTGCTGAATTTCTTTGATGAAGTATTAGCAAGATGTTCACATGTCCATCAGCTCTATTCGAATCAGAGCTTTTTTATAAAGATGTTAATAAATGATATTGTTCTAATTTTGTAAATTTGCAATGCAACAAGAGGGTCAAGAAAAGAAAGAACACCTGGAGTGTATTACAGATATGCACTTATTCCCTCTCCCTCTCCCTCCCTCCCTCTCTCTCTCTCTCTCTCCATGTAGTTTTCCTATATATTTTCCATTTATATTACCTTAATATTTGCTAAAGAATCAATTTAATTATAGATAAAACAATATTAGAAGATTAGAAAATAATTTTATGTGGGTTTTTAAAAACTGATTAAATATAAAAGATTGACACGTCTTCCCATTGATTAGATTATAGGTATTCTTTTTGCAAATAACTATTTGTGTGTGTATATATACAAACTTATTTAGGAAAAATCCTTATAATACAGAGAGAGAGAGACAAATGCACAAAGACACCCCCACACACACACCCATCCACCTATTGTAACACCAACCACATATGACACTTTCATAATAGGGGGGGGGGAAGAATACTTCATGTCAGTTTTGGAAAACATATTAACTGCCTTCTAGCTTCCAATGAGAGATTAAAAAATAGCTCATGTCACATGTATTTTCTAAAACAGGCATGAAGTATTTTTGGTTCTTATTATAGAACAAATCATCCTAACCTTTATCTTCTTTTTTAACTTCTAGCAATTTTGTACCTTCAGCATACCTTCATTTCTACAAATCGTTTACATTGCTATCCATAGATACTGTATGAGTTGCTGACCATGATGAAACCAAAATGATAAAATGTGCATCATGATGTCATGACATACATTTCACCTTTTTGTACTTGGATCATGACACTGCATACAACTAAGTAAAGGGCAGAGTCTGTGTGCAACATCAAAATCTTGTTATTTATCTCTCTCCTGCAGATGTCTGTGTTGCTATCTTACAAATTCATTATTATCTGTTTTTGTTCCTTTATCATGGTTCCGGTAGATGAGACCAATTAAAAGAACTTCAAGGCAAGGAATTCTTCCTCAAAGAACATTTTTATTTGGCTACAAACTAACGGCACATACAAAGATGAACCCAAGACTAAATTCCCCTCCCTTGGTCATAAAGGTACAAATTGCAATTCCCACCCCAATTAGGTATCATAAATCCAACTCAATTTTTTTCTGGTGGACGGCAAGCTTCCTTTTGGTTTTGCTGGTGTGGTCAAACCACCTTTTTGCTGAGGGAAAGGAACTGGTCAAACAGCTGCTTGGTGACCTGGCTGGCCACATCTAAAACATTTGATTGGTGATCCAACTGATGCCTTTGAAGCTCCAGTGGTCCCAGCCATTGGGGTTCTCTGGGGAAGTGACGCCTCACTGGATCTGGTCTCGGTCTAGGTCCAGGGGTCAGCGGTTTCCTGTAGCAGTTTAGCTCAGTGTCTAAATTCACAGCCATGAAATACCATTCATGGAGTAGATAAGGGATCTCCTGGTAGATACATGCCTGGAATAGATCTGGATCCAAGTCTGTAACTATGATGGTCTGGACTAGCATGGTGCTGATATCAATCCAGATTGCCCCAACATGGATATTGATCAGGGCTATCCAGGTATCAGCGACGATCGGGTCTTGCTCAGTCCCAATAACATTTAAGGCTGATCTGGCATGGATACTGGTCAGGGCTCACATAGTAGTGGTACTGATCGGGGCTAACATACTATTGCCAATGGTCAGAACTGGCATAATGTTGATGGCGATCAGGGCTGGCATGCCGATGACGGCGGTCGGGGCTATTGCGATGCTGACGCTGGTCTGGGCTTTGCTTCCACACTGGGCTCGAAGTTAAAGCAAGTGGATTTGGTCATGGGGAGGCAGCCCAGACCCCAACTATGGGACTGGGACTTGGCCTGGATTGGGGATGATCTTGGGGACATCTGTCATCCCATTGACTGGAAAATAAGTAACTGGTGACCTGCTTCTTTCCTCCCATCTCCAGTCCTTCAAACTTTTCTTAACTGCTCAATGGACTGGCTCCAGATTGTAGTCAGATATTTCCACTCACCCAACTCATACCAGGGTGCTAGTCACTTGGCGCTTCTTCAATCAGGAGAGCATGATTCATGAGAAGCAGTTAGCAGGAAATCGGCTTCAGCGGTCTTTTCTGAACTCTTTTTTTGGTTGGGTTGTCTCTGAATGCCAAGTATCTCTGATAGATAGGACTCCTTCCGACAGCAGTAATGGCTCCAACAGGATCTCCTGTTCCTTTGGTCTAGCGCACACTGCCGGAACCCCCAAAGTCGCACTCTCTATTGGGGCAATGGCCTGCACTTCATCCACTGATGTGGCTGCTGTAACTTTGATGCTAGTAACAGGCCCTTCCTTTTTCTCCATCATGGAATCACTCCTGAGTCCTTGTTGTCTTCCCGAGGCTTTGGGTAGGCAACTGGAGCTCAGGCCCCCATGGTATTAAAATAGTTTTGAGTCTTGGGTTAATGTCATGGTTCCGGTAGATGAGACCAATTAAAAGAACTTCAAGGCAAGGAATTCTTCCTCAAAGAACATTTTTATTTGGCTACAAACTAACGGCACATGCAAAGGTAAACCCAAGACTAAATTTCCCTCCCCTTGATTTCAAAATTACAAGTTGCAACTCCCACCCCAATTAAGTGCCTTAAATCACATTCACCAATTATTAGAAAATGCAGGCACTGCTCCTAGCTCTCCAGCCCAACAAAATGTTATCAGTAATGACCTTGGTTCCCATACATGAGAATTGTTTTGGCTAACTCAGAACTACACACCCTCCCTCCTTCTTTCTAAATATGTGGCAACTGAAAACAAAGTGAAAATGGCTTCAGTTCAGGTTGTTGTAGTGTTGACATCCTTATTTAGCAAATATTAACTTATTTCTTGAAGATATGCTGGTCAGTATTCAACATTGTTTTATATATATAGGCTATATAGAGTTACTTCATATTTTAAAAAATGTTTTTGTAAATACCTATGTTGCATTGAGGTATATGCCAACTCTCTAGAAATGGATGGATAATGGAAATAGAAAATACATGCTTTTATGAGTTTTTTTAAAATAAAATAAAATACTACACTAAAGTTGGAGAGATGCCTATTCTTTATCAGTATTTTTTTAAAAAAAAATTGTACTGATCACTGAATTTGATGAGAGCATGATTCAATTTGAGTCTATGGAACTTATATTTCTTCAAGTTCTTCCAAATTGTTCCTAAGTTTTTTTCTTTTGCAAAGAAATCTAACACTAAAGCCTATTCCTGGTAGATTTTATTAGTATTATAAAAATGTGTCTCATGCAATATTATATGATGATAGGGCACAACTATTTTGTTTAATAAATATGAGGGATGTGCTTTTTTAGATTTATTTCATTGCAGAAATAAATACCTACTTTCTCAAATTCTGTATCTATGTTAGAAATACCATGCCAATCTAAGTGTATTTAGGAACTGGGGGGGGAGTTCTATCTATCTATCAATCAGCATCATTATCACCATCATCTCCATCATGCTGATCTCACTGTGTATGCAGGCCACTCTTCAAGAAAAGGATTAGACATCTTTAAATAGAGATAACGTCTCTGCTGTTATTGGGGGTTTTAAAGTCATATTTTGAGTTTAATTGACAATGTCTAGAAAGCTGATGCTAATATACTGAAAATATCACCAACATTTCAAATTAATGATCAACCAAAATCCATCTAATGCATAGAAGCTGAAATCAGACAACCTTAATATATAATCCACTGCAGAGTTTATTGGAGACAATAAAGAGACAAATGGTTTCTTACTTGACCTACACAGAAAAACCCATAAAGAAAAAAGGAAAATTGTGAATCTAGTATTCTAATATAATAATAATAATAATAATAATAATAATAATAATAATAATAATAATAATAATAATAATAATAATAATAATAATAATAATATAATAATAAAAATTCTAAATTCTTCTAAATGTCTTTTGACTTCTTTTTGTTTTGCAAAAGATATATTAAAAACATAAAAATATGCAGACACCCTCTTGGGCCTTAAAACACATACAATACAATACAATACAATACAATACAATACAATACAATACAATACAATAACAGAATTGGAAAGGACCTTGGAGGTCATCTAGTCCAACCCCCTGCTCAGGCAGGAAATCCTATAATACCATTTCAGACAAATGGATGCCCAGTCTCTTCTTAAAAACTTCCAATATTGGAGCATTCATAACTTCTGGAGGCAAGTTGTTCCACTGGTTAATTGTTCTAACTGTCAGGAAATTTCTCCTTAGTTCTAGGTTGCTTCTCTCCTTGATTAGTTTCCATTCATTGCTTCTTGTCCGGCCTTCAGGTTCTTTGGAGAATAGCTTGACTCCCTCTTCTTTGTGGCAACCCCTGAGAGATTCACATTATGTCTTTTTAAAAACAAATAAAACAAAACAAAAAACAAAATTCTACACATTCTTTCTGACTAAGAAGTTCAAAGATTGTCTTTGAAAGTTAATTTGGGCAAAATCTGGTGATCACATTCCTACAAATACTTTTAGTTGCACAGGTAAAGTTACACCCATATTTGCTCAAATAATCAACTATTTCAAGCAAGAGATAAACAGAGTTATACATTTGATTAATACGTTGTATGTGTCAGTTTGCTTGTGGGCTACATCATGTGCTATAAATTACCTAGAATGAACCATAATGAAATCAATACCCAAACCACTAAAAATATATGTAAAGGGCTTCAGTTGAAGTATAAAAAGTTCCATAAGAAACCAGCACTGGATATTTTATTAATTAACAGGAATTAGTAAATCTGTTTCAGGTTTTGTACTTCTTATATTTGTTTAAGTTCAATTCATTCTGTTCTAGTCACATACAAAGCTTTTTTAAAAAGTCTTCTTGAAACTGTACTCAGTTTTACTACTCTATTTCCCTTAAATATGACTTTTTTTTGCAAATAATTTTCCTTAACACACATCCTACATTCAGTTGTGCCCAAAATAAGCATTTTTAATACAGAGAACTAAAGCACAAAATATGTGGAGAAGTGAATGGGAATTCTTTTGAAGTATTATATCATTTTAGGAAGTGCTAATTACTGTAGATTAGTTTGCATTAAAAATTTAATTATCTTCCCCCCCCCCCCTCTTCACTTCCCCTGCCATTTTTCTCCATGGCTGAAAATAACTTATACTTGACACAGGGAATGGAGGGTTATGTTCCAACAGAATTAAGGATAATCAACGGGACTTAAGGCAGAGGAAGGACTAGATCATAGCAGGTAGAATTTAAAATGAGTATTAAAAGTTCCACGTACAAACACTAAAATTTTTATTTCAAGGAACCAAAGTGTGCATGTTTGGGTTGCTGTTGTTGTGGTGGTTTTTAATTTAAGAAACAGAAATCAAATACATTGGCACAAAATTGAGATCATGTTGGCAATTGTACTCCTAGGAAAAAAAATATTTTATGTAAAAATAGAGATTCCTAGAGTTTGAAGGGGCTATTTAGGCTTTCTTCCTTGGGAGCCCTGATGCTGCAGTGATTAGAATGCAGTATTGCACGCTAACTCTGCCCAGAGTCTGCAGTTTGATCCTGATGGGCTCCAGGTTGACTCAGCCTTCTATCCTGATGGGTCAGTAAAATGAGGACCCAGATTGCTGGGGGCAATAGGCTGACATTGTAAACTGCCCAGAGAATGCAATAAAGTGCTATTGCAGCGTCTCCAAATCTTTTCTACACCCCACATCCCTAGAACACTTCTGATATATTCTTGCACCCCTTACAAAAGTTCAAAATAATGGCAAAAAATTATGCATATACAGTATAATTTTGAAAACCCAAGTTTTCGCACCCCATGGAATATTGTCTAGCACTCCTAGGGGGTGCGAGCACCCGTGGTTGGGAACCCCTGTGTTATGGGGTGGTATATATGTCTAAGTGCTATTGCTATTAGTACAGAGATCTAATGTAAGCATCCTACATAGGAGGCTCCTTAAGTTTCACCTGAATTTATACAGCAAAAGGGAGCCCAATCTTCTTTGCAATATTACCTGGAATGGTAGAAAGCAAGGTGGTGGGGTTTGGGTTTTTTTTTTGGAGGGGGGCTTTTTTCTCTGTAACATTCTTTCAAAATCTGAAGAGAGTTATCAAATTCATTTTGGGATTCTCTTTTCAAACCTAAACATATCTAGGACCTTCTGCCTCTCATTCTTTCTCTCTTCTTAAAACTTTGTTTCACTCTCCTGATCATCCTTTTTGTCCATCTCTGAATTTATTCCAGTTTGCCTGTAACCCTCTTAAACTGTGGTGAAAAAGGACTCAATATTGGAGTTCTTCTCCCTGATTATGTATTTTGAAGTATTTCTTATAGAAAGGTTTATTTATACATGTATAAATAATACTATTTGTTCTTTCAACAACTACCTCAAAACTACATCAAAAATTTTGGACAAGTGGGAATTAGGAAGGATAATTGCATTCTGATTTTCACATTAGCCTTGGAAATATAAATCACATTGATTTGCTTTGAAAATACCCCCACTCAAATCACACGACTGAGTAATTTTCCTGGAACAATTTCAAAGACGCTTCCCTTTGATATAAACAATATGCACTATAATTTATCTTAAACATCCCTAACTTTTCCTTTCCACAAATCATGCCCATAGCATCTACCAACTGTAATAAATGAGCAAAAAGAAAAAAAAATCAATAAAACAAGGAGCTCAAAATACCAGTAAAAGTTATCAAAGAAAGCCAAACAATCAAGTAGGATTAAAGCATAACAGGGGAGATGATAAAATATTAATTTGACAATATTAATAGTCACAAGAGCAATATGTCAGTAGAAGCTAATAATCTTCTAGGGCAAATGCCCACCAACAAAGCAAAACTACAGACAATGCTACAAAGTCATTAGTGCAGAAATGGGGAAGGGGGGAAGGTACCAAATCAATAGAAACAGACTCCCTGAGCAGATCAACAAAGAGAAAAGACAATATTATTTGTGTACTTCAACTTTCAAAAGCAAAGTACAACTATGAAGTTAGAATCTAAATTCCTTTGTTTTCCCTTTAAATTCCTTAGATATTTTCCCCAAGCGAACAACATGTTGTATGTCTGAGGGGACTGTATGCTGGTGTTCAGATTTTAAAAGTTGAACATTCCTGTTAGGTGTACACCAGCCCTTGGGATGGCTTTCTGGGTCCCACCCATTCTTCTTGTATAAAATGCAAGGTGTCCTATGAGTAATGCACGCCAGTTAAACATGGCTGCTTCTGTGAGAGGTGCAGCTGACAAAAGGAATAAAGTCTTGATAAAGGAGAAGTGAAGAGTGCATATGTCTTACTGCTGAACATGATTAATATAAAGCCTACAATTTTAATTTATGATGATGTTTGTATATAACGTATGGCTTTCTATAGACAAACCTAAGCATTACCTCTTTATCGGTATAAAGCAGGATTCTTGGCTATTTATTATAAGGAAGTAGCTTACTAATATACTGGCATTTTTATTGTTAAGGTCAGTACAATGATAGAACTTGTTTCTGCTTTTCTTATTGCTCATGGAAGAAAAAGTCAGATGCTCATCACTTTACACTTAGCTTCTGATATTAGCAGGGTACTTGTTTTAGAGTCCATTTCCCACTGGAGCTGAAACATGAAATTAATAAATAAAAGTAAAAGGAAGAATCAGAATCTGGCTTCATGCAGATTTTCCTATGTATTTCCATTTGTAAAGCTAATCAAACACATTTACCAAAAGAGAAAGAGAGAACAAATCAGCTATGGTATTTCTTGCCTGATAGACAGCATGCAACTCTAATTACCACTACTATCTTTTGAAATGCTATACAGCACAAAGTTACTGAGAATAATTTCCTGAATGTTTGCACTGCTACATTTCATTGTAGTTTGATGTAAGATAGTATTTTAATACAATTGGGATATATGGAAGTAAAGCAACAATGCTCTCTTTATTGTAACAGTACCGATTATTTGTATTTCTGTTTATTGTTCATTGTTTCTGTCTAGTATATTTTTATTAGAGATTCTATTACATAAGTAAATTTATTCAGTTACAAAATAAACAGATACATTTAAAAAGCTAAAAAAAATTAAAAGATTAAAAAAGAAAAAAAGAAAGAAAAAAATAGAAAACTAAAAAGGAAACCTCCTCCTTCATCCCCATCAAATATAATCAACATTAAAACTAATCACTATCTCTTAAAATAAAACCAAACATCTCTTTATTTCATATCTTTCCCCCTTTTCTATAAACCATCTCTAAAATCTCACCCCTCCTTATTAATCAACAACAATCCAGTAGGAGTTATCAGAAACGATAATACGAGTATTACAAATTATATTTATTATGTCAAATCTGAATCCATCTTTTCCTTTTTTCAGATCTCCCTTTCCTCTTTTGAAACAAAATTCAGTCCCATTAAAAAAAACACCAATTAAAATATTACCAGAAATATTCGTGTCATCGTCCTATTCCCCCAAATAGCAGCTCATTATTTTAACCTTGATCAAATAAATTAATTTTGTATTCTTTTTTTTCTTTCGGCTAATTTTCTTTAAAATCCTCAAAGTTCTAGCATCTACCTTCTCATACTCTCTTCTTTTCTCTCAAAATTCTTCCCTTCATTTCTATCAATCCCCCTTTATACTTCCTATGTAGCAATTCCAGAAAACCCTTTTTGTAATTCAAGGCAACAATCCAAATCACTCATCAGGTTTATAATATGTATTTCTTTTTCAATTTTTGAGTCATCATCTTTCATTTGTAAATCCATTATTTCTTTCTCCTTCTTGTAAATGATGATTTTTAAAAAATTTCATCTGTAAATCAGTTTTGGTTTTATTCAATGGGGCTTGATTCTCTGGAGTTAAATCAAGTCCCTAATTTGTGTAAAACTTTCCAAAACCAACAATAATCTTCCTCTTACGGTATATTCCAAAAGATACAATCCTTTGAACTTATAGTTAAACTGCATTAATTAAAAAAGGATTAAAGAACACACACTCAATGATTTCAATAAAACTTGCCTGTCCAAAGGTTCTTGATCTTTAAAGAAAGCCAAAGATTTTTTTTAAAAAAATTAAAGTAATTAAGGGCTACGCAGTGGAACATAAAGTCCATAAAGTGACATTAAGCATGATGGAATCTCACAACTCCCAGGCAAGGCAAGCATATTGAAAAATACACTTCCTGCCATCTGTATGCAAAAAAAAAAAGCAGCTGAATGGCGCACATGTGGGTAATCTGATGATCTCCAGAGAGACTGGAACCTGTCACTTTTTTCACCACAAAGTGTTCCTCTCTTTTAAAGGAATGTTAGTTCACCATTAGACTCACCAGAAATCCTCAGTCTAGTGAGGAATACAGCTGAATAACAACTCTGAGCTGACTATCTTGCAATATTAAGGCAGAGATGAATCTAATAAATACTTGGATGGGGGAACCACTAGGAAACATCACTAGTGTAGGTTAAAAGATCCTATTTTTTTTACCCTTCTCTAAACAGCTCTTACACATTTTTGCCTATATTGTATAAATTTCAAAGTTTTCAACTCCATATTTGCTGTTTAGATTACAGGATCACTAAATTGGAAAGGATTATTCAGACCATCAAGTCTACCCCCTTGCTCTGTGCAGGAATCTCAAAGCATCTACAACGTATGACTTTTAAGAAATCTAGGAAGGGAATCTACCATTGGTGTCACTAAAAACTATTCTTACTCTTGGGGATTTTTTCTAACAGTAAACTGGAATCTCTGTAACTTTAATCCATTATTTCATGTCATATTTTCTGAGATAGTAGGTATGTTTTCATCTTCTTCTACATGATATATTTTCAAGTTCTATTATAGCCCCCCCCAACCTTTTATGTTTCTTTAGCATGACGGCAAAGTATTTGTGGAATGGATTATATATATATATATATATATATATATATATATATATATATATATATATATATATATATATATATATATATATATATATATATATATATATATATATATACCGACTTAATTATAGCAGGTATAGCAACCAGCCATAAAACTGACAATGAAGATCTTTATAGATATCTTCTACCTTTTAGGATTAACTATCAATAATAAAGGGACCAGTAATAAAGAAATAAGCCAAAGATTATCACTTGATAGGGTAGCAACAAAGTTCTTAGTGAAGATATTTATATGCTGAAATGTGTCTATACTTATAAACATCAGAATTGTCCAGGCGATAGTTTTCCTTATGATGGATATAAAAGTTGGACTTTGAAAGAGCAGAATAGAAAGAGTATTGAATGTTAACGTTGAATGTTGGTGTTGGTGTTGGGGAATGTTGGTGTTGGGGAAGGCTTTTGAGCATATCATGAATAGCCAAGAAAATAATAACAATAACATACAATACTGACTTGATGGCATATAATCAATAAATCATAACATCTCTCGTCAGGATAAATATTTCTAGCTCATTCAGTTTTCTTTCATAAACCTGTATTTCCAGTTTCTTAATAACTTTCATTGACTTTTTCTCAAACCTGTTCCAGTTTGCCTGAATTCTTGTTCAAATGGAGCACCAAGCACAGGACTCAGTTCATCAGGTGGTCCGCCCATTGCAGAATGATTGCAGGTTGATTGCTTACTGTGATTTAAAACTCTATTTCGGTTCATGGAGCTTAAAGTATATTTTTCAAGCAGGTGGTTTGTCCTGAGAGTTGTGCACCATAACTGCTCAGTAAGTAGAGAATATTGGAAAAATATAAGGAAACTAATTTCCAGGGAGCAATTTCACCAGTGAGGAGAATGAAAGAACACCTAGATGAATACATTAAGGAACAGTTCCAAATTGTCCCTGGGAAGAAGAAAAAGTGTCCTGAAGCTATGGGTATTTGACTTCATTGAAACCCTGTAAAAGGAACAGTGCTTAAATTATGGAAGACACAAGTTAAACATGAGCTTTTAGTAGAGAAAAGCAAATGTAACCCAGAAAGAATAATACAAATTTGTTCAGATGTCCCTCATGGGTAAAGGTCAGCAGTTGAAGGATGTATTTAGTTGAAAAGGAATAGAAAAGTTAACAAGGGAGGGAAAGTATGAAGAACATAGCTTCTTAAATTCTTTCCAATCGTATAACCAACAATGGCCATATATTTCTTTTGTATAATAAAGTAATGCACATATGTGTGCGGTAGCAGGGCACTTTCTCCCAATGTACTGATCAAATGTATGCATTTGTGCAGTGTCTGTGTGTGTGTGTGTGTGTGTGTGTGTGTGTGTGTGTGTGTGTGTGTGTGAGAGAGAGAGAGAGAGAGAGAGAGAGAGAGAGAGAGAAGGGGTGGGTCTAACCAGGTGGAGTACATGCAGGTTATCTGAGTCTATATTTGTCTGCTTTCCCCTTTTGTTGTGCCTATGTCTTTTTTTATGTGCAAATGACCACCAGGAAGTACACAGCAAGCTGTATATCAACAGGATGAGCAGGGGTTTAAAAATGGAGCAGTCAACAACATTCTAAGTCTTTCACTGATTCTCCTTCCCATATAGATTTTGGAGTGTTTTTTAAACATGCCTATTTTTAATTTTGACTGCTCTTTAGAAGGCCAGATCCTGAAGCTAAAACTCAAATACTTTGGCCACCTAATGAGAAGGAAGGACTCACTGGAGAAGAGCCTAATGCTGGGAAAGATCGTGGGCAATAGAAGAAGAGGACGACAGAGAATGAGGTGGCTGGATGGAGTCACTGAAGCAGTAGGCGTGAGCTTAAATGGACTCCAGAAGATGGTAGAGGACAGGAAGGCCTGGAGGAACATTGTCCATAGGGTCGCGATGGGTCGGACACGACTTCGCAACTAACAACAACAATTTTTAATTTTTATCTACTTTTTTACTGGTCTCTCCCATCATACAAGTTTCACCCCATTGTGTTTAGCTTTCTGAGAGGTTATCAGACTTGAAGTGTACTAAGTGTACCTTTTATGTAGTTTCTTTACAACATTCTGATAGGTTGGAAAGTATTAGGACATATAAAGAAGGTAAAAAAGAGACAATCTGCCAAGAAAGAATGCAGACAGCTAGCCTGAAACGAGGGCGTCAAGCTGAAGTACCAACTGTTTAATGAAGAGGACAAAATTCAAACAATACTGCTCAGCTCCTGTTTTTGATTTGTCTTTTCCAGGAAGAACATATGTTCCAATGGTCAGCTCCAAGGAGATGATAAGAAAACAGCACTGGATCTGGGGACTGATAAAAACATAGTCAGAAAATACTTGCTTATGCTGAATAAGTCTAAACCTGCAGGTGCCATAAATATTACATCCCAGGAGGTTGTTTCCATGAACCTGTGATAATCTTTCCTCTGGAATTCAGTGGTATCACTGGAATTCAAGACTTGATGGAGTTGATAAGATAAATAGCAGTTTCCAAAAAGGCTACAGATGTATGAATATTGGTATGGACTGGAGTCCATTCTCAGACTCCATGATAGCTTCCAGTTTCACAGATACAGGAAGACACTTGTTCATCACCTGTCCACTCTTTTGGGTTTTCCTTTGAAATATCCTGGAATCACAGAATGTAAAGATTGCAGGAGATGTTAGTGCTCATCTAGGCAAACATTGTGTGCAGTACAGAAATTCACTACTACAGCAACCTATCAAATGGAGAACCACAATGTATTTAAGTACCTCCAGCAAAAGAGAGGTCATTATCTCTGAAGCAAACTGTTCAATTGTTAAACAACATTAACTGATTTTTTTCCTGATATCCAGGCAAAATCTATTCTATAATTTAAACTCATTATTTCTGGTCCTGTCTTTTGAAACTAAAAAAAAAAACCCTAACTGTTTTCTACCTATAAGAAAATTAAAACTGAGAAATTTAAAGTTCTCATTTCTTCTTGCAATCTTCTTTTCTGCCACTGAATATTCCTTGATAAATTTTCTTTCCAGATTTATTACCATCTTGATTGATGTACTTCCTAAAACATGCTATCAATCCCCAGCTCAGTGTCTAAATTAAAACAAACTGAAGAGATGGCTGTCTAGAACATAGAATAATAGGGTTGGAAGGGACCTTGGCGGTCTTTAGTCCAACCCCATGCTAAAGCAGAAGTCCTTGTATTATTCTGGACAATGAGGCTGAAAATCTCCAATGATGGAACACCCCCAACTTCCAGTTTCTATTTTATAGAAAATGAATAGAAACTAGAAAAAACACACATAAGGGTGGGGAATGCATAACCTTCTGGAGTAATTGGTTTACTGTTGAAGATGTCTTAGTGTTAAGAAGGCTTTTTTAATACAAGCTAGAATCTTCCTTTGACTTAAATTTATTACTCCAAGTTATTCCAGGTTCTGCACTCAGGAAGGAGAGAAATTCTGTGTGACATCCCTTCAGGTACCTGAAGAATGTTATCATAGCAGTATTACTTGCTACATGACTGAAAAGCAATATTTGTCTTACTATAGAAAAAATTGCTTAAGGACGTGGGGACAAAACTGTTGATAGTGTAAACCAATTTGTGGAAGAATTGTTTAACAAATATTCATCACAATAACTAACTGAAACTTCCATATTCCTAAATGGCAAACACAGCAAGGGAGAACAGTTGTTTTTATGTCTTATTTGTGGGTTACCTATAGAGGCACTTGATTGCCAATCAAATATTTAAGCTGACCGAATGGTCCAGAAGAACATTTATGCTTGTAATTATTTTTCAGGGGGAAAGTTCGTAGGGAGGAAAAAAAATGGATTTACCAGGAAGCATTTTATACTTAAAAGCATATTTGACTAATATGCCCTTTAACTAAATGCAAATTTCTGTTTAACATAATGTACATGTGATTTTTTTTAAAAAAACAAACAAACACAAACATTCAACCATGGTGAACATTCAGTATGTGGGGGGAGTGAAAGTTAGAAACGTGTGGTTAAACCTGAATATATATGATCAAAGGCAAGTAATTTGTCTTTATATAAATGCTAAAGTTTCCATCTACTTAGAGTCCCCATGGAAATTGATTTCCTTCCTTCCTTCCTTCCTTCCTTGCTTCCTTCCTTCCTTGCTTCCTTCCTTCCTTGCTTCCTTCCTTCCTTCCTTCCTTCCTTCCTTCCTTCTTTCCTTCCTTCCTCCCTCCCTCCCTCCCTCCCTCCCTCCCTCTCTCCCTCCTGGCATCCCAGGAATGCCAATTGTGTAGCTATCCAGCCGTAATTGTTAACAGCCTGCATCTCCTGTCATGGTACAGGTGGCATCCATGCAGGGACAGCAGCTGTAGAAGTCTCCCCCACTTTGCCAGATTTACTTGCTGAGGAACCCCCACTCTCTACGTTTTATCCTTGGCCTTTCTCTGCTGAGGTCACCACCAAAACAGACAACAAAGGCTAATTATGGTGCACCTCTGAAGCTGGCCAGCAGTTTAAATAACACTTAACAGATATGAAGTCTGGGAACTTTGTGGTGTTGTAACTCTCCCTCCTTCCCAATCTCCTTTTTAGCCCAGCCATTTCAGTGGGTTGTTTCATCAGGGGAAGCAATTATATAAGCTGATAGCAGCTTTTTCGCTCAGCCTCTGGCAGGAAGCCAGCACCATGCTGCAGAGGTGCAGGGTGTGCAGCAAGTGGTTGCACCGAGTGACGCTCCGTAATGATATGATGTGGCTGTGTGATTAAGAACTGGCTTCCTGCCGAACCATTTCTGCCTGGGAAACAACAGCCACTGTGCTTCGGCTCCTTGCTGCTCAACAGCAGTGCGTCACGGAAGGTGCTGTTTCCTGGATCTTGTGTGATCACAAGAGGTGAAGACTTTGTTAGAGGGTGAAGTCCCTACTCAGATCACACTTAGTTTTCTGAACAATATTAGGCCAAATCCCATCAAAGCCAGGCATCTGAAAGGTTTTGCCTTGAGAAAGCAAGCAAGCATGCAAACGAGCTTGGCTATAAGCCATCTGGTACCAATTATAGTTCGCAGTCATGCAACAATTTATTCTATAGCTTCACTAAAAATGATACCCATTCTTCACACCCCTGCACAAGATTGTGTCCATCAGGCATAATAAACCTGTAAACCTTTCACCCACATTTCCTAGCTTCTTAGATATACCATGCCTTTATCTTGGGCTCCTTTCCCCTAAAAGACTCAGAGAAGAATAGCTTATGCAGTCTCTCAATCGTAAGGCAACTATCACTAGAAGACTTGTTCAGTGTCAGTAGAAGAAAAGCTCCTCTTCTTTCTCAGTGCCTGCATTATGGGGACCAAGGTCTCTGGCTTTGTATTTGAAAAGCCTTTGGCAGTGTGGCAGAGTAACCTCACTTATGACAGTGAGTTTCATCTTACACTGGTGGCCCCGTTGACATTTCCTGGAGGTAGCAGACAGAAATAACAATGGTTTGAACAATACCAAGAAACAGGATCTGAATCACTATTTTAATTTCCCATAAGCCCCAGAATGATGCCATATCTGGGACACTGTGTCAAATTCAAAGGAGACTCAGCCATCTGCTCCAGGGCAGGCATGAGTAGAACCATGGGCTGCTGTCCACTGGATTTTCCCATGTGATGATACTACCGTGCTGTGCCTTTCATCCCAGATGTCCCCCTAAGGGCAATCCATCTTTAAAGAACAGGGAGGGCAGGGTAGGTCTTGGTAAAAACCACAACAGACGTTCTTTATTTATAATCCAAAGGCTGCAGCAGTGTCACAGCTCCCCAGACAGTGGCACACTAGGCACAAAATAGGGAGGGGGAGAAAGGAGGCAATATTGCAAACAAATAGACAAGTGGTTATGTTATTTCTTGTTAAACCTTAATGGTTATGTGTGTATATATATTATATATAATATTCCCCCCATAAGTAAGACTCTCAATCTCTTCTAAGTCTCTGTTCAAAACTCACTGTAGACACTCACGAAAATGTTTGGGAATATAAAAGATTACCAGCCTCACTTCCAGATCGGTTTCCTGGGATTCCAAAGCACTGTCTCTGAACAATTAGTCCTACAGTGCATTTCCCCCTCTCCCTCCTCACAGTGTTAAATTGTTGCTTTTTCAGAAAAGTTCATATGGTGAGGTAATAATATGCTATGGGAGTCAGCCGATTATCTTTTTTCTTCAGCTGATAGGATGCTTCAATAACATGCAAAAATTCTACTATTCTTTCAAATTTAATTGAAATTATTCTTCCTCATGAAATGTAAACAGGAAATACAGGTGTAGGAAGATGTAAGATGATAGGATGACTTCCCATACAAACTGAGTTTCCAGATGTTATCAAAACCATGTGGAGGCTAGTGAAAGGGGAAAGGTTATTTCACTGGCTAGCATCTAACATAATAATTAAATTTCTCTTCCTAAAAAAATTGTTTCTGGTGCCAGCTCCTTTGGTTTTGTTTTGCACTTTTTTACTGATACTATTGGGTTCTAACCAGAAAAAAGAGCACACACAGCTGATTATATACTTGAAAATAAATAAATTAGATCAAAAGACATATGCAAATTAATCGGGAGCAGTCTTTTCCTTTGTATTATCCAAATGTATGGACTTCAGCTTCCAGAATTAACATCTATACTGTCAGGACAATTTGGGGGATTGACAAATGCCAATGTTGGAGAAGGCTATACTAGAGTATACAACCTTGGTTTACAAGCAGACAAACCAAGCACATAAGAGAATATATTTTGCTCCATTAGATATTGAAGCCCTATATCTTTTTTTCTATACTACTTACAGAAAGAAGTCTTCTCTAAAACTCAGGTTGAAGTATGCAGGATGAGCATAGGCATTCTCCAGTGAGTTGGAGAAATCAGGGGGAGAGAAAGCCATGAGACAGGATTGCTTTATCAATAAACAATACATTGCCCTCATAGAGAGAAGTCAGCTGATTTATGGATCTTTCTATCCATCAATAATGCAAGATTGGGACTTTTATATCTCTTCATTCTCCATGCTATAAGTATCCCACAAGCACCCTAGCAGTTTATTCATGTAGTGACTCTGAGCACTTTTGGAATTCTGATCATTGAAAGAGTTCACAGTTTAAATCCCATATGATGAGACAGAAGGCAATATAATGCCCACTGGATCTGGGCAGAACCAACTTATTTCAATTAATTCATTCTTTGTCATGCAGAGGAGGGTTTCCTGTTCTATACACTAGTCATTCTTTGATAATGAAAGAAAGGAATGAATTCACCAACATCCTTCTCAACATTCCCCCATAAACAAAATATATCTCCTTGTGTGGGATTTTGAGTTTTTCATTTCCAAATTTAAAAAAAAAGAAAATTGATGTGTCTAAAGCCAGTACTTAGGCTCTAGTTAAAAAAGGAGATTTTAAAAGTAACCTAAATAGACTACAAGGGAGGCTATCTCTTGATCACATAATGGAGGCATTTTGTTGCCTGAAGCTACCTGTCCACTCGTCTCATGTCTGTCTCCTTGCTGGAGTGGATAACTACAGGTATGTTACAACAAATTGGTATTAAGAATATTTCACCTCATACATCAACATCCAGCACCACCTACTGGTGAGAGCCTGTAGCCAGGCTGGATGAACTGCAAATCTATTCAAGTTCAGAAAAAGACAGAAGCATTTTACAGAATTTGGCTTCTTCATAAAAAGACCTAAGTGTTAGAATGCATATCTTACATACAAAAAAAGGCCTGTGTTGAACTCCCAGTTTCTCCAGTTGGAAAGAAAAATATTGATGAGTTGAAACTGAGAAAAAAGCTTTCAGAGGACCCAACAATGAACTTGTCTGGCCTAACCCAGTGATCCCAACATTTCTCAAAATCTCAACATTCATTTTAAACAATAAAGTTATGGCTTAAAAATATGAGTGAACAATGGTGCAGAATGCAGCCGCGTGAGTTGTCCTGGGGGTTTCCCGATACTCCCATGTTACACCTTTGCTCCGCGAGCTGCATTGGCTGCCGGTTGCTCTCTGGGTGAGGTTCAAGGTGTTAGTGATGACTTACAAAGCCCTACATGGCATGGGTCTGGATTACCTACGGCAACACCTGCGGCCGGCGTCAACTTCCCTCCGTCCAGTGCACTCCCACAGAGAGGGCCTTCTCAGGGTGCCTCCGATCAAAGAATGTCGATTGGTGGCCCCCAGGGGGAGAGCGTTCTCTGTGGGCATGCCAGACCTATGGAACCGCTTGCCGGTTGAGCTCCAGATGGCCCCCGACCTTCGCTCTTTCCGGTGCGATCTCAAAACCTTCTTTTTTGAACAAGCTGGCCTGGTCTGATGGGATGGGGTTGGGTTTTTTATAAATTAGTTTTAACTTTTAATATGTACTAATTTATTATGGGCATTGTTGTTTAATTACTTTTTAATTTTTGTATCCTGTTTTTTATTATGTATTGCCCTGTTCACCACCCTGAGTCCTTCGGGAGAAGGGCGGTATACAAATTAAATTATTATTATTATTATTATTATTATTATTATTATTATTATTATTATTATTATTATTATTATTATTATTATTATTATTATTATTATTATTATTATTATTATTATTATTAATAATGTGTGGTTCATCAAAGATTGCCAAACTTCAGCTTCACAAAGCCCCGGAAAAATGGCTGGCAATATTATCTGGAAGGGCATGAGTTGTCCTCTGAAGGTTTAAAAATGCATGCTTGAAATAGTATGATTAATGCCTTCTCAAAACTCTGAGACCTACAGGAGACAGCCAAACAAGTTTTTAGTGATTAGGGTGAAGTGTTATTCCCTTGCATATGTTTTCGTCTTTGCTACTGACTAACCAAATTAAAATAAATTTCAAAAACTAGCAAAATGATGCTAATATGCTTCATTTGCCTGATATCTAAAGCAGACATCTCAACTTTTTTTTTGAAGATAACTTGACAAATAATAATCCCTGTGATACATGAAGCAGTTTCTGGAAGTCCTGGGCAACTAGACCAAAACTCTGAAATTATGTCAATTGTACATTCAAATAATAAAAGAATCAGACTCTTTTATCATGGAAAAAAATGCTTGAATGCAAGTTTTGAAAGTAATGAAAAAGATTGGAGGGAACAGGGGAAACAGTGTTCACCTTGCCTCTAGTCCATAGTTCATAAAATAACATGTGTGAACTGCAAGAAAACAAGTTGTTCTTAAATAATAGAGAAAGGGAAAATGAATAGAATAGAATAGAATAGAATAGAATAGAATAGAATAGAATAGAATAGAATAGAATAGAATAGAATAGAATAGAATAGAATAGAATAGAATAACAGAGTTGGAAAGGACCTTGGAGGTCATCTAGTCCAACCCCCTGCTCAGGCAGGAAACCCTATACCATTTCAGACAACTGGCTGTCCAGTCTCTTCTTAAAAACATCCAGTTTTGGAGCAATCACATCTTCTGGAGGCAGGTTATTCCATTGCTTAATAGTTCTAATTGTCAGGAAATTTCTCCTTAGTTCTAGGTTGCTTCTCTCCTTGATTAGTTTCCATCTTCAATACCGGAGTGGAGTATTGTTTCAGTACTTACAGTACCAGGTTTTTACATGTGAAACTCAGCATACCAGTAAGGATAAGCAACCTTTCTCTACTCTCTGTTGCCCAGTGATGTCAGTGAAGGGCTGGTTGTCCACAAGGACAGTGTGATCTTTTACAAAAGGAAGCCTTGCTTATAGAGCTGTGCATAGAAGGCTTCTGTACAAGCTGCAAGCCTGACAGTGCTAGGGGTTGTGTTGAAGCCTTTGTAGGTGCAGTTCTGTGTGAAAGAGGTCAAAAAGGAATACAGATAATTGCACTGCACGTGTGGACAATCAGTAAACTGCTTCACTGCTATTCACAACAGATTTTCTACAGGCCTGAACAGAAGTAATATGTTACCTAGATCCATAACTTCAGTCATTTTAACCATGACTAATGACATGTAAATAAGATAGCTTCACAAACCATTTGAATTTCATTTGATTGAAACCAACTGTAATTAAATTTACTAATAATCCATCCCTGATAATGCAATACAAAAAGCAAAAGAAAGCCAGATGAAAAAAGATTGGAATTCCTCTTTATAGTGACGCATGAGGAAATGAGAGAGATAGGAGCTACCATTTGTTCCTACTCATTCATGTCACAATGAACTGTAACAGGTAACGCAGAGGAGACTCTGTCATGAGACAATGAAGCAGCTGCTTGCAGCTTCTGGCAGTGGACTGGGACATGTGGTGAACTGGGGCTGCCCTCTTTATTTGCTGTCTGGAGCAGTGTGTTTTATTGCATCTAAGACAGATGGCTTGTCCAGAGCATTTTATTGCCCTAGCTGGTCAAAGAGTGAAGGGAAGCTGCTGGGGAAAAGGTGTGTGAGAAAGAGAATAGAAAGTGGCAGCAGAGTCTCTTAGTAAAAATGCGGTCTCTCTCCATATCTTTTTTTTGTTTTTAAGGAATTTTCCTAGATAATTCCTTGATATGGGACACCCGATATATTAATCTGTGAAATCAGTTATGAGTGAGTCTTTTAAACTTGCATTATTCTTATTCATCTGCATGACTGTTTAATTGACTTACTTGTGTTCTTCTTTGAACACTCAGCTCCAAATGACCTGCAGGTCTGTATAGGTATCAGCACATGCTATCTTGTCCATTCAGTTGCCCTTTCTCCTTCAACAGACTCTAGGTTTATATTTTCAAAGTGGCTTGATAAAGAATATGTCATTGGCGTAAGAAAAACAAGGTATCTACAGATGAAAGAAAGATATGGCATTTAGAATTAACTCCTGCAGATCCAAGAATGGAAACCCTGGGCCCCTTTGAGAGAAACTTTGTGTGTGCAGGATAGGGGCAGGCTGTAGAGCCTGAGCTTTGGCATTGGGACATCATGCTTCTGAATCAGAGGTTCCATCTAGCTAGCCATGACTAAGAGCCATCACTGATCAATTCTCCTCCACAAATAAGCCTAATTACAGGAGAAAAAGAAGTAACTCCCTGCCCTGTGGCAGCTTCCTCCACACATTGGCCCTGACCTGTTTGATCCACCTAATCTGAGAGAATGCTGGCACCCTAACAAAGGTGGCAGCCACACAGAATGCTTCACCTGGTGATTGAAGTCAACTGGCAGGCCGGAATTTCCCTAAGGCTCAGCGTGTTAGCCCTGAAGTGCCAAGTATGCAGAAGCCTTGGAAGGCATGGGGATAAGGGAATCCTTGGCATTAGTTTGATTCCCTCCCACTCCCAACAGCTCAGGGGCAAAGGCCTTGGGAAAGAAGGGGGAAAATCTCCTTGGTGCAGGTGTTTCTTAAATGGGGAGCAAAGGAACACCCTCTTTGTTGGCTGCAGCAAAGGAAGGCCTTCTGCTTCTCCTTCACCTCTTTCGCACCAAAATAGGGGGCCTCCCGTCTCTTTGGCATTATACCTATGAAAGAGAGGTGTTAATCATAATCAGATAAATGAAGCAAGAGAGGAGGAGGAGGAGAAGCTCCAGCCTACCCTTGTGCCCCAGTAATTACTGTTGAATGGCTTCTGGTCTGTTCACCTCTGTGCCAAGTCAGTAATGTATCCCCATTTGGTCGATTCGAGATCTCCAGCAACACCTGTGGGAAAGGCTTTAATTAATCCTCAGTTACTGTTGTAATTGCACTATCCTAAGGGAAAGACCTAGTAGCCAGGAATATGCTTTTAAACATATACTGTAAACAACATTTGTCCTCAGGAGGGTTCAGTAAATACTGTGGCTTTGACCCTTTCAGTGCTGTAAGCCTAAAAGAGTGTGTTTTCTTAAACTGCTAGGAGCCATGGAATGGGTAATTCTTCTCATATCCTGTTGGCAGTTGAAACATTTCTTGGCAATCTGTGCATAGATGAGGAAAAAAAATATTTTAACTTGCCCATTTAGCCTTAATTTTAATTATGCTTACTCTTTAAAAAAAACAAACCTCCAGATTTCAATAGAACTTAAATAATAGAATAGAATAGAAATAAATAAGCAAGGCCAAGGTGGCAGTCTTTTGCTCTTGGACAACTTGATTTCATTTTCAAACAGCCACATATAAAACAATAACAAAATCTTAAAAGGGGGGGGGGCTGTCTCTCACACACATTTGTGTTTATTTTTTTAAACTTACAAAGCATCTCTTTGCTTGTATGATTGACTTGATGAATACTGAAGATCACTATACACATTGAGGTTTCCCTGCAGGATAACCTTGATTTATGGCTGGAAAGGAGGAGAAATTAAAAACAGAGGAACAGGAATGATATGGTGGGAAATCTAATGTTAATATTTTTGTGGTAGTTGCATATTGTGCAAATCTAAAAATAAATCATACCATAAGTAACCTCCAATAAGAGGTAGAAACTTTTGTCTTTGGGGGCGTTTACTTCCTTACATATTATTTGGATTCCAATATATTTGGCTTCTTGAAAATCATCTTTGGAGGAAAATATTACAATTTACCATATCTACTTGTAGGACCAATCTGGGGAATTATTCAGTGATTGAGTAATAACTTGAAAAGAATTCCTAGTAAGTACACAAACCCACAAAGTATGACAAAAATAATTTTAAACAACGGAAGGACTAGATATTCTAGACTTCCAGTTTTCAAACCATTTAATGTATTCTGCCTTATCAAACAACAGAAAAGCAATGTTGCTCTATCATATATGTGAGACTCATTATTCTGCCAGTGAATTGATATTAAAATATATTTGCTTGCTAGTAACCCTTCTTTCCACAAAAGTATTATTTCTTAACAGGAGAAATGTACTCTCAGGTTTACAATATTCCAAAACTTGCCCAAGAAAAAATTGTCGGCTCAAAGCTCTCTGGGAATCAGAATTTAACAGCAATTCTAAGCCTTTATATGGAGGTAGATGTGGCTAACTACAAGGACCTGTAATCTTGGGGATGTAATAATAAAATAATTCTCCCATTTCTGGTAAAGGATGTATTTTGGGGGAGATGATTAGGAGATGTCAAAGTCTTGTTATGATACAGGGCTATTTGGATGGATTTAAAAAAAGGGGACTGGTGGGATAGAAAATACAGCAAGGTGCAAAGGGATCACAATAAGCAAAAAAAAAAAAAAACAACACAATTATTTTACCCAACTGAGTGAACTAGCAATTTCACAGGGACAATAAATCAAAGGACAACACAAAGCAGTTGCAGGAGGGAGCAGTGGTTGCATTCAAACATTCAGTCACTTAAGAAGGCTGTTTTAAGAATGTTTGTTGTGAATAAGTACATTGGGCAAGGGATTATACCCATGCAAAGAAATTAACTATCTTTGGACATGACCCAAATTTCACCTCCTTTTTTTTTTTTGAAAGAGCACTTTCAGAAACGGGGATATATTGCCACAAACGGGGATATATTGCCACCTATTAAAATTAAATATTTCCCTTTCTTTAGTAGAAGATGGCAACCCATAGTTTTTAGATACTTTTAAGTTTGACACATGTAGTGATCTGGGGCTTAGACTGCATCTAGTCCTATTGAATATTTTATGCAAACTAAAAATGAATTGCTGGGTTTGACTGGTGAGCCCCGAGTTGGTTCTCAGAATGGTTGATGAAACTTGCTACCCTTTGAGCTGGCCTTGATCAGAGATTTTGAAGAAAGAGAGAGAAGCACCTGGATAATTAACAAATCACCCCTTAGGGAGCAGAGTGAAGTGTGAGATGATGCTACAGCAGTTATTCTCAACCTGAACCAAATACATGAATTTCAACTCACAGGATTCCCAAGTACAGGTAGTCCACAACTTACAACAGTTCATTTAGTGACCATTCAAAGTTACAACGGCTCTGGAAAAAGTGACTTATGACTGTTTTTCACACTTATGACCTTTGCAGCATCCCAATGGTCATATGATCAAAATTCAGATGCTTGGCAACTGATTCACATTTATGACAGTTGCTGTATCACAGGGTCATTCTGACATGCAAAGTCAATGGGGAAGCCAGATTCACTTAACAACAGTGTTGCTAACTTAACAACTACAAGAAAGTGGCAAAAAAGTTCGTAAAATGGGGTAAAACTTGCTTAACAAATGTTTCACTCAGCAACATAAATTTTGGGTTCAATTGTGATCGTATGTCGAGGACTACTCATAGTATGATGATAGCTGAGAATTCTGGGTCTTGAAGTGCATATATATGGTGATGTTCAGTGTAAGGAAAGCTGCAGTGGACTATCAGTTCTTGCTCTGTATATGTTTTAAAAATTGAATCTTGCTCAATCTACTACTTCATGGTTATAAGCAAACATTTATCTAGGTCCAGGACCCTCCAGAATTTTCAGGAATGACCAGCTGGTGGAGAGTTTGGGAGTTGTAATCCACACACCTGGAGGACCCTCAGGTTACAAAAACTTGATTTAGGTTAAAGTGCTAGTTTTTATTCAAGTGCTCAGTGTGAAAGAATAATTGTTATTCACTCAACTACAGCTGCATTTATATTTTCTTAACTAACTTTGTTCAATTGCAATTAATTTGTAAAAAGACAGAGTAAGTACAGTATTTCTAACAGTAGGGGCTTGAAAAAAATATTAGAACATTATTATTTAAAAAAAAACATACGAAGCATTAAAAAAGGGAGATAATAATTGATACCCTCTTAAGTTGTTGTTGCTCTGTCTGTAGTGAATTATCTGGAACATCCTAAGTGCAAGTAAAATGGGGATCCTTCAAGTATGAGTCACTTTATTTCAACAGAATGTTAACCATATTTCAATTTGCACTTGAATTAATGGATAACTACAAAGCTTTGGAAGTCTTAAAGAGCATGTTTCGCCTATTATAACACATTTTATTAATCAGTGTCTTTCATTAAGAGAGACCCTTCAGCTAAACAGTCATATGTCTATCAGAGGAGGCCAGGGAAAGGATCTTTGCACATAGTAATTGCAAAGAAAGGTGGCTTACCAAGCACATTTAGAGATTCAGAAAAACTGTTTTTTGTTGGGATATTAAAATTAAGGTTAAGGCACTTAAATAAAACAGAAATAGACTAACTGAAGTAGCAAACAGGAGAAAAGAATTCTCATAAAATTCTGAGGGAAAAATACAGGTAGTTCTCCACTTATGAGCACAACGGAGCCCAACCTTTCCATTGCTAAGCAAGACAAAAGTGAATTTTGTCCCATTTTACAACCTTTCTTGCCAAAGTTGTTAAATGAATCATTGCAGCTGTTAGTAACATAGTTAAGTGAATCTGGCTTACCCATTTTCTTTGCTTGTCTGAAGGTTATAAAAAGCGATCATATGATCCCAAGATATTGCAACTGTCATAAATACGTGCCAGTTGCCATTTTGATCATGTGACCATGGGGATATTGCAATGGTTGTAGATGTGAAAAATGATCAAAAGTAATTTTTCCATTGTTGTTTAAACTTCAAATGGCCGCTAAATAAATGATTGTAGGTCGAGGACTGCTTGTATTGAGAGCTGTATTTGCTGTCCAATGCAATTTATTTTTTTAAAAAAATCATTTCATTAGAAGTTATTTTGATGCTCCCTTTTAAAAAATTCAGATTAACTTTTCTTTTGTTCTCAATGAAGCATCAATTTCATTTTCTCCTTTTTTACATAAATACCAATTCAACATTCTAGTCTGTCTTTAAACTGCTAAATAAATTAGCTCTATTCATAGTCACTCATACCTTAGTCATCTCCCTGAGAGACTACTGAAACATGTTCTACTGTACAGGAGGCTGCCCTTGATGTCCAGAATGTATGTACAGTATATAATCACATTTATGTGACAGCCCATCTCACAATAAAGTGATTCTGGGTGGCACATAACAATTAATTAAAACAATAAATATATAAAATGAATCATTATTAACATACAAAAAACATAAGGCAAAAGAGAGAGAGTGTGTGATAACTATAGTAATGAAGCCATCACAAGGTTTCACTAGTCATCTGGATCCCTCAGTCCCGATGACATAGCCAGATTATGAGAGGCTTCTAGAAGGTTAACAAGAATGGAGCTAACCTCACTTTGAGGGAAGAATGTTTCATAAGATGGGGGCTGCAGCAGAGAAGAACCACTTCCTGGTTTTCACAAGATGTATATTTCTAGCAGATGGGATCTGCAGCATGCGTTCTCTACCACATCTGATGGGATGAGCAGATATAATTAGGGAGAGGTGGTCCCTTGGATAACCTGGATCTATGTCATGAAGAGCTTTAAACTTTAAAACCAGAAGCCAATTGACAACTAATGCAGTTCATAGAGCAGAAGTGTAACATGCTGTTCTGAAGACACACATAACTGTCTGTGGTGCTGCGTTCTAGACCATCTGAAGCTTCCAGACACTCTTCAAGGTCAGCCCCATGAAAGTGCATTACAATAATCTAACTGGGAAGTGACTGGGACATGAGTAATTGTGAGCAGAGCCTCCCAATCTAGGAAAAGGCACAACTGGCACACAGTTTGAAGCTATGCAAAGGTCCTCCTAGCAATGTTTACCACTTGCTTTTTGAGCAAGAGCCATGAATCCAGGAGGAACCCTATTTGGAAAATCAGGTCTTTCCGAAGCACTACAGGTCACCAAACCCATCTTTGATGGCATAGTCCAGATTTAAAAAGTGGTTTGGAATGCATGTGGGTACATATGTTGCTTCAGTAGGCATCTCCTTAAATCACCTGTACTGTTTCCCATGTTCACTTAATAGCACTTTAAAGAATTAGCAATAGTAAATGGAAGTTGCCTCCATGTAGTCTTTTTTAATCTATATCACTGATCCTTACTTTGCACATGAGACAAATAGCCCTTCTCAATATACAGTTTAGCTTAAAGCCTTCAATTTTGATATGTCTTCCACTAATGCAATCATTTTTGGTATGTGCTTGCCTTGAACAGAATTCACTTTTTTGTTTGTTTGTTTATCTAATTTATAATTGTGACTGGTTTTAACTGGCTGTTGCTTTTGGCAGCTCTATATAAATCATAAACCTCATTTTTTTGGTTCTTCTGGAAAAAATGAAATGTGGAAGAGAAAATATTTAATAAATCATATAATTAAATTTAAATAGGAAATGTGTACTTAATACTGCATTACTGTCAACATATCTTTAAATGTGTTCATTTGTGACTGGATTATCAGACAGTATTCATGAAAATCCATAGTTACTATGGATTTTAAGGTCTCCAAGACAGAGATGCAAAAAAACTTCATTTAGAGTTGATTTGAATGATCCAGCAACTATTATTAATATTTTCATTCAGATATTATAGTGCGCAGAATCTCAAATTAAATTACATTATTAGTCTACTTATCCTATCCAGATATTTCATCAGAAGCACAATTAAACAATTTAATATTTCTGCAGCATCTTCAACCAAAGCATTCAACTGTGCCCATATCAAATATATACCTTTTGTCAAGCATCTGCAATTAGATGAACTCAAATGGACTGCTTTTGACAAAAAAAAGTTGAACATGTGCTCTATGACATTTCCCACTGAATTTCCAATTTAGTTTTCCACTAAGGCTGCTTATGTTGGCAGACCTGCTAACAAAATCTGTGTGGTAAAGACAGAAAATTGAAAACCAAGACCAGCCTTGCCAATCCACCATATATACAAAAGAGCTTAGCTTCCAGCATCGGATCACTATTTTGAAGGGGCAGCTAAGAGGTTACATACAAAAGAGATTTGTGTGCCAAACTGCAGTCCAGATTTTGGAATGGAAATGGAAGTATTATTTCAATGTACTGTATTTGTATATTTATTTAGATTGGCTTTGGCTGTATATAAAGACTGTCAAAGGTACAATTTTCAGTGATGGTCTTGAAAAATCAGAATGCCCTTGAAAACCATTCAGAAACTGCAGAAACTCTAAATATAGTGACCACATTCTTGAGTTTCCTAAAATAAGTAGTCCAAAAACAGATTGATCTGGCTGCTCAGATCAAATTTTGCCCTTACTGAAAAATCTTTTTTAACTTTATCATTTGTCTGTGCGTAATCCAAGGTGGGAGTTTGGCAGAAAGCAAACAAACATTGCATAAATCAATTTTAACTTATTTCTCCCTTTATGTGAAAGGAAGAAACTATGTGATTTTTCCTTAGAAAAGTATTCTACAGAGCTTCCTGTTGCTGGAAGAGATCAATCTAGCTTCATGTAAAAAGCATAACTTAAACAAAAGACATTTCCTAAGAGATAACTCAGGGCACAAACCATCTGAAGATTTAAGACTATCACATTCTAGACTAGCTTTGATGGTTAGTGACTTTCAGAGTGAACCACCTTTATGTAGATTGCATGCATGGAATACACAAACTTATTACTGAATGTCAGATAAATTATTGTAGTAACTTTTGAAAATAATATCAAATCATTTCACTATAATGACGCTCAAACCTCAGTTACAAAAAATAGAATCGTAGACATTATGGTTAAAATACTGTAGAAAGTCTATTTAGGATTTGGCAGGAGGTGGTGAGGTCTAAATGCAAAGAAGTAAAGCCAGGAAGTACATGATTAGGATGGTAGAACAGTATAACATGCAAGATAGAGGGGAAAAATTAAAGAAAATCCAAAAATAAGAGAATGAGATAGGATATTTATGTTTCTTAAGATTGCACAAGGAATGCCTAGCTTCAAAATGGTTTTTTCAAACTTTACAGGTGTTTGGTATCCAAAGTTTTAGAAAAGCTTCAGTGTAGAAGAAAAAAGAAAGAGTTATAAAACTGACATTCTGACTTTAGATGTTACAATATGTCATAATTAATAGGTTCAAAATGTTGGTTTCTCCAATTTGGAACAGTTTATTGTGTTCCAAGTCTAAAGTTATTCTCTGTTTCAGGGTACAAGAAAGAGCTCAACTTTGTATAATTTGCATTCATAAGTCTATTTATAGAGTAACATTTTAAAATGTTAATTGCTTATATCTCAGCAATTCATATTTCTTTTACAACCTTTGCTCACTTAAATTACATCTCAATGCCTCTCATAGGCCTCAGAAATTACACACACACGCACACACACACACAAGGTAATGTCTGATATCTATAACATGGTCACTGTGGGTTCAGAGAGGAAGAAAACAATTCAGAGGCATATTATGCTTTCTAAATAATGATAAAGATAGAATAGCAAACAGTAGGGTATGAACAAATACTTCTCAAAGAATCGTAAACTTCAACAAGAACAAGAGACATTGATCTCCATACTCCTATTATCATGGCTGCCTAATTAAGTTATAATTTTCAATATTAATTGTTAAAGACTTCTCTGAAGAAGAGGAATATTCTTTGCTGAACCTCTTAATGTCAAAGAGAACAAAACAACCATACTTCTCCATATATTTTTAGAGTTTGACAACATACTAATTGTTGTTTGTTAGATTAATATCCCTCTTTTCTCCATGGCCCAAGTTGACTTTTAAGAGAATCTCCTCTCCTTACCACTCATGTGAGGTAGATGAGGTTGGCAGAAAGTGACTGGCTCAAAGTACTAGTCCAATATCTCAACTGCTCACAACTTAGTATGATGATGTTGATAATTTTTATCAATTTTATGCTAAAGAGCTAGCAAGTTTCTTACATGGTGGTAAAGAGCAAAAAGAAATTGTACTTTTCTATTACCAGCTCTGCTTTTATTCTTAGATTTCTTACTTGCTCCTACTTAGGTATCTACTTATTTAAATCCAAAATTGGCAGCTGAATTAAAGAGACAAACTAGGACTAAAATGCAAAATAATATACTTCTGTTTCCAATGTGTGTTGCACATATCCTGAAATTTTACATAGAGGATAAAAACTGTGATAGCCTGGACTCAGTCCTAAAAGTTATTGGGTGGCCTTGGGAAGAAGTCTCTCTTTCACAGCCCCTTGTCACATAGTAGGTCTGAAGATAAATGAAATAAGATTGTAAAGCTTTTTGTCTCTGAGAGGGCCAATAAAAATGATAAATAATCATGGTCATTATTCTTTCAGAATCCTTAAGTTCTCATCCGACTTCTGGCTATTAATTGATTGAAGGATAATTCACATTACTTTCCTAGAGCTACCAAAAAGTAAGTCTTGGATCATCAGTCAGTGAAAAGCATACATTTTGTGATAATTGACGTAAAGAGAACATAATTCAGTAACCATGTGAGGACCAAACTAAATGTGATGGTGGGGTGCTCTTTCATACACTTTTGAAAGTAGGGGAATACATTTCCAGAGAGAGAGAGAGAGAGAGAGAGAGAGAGAGAGAGAGAGAGAGAGAGAGAGAAAGAGAGAGAGAGAGAGAGAGAGAGTGAGTGTGCAGGGATATTTAACATGTGTATAAGTAAAGTATAGAAAGAAAACCAGAAATATAAATTATTTATTAAAAATAATTCAATTTAATTAGTTTAAGGGATGCATATTTTCTATATTTCTGTAGTCCACCTGATAACCTGTGCTGTCCCTTATGGATCTTGACCTTTAAACTGGACACGGAATGCACAGATTTGAAATATAACTGGCAATTGTAACCCACTTGGTTATGTTTTCAGAGGCACATCCTTAACTAGCAGAGAAACGGGTTTAACACTGATTGGCAAAAAAACAACAACATTGGAGCAGAAGCAACTTTTAACTACCTGCCAATTTCCCCTTTGACTCCTTCCTTCCTTCCTTCCTTCCTTCCTTCCTCCCTCCCTCCCTCCCTCCCTCCCTCTCTCTCTCTCTCTCCCTCTGTCTCTCTCAGCCTCCCTCCCTCCTTCATTCCATCCTCAGCCAGCAGGTAAGTGTCTGCTGCCAGGCAAGGGAGAGAGTGTATGAGTGGCCAGCACAATGGAAGCACAGAGACTGGCAGAGAGTATGCAGATGGGAGGGGATTTACTGAACTTTCAACTTTTCCTGCAAGGTTCCCCTTTGACCTTTTCCCTGTAAGCAATGACTTTGCGAGTGGCAAGGTGGCAAGGAGTGTTGGCAATTATATCATTTCCTTCTGGCTTCCCCATTGACTTGTGGGAAGGTGTCAAGGACTGTTGAAGATAAGGATCACTTGACTGCAGCTGACCACAGCGGTGAAGCTGAATAGCAGCAGCAAAACAATGTTTGTTGTTGAAGCTACAACATTGTTTTGCTGCTGCTATTCAGCTTTCCCAGTTTTAATCCCATGGTAGTCATGTGGCCCAGCATTCTGTAAGTTAGCCTATTTGACTACCTTGGTTCAATAGCTGTTGCCATATACCTTCCAATTTTGTCAATTCCTGTAAATTTCCTGTAATTTTTTACAAGTGGGGAGTTTCCCTTGAGTTTCCTAATACCATCTTAATGAAAAATGCATATCTGACATTGTTAGTTCCACCACAGAAAGGCATGGCATATTAATATATAAGTAAATAAAGTTTTCCAGTTTCTTTCCATAATGAAGTGCATCCATTTCATCAATAGTTAATGGTTGTTAATTTCACCGAAAAGTAATTAAAATCTTCAACTTGAATCAAAAATGGCCCCATGGTACCATATCTAAACTGTTGACAAAAACAAGGGAAATCCACAACCTCACAAAGTCTTTTGTTATTTGGGTGACATACTGATTACCAAAATAATACATAAATCACTATGTTTCTCAAAGGAATTATGACTTCTTCCCAACATTGATGGTAACTTTCATTAGATTCTGTCTCCCCTTCCCTATGCTTCATATTCACACAATTTGAACTTTGTCAGATTCCAGCCTTCGACATAAATTCTTTAACACTTCAGATATTGCTTAGATTTTTTTCCTGGCAATCTATTACACACAGAAACATACACATACAGAGGCAGACAGACAGACACACAGAGAGAATAAAAATCTAATAACAATAACAAATTATTAACCAAGTGTTTCATAGATGCAGCTAATAAAATTGCCAGTTGCCAATTGCATATTAGAAGAACACTGCCAATTGTATGTTTCAATGTCCTTTCCAGAGGGAAGAGGCAATAATCCAATCGAATCCAATCATCTAGGAAAAGTAGCACGCTGCAGTGTGTGTGTATATACATACATGTATGTGTGTGTGTTTCCCTATTTTAAAAAAAGAAAATAAATTGGACTAGTGACCTACACGAATTATTTACGCACTGTCAAGCAAGACACAGTATGTATCAAAATACCATCACAATTATTTTTATTTTTAATGTTACTTCTTACAAGTCACAATAACTTTATCTGATGTGAATACATTTGTATGGCAATATGTAATACAATTTTTTTTTGAAAAGTGGATCTCTGATGTGCATTGTTGCTATATACCCACATGGCATCCCAATTGGGGCATATGGTTGGGTGATATGCATTCATAAGGTAGCAATCAGACTAATTAGACTGTGCCTTTAATAAATATGTATTTGAAAAAAATATTTTCTGGTATTTGCATATACATTTGGTTCAGTGGAGGAGCAAGTATATGACAAAAATTCATGAATCTGTCCATGCATTTGGGCAATTTTCTTGGAAAAATTAGGTGTTAATTTTTAGAAACAATTATCATCCTGACCTTGATGATTAAATATGATAATTAAAAGACGTTTTGAGTAATATGTTTTATATCATAAACATTCCTTTCTGATCTAGTCACTGAAAAAAACATTTTAGTACAGCAAGGGGTATTTTTTCAATATGATTAGCAAGCCATCTGTTGACATTTTAGTGCAATCTCTTGAAAGATCCCAGCTTATTGCTTCAGCTTTAGCAAAGAAAGAACCTAAAATAGTAATGCCTTTTGCAGTTCCATCAAAAGAAGGTTATTTGGAAAGGGCAGGTGTTTGAGAACAATTAAGAAGATATTTAGAGGTTTTGCAAAATTTTCCTAATGAAACCAGAAGGTAAGGAAAATTCACCAAGGCTTGTGTCTTTATTTGATCCCTTGGGCTAGTTAAAGAAGACCTTTAAAAGTAAATGAAGCTTTGTTGCCAGCTTTGAATGAGATTGCCACTCAAATTCTGGCCAACATGAAATGGAAAATGCACCTGCTAAATGAAGTAACTTAGGAACTCAGAAGAAGCATACAGTATAAGCATATAATATCTTATGCTAAATCAAACCCTTCTACTCCAGTATTGACTATTCTAAATGGTGATAGTTCTCTGTCAATTTTTCATGTGCATCCATTACTATTTAGGCTTCTCATTTACAAACAGTTCCATTCATGGAGAAAGTCAAAGCATTCCAGATGTTGAACTTGGATGTCTCTACTTGGACTCTTGTTGTATTACATCAAATTTGGGAAGAGGAAGTCCAACTGATTCTAAGAGGTGAATTTCTTTTTTTCAAGAATGACAGTAGCATCTGCTTTGAAACAACCAGTAATTAGGCTGTTCCTGAAGGAAACCTAAGCTAGTTCCAGAAGTAGCCATTAAATATAGGTTGATTACCCCATTCCTTGGCAAATTAACAATCATTTGAAGTCACTTTTAAGATAATGTTCATTGTACATTTCAATCCATTTAGGCTTGCATACCAGCACTGAACTACAGCAATTCTTATAATTGAATAATTACATAAGGCTGAAGGATTATTGTGCATGGATATTACTCACAAGTCTATTTTATTCCCTATGCTGATTAGCATTTACATGAAGCTAATGGTGTAAGTCAGACATGTCAAACTCGCGACATCACGTAACGTATCGGGAGTTTTGCCATTGCCGGCAATGGGGTGGGTGCGGCTTCTGGATGATGTGTCCAGCCCGCAGGCTGGCAGTTTGACACCCCTGGTGTAAGTCATTTAGTAATTTGGACAGAGATCTCACCAATGTGTGGGTGACATACACTACCACTCTTTTCTTCTTAAGTAGTTGGTATTCTAACTAGTCCTAAGTACAATAGTAATTCAGATAAAGGCCAAGACATTTATATTCAATCTAGATAAAAACAAAAAGTTCTGTTAACAGGGTTATCAGGCAGTTGATCAATATTCAACCAGTTTTGGTGAAGAGTACATTCTTTCTCAAGAATATCAATTACTTTAATAATTTGCCATAAGGCACACATGCCTTATGCCAAATAATAATAATAATCAGTGGAGGGATTCAGCCAGTTCACACCACTTCAGCAGAACTGGTAGCTAATTTTTTTGTTGCCCAGGCCCAGAATGGACTTCCAGAAGCAGCATCCACCCAGAGAATCGGTTGTTCACATATTTGAATCCCACCACTGCAAATAATAGTAAGATGAACAGAGATAGATTTCCTATAGTTATTCATATTTTGTTCATCTCCCAGTTGGGGGAAATAAATGAATACATTTACTACCACTTCATTTTTAAATTGAAGCATAAAGACCTTACAATAGTATCTTATCATTATGTAGCTGAGCTCCTGAAAAACACTCCATTTAAGCCTTTAGAAACTACCTAGAACTGACATATGAAACTCGCAACATCATGTGACGTCGCGCAATGTATCCGGACAGTTTTGCCATTACCAGCAATGGAGTGGGTGCGGTTTCCAGATGATGCATCTGGCCCGCAGGCTGGCAGTTTGACACCCCTGACCTAGAAGCTTCAAACTGGCCCCAAATAAAGTGGCTCAGGTACTGAGCACATAATATTTGTATTCCGGCTGCTGTATTAGCTCCCTCTTTGCTTCTGAGTGCAGTGTTAACCTTTAAAACCTAAGTAACCTTGGTACCAAGTATGTCAGACCACTTTGAGCTGGATTTGACCTGTTAAAGAGCACCTAACTCCAGAGAGTGAGAGAGATGGAGATTCACAAACAAATTTCCTTGGTGATTGCATATACACAAATTTGCACCCCATAAATTTGACCTGCCTGAATACTGTTAGTGGACAGAATATGTATAATTTAGTTTGAGTCTGTAATAAAAATGAAAAATATGTGAGATTCATATTCTAATTACAAATTTGGAAATATATTCAGTAATTTAAGATCAAAATAAGGGAAGGTGACAATAGCAAGGAAAAGGGTATAGTGACAGGAATATTGGGGGACCTAAAGTAGTTCCTTTCTGAAATGCTTAACCTAAATACATTTTAAAGTTTTCTCTAAAACTACTTTTTTTCTTCCATTCAATCATGTTCAATTCTTGGAGATGAAATTCTTGCTACAAATATTTGGTGGAAGCAGCATGTCTAAAAATGCATTCACTGATTTCCTCATAAATTGCCCCAAGCAGTTTGATGTCTGATATTGTCCAAGAGACTCCTAAAGGCTTATTATAGCTTGAGGGCTAATTTCATCTCCTCAAGCCATGCTATTAGCATTCAACCATCACACCTGGTGGAGAAAATTGTCCCTTGAGCTTTCCATCATCATCCTGCAGACATCTGCTGATTCAGAATGTCCACTTTTACTCACGTAAGTGGGCAGCATATGATTGGTAATTTGAAAGCTAAATGCTGCCTATCTCGTTTAAATATTAGTTAACCCTCCTTTTCTCCCCCTCTCTGTTTTTTCATTCTTTCTAAACAGCTTCAGCGGACAAGAAGCTGCTCCTTAGATGCCACAGCTTGCTTGATTGAAGTGGGCTAGACAATTGCATCCTTTCAAAGTTCTCTTCTATTTACAAACCAGAATGGCAGGATGCAACATCAAAAAAAAGTTCTCTTGCTTACGCAACACACAGCAGAAAGCAAGCACTAAAGACACCCACGCCCACCCATGCACCCCTACAGCAAAGCTGTACTGTCTTACCTTCCCAGCATTGGTAAGATCTGATTATATTTATCTGTCCAAGTTAATGAGCATTTTAGATTATCTTTGACTAATTAATGTTTATTTATTCCTGATCACTCTGGTAATTGAAGGCACCTGGATGAAATAGGATTGAAAGAAATCTTAGCTGGTCTGGGTCAAAGGAGGTGAAAAGACTTTGAAAAAGATGATGAGTTATTCCAACCGTTAGAGTTTTAACTCTTCCTGAGTTTCACTTTGATGACTCAAGCATATGAACCTGGTCTTACATCTGGATTTAGGAATTCTTTAAAAAGCAGCTGTAAACATATTACTGAGCACGAGATATCATATCCCAGTGACACTGAACTCCAAGATACATTGAGGCAATTTCAACAGGAGCTTAATTTGAAGGTTCCTGCAGATTTGGGATAAGCAATCAAAAGAAATATGTAATTTCAAAGTTTATTCTGATGTTTTCAGGGAATAGAGTCACACACTCATACACTGGAACAAAAATATTTGGTCTTTTTCTAAATATGTTTTCAATACTGAACGATACCTTCATTTTTAGCAACATTTGGTGAAGGCTTCAAAAGTGTTTGCTTTGAAATAAGCATTGGATCTCACTCTGAACTGACCTTGTTACATAGCTCAAACTGTTTACTGACAAACATTATGACATCATTCTTTGCACTCTAAAAGACCCAACTATTTGTATTTGCTGATGCAAAAAAGTACCGTATTTTTCCATGTACAAGACACTATTTTTTCCTGCAAACACCCTGTTCAAAAATCAGGTGTGTCATATACAAGTCCAGTGTCTTATACATGGAAAAATAATGGTAACCTCCACAGCCCAGGGCTTACCTGTGTGGGTTGCCATGCAACCTGGTGCCACTAACAGGAGTGGGGAGTGGGCAAAACTTTCAGATTTGCCGGCTCAGCTGTTCAGCACTCCGTCGAACAGCTGATTGGTGCAGAGAAACTTGCATGCCAGAGCGTCTTATACAAGGGTGCATCTTGTAGACAGAAAAATATGGTATATAAAGTTCGTTTTGGGAAAACAATGGATTAGAATTGCATCTGCTATGAAAAACAGTATCAGTAAATTTTGGGATTTTTCCCCCCCTTGAAATTAAAATTTCTAACATGGAATGCTGGAGATACATGACAAGCATAGGTATGATTAAGCAAAAGTATTTCTTTCCTTCCTTTCCAAATCATGATTTTGGAACTGTTTAGCTGAGATTTAGGTCTACAGTGAATGTCTGGTTATGGTCTCAACATTGGATGTGGCCTTGTAAACACTGAATGTTTCTTATATCTGTCCTTAAAAGCTCACAGTTCAACTTGTTTACCCTTTCCTATGTGCATGTTGATTCAGCAACTTATTCTTCTACCATCCTCCATCACTAAAGGTAAAGGTAAAGGTTCCCCCGCACATGGGTGCTAGTCGTTTACAACTCTAGGGGCCGGTGCTCATCTCCATTTCAAAGCCGAAGAGCCAGCGCTTGTCCGAGGACAACTCTGTGGTCATGTGGACGGAATGACTTGATGCCAAAGGCGCATGGAAAGCTCTTACCTTCCCACCATAGTGGTCTCTATTTTTCTACTTGCATTTTTACGTGTGTTGTGACTCAGGGCCAGCCTGTGGGTCCGACAGCCGGGTCCGATGTATCGGAGGACTCAGATGTGGGGGAGGAGGGAAACGAACCGGCTGATGATGATTTGGAGGCTTTGCAGAGTCCTCAGCCGGGGACCTCTTCTCAGCTGTGTGAGCCCGAGAGTGCGGAGGATGATGACCCACAGCTGGTCCTGTTCAAGGACGCCCGACGTAGGAGGCAGACGAGCAGGGACAAACAAAGAAAGACTATGGGACTCCTCGGGAGGAGGCACAGGGAGACCACGCCCTGAGCTCTCTATAAAAGAAGTGTTTGGGGAGGGGCTGGTTGCTGAAAGCAACTTTTCCGCTTGAGAAGACAAGCTCTTGTGTTTTTGTTAACTGCGTAATTAAATCTTGGCAGAAGCCTTTTAGCCTTGGACGCTTTCCAGACTCTTCTCTTAATTAGGGGTTGCGAGAAGAGGGCTGGTTCAGAACAGTTTGCTTTCAGCCACCCACCCCTTAATACTACGATGGAGCAGCTTCTTGCCGAGAATGCCCAGCTCAACCAGCAACTCACCTTGCTGGCCACTCAGGTGGCACAACTGCAGGCTCAGGTACATGCTGCCCCCCCACCCAGGAGGAAATGTCAGTTAGCTATGCCGGATAAATTTGCTGGTAAACCAGAACTGTTTCCTGCCTTCCTGGGACAATGCCAGCTTTATATCAGCGTGAGAGCAGCTGATTTCCCCACTGACCGAGATAAGGTGGGATTCGTGTTGAGCCTTCTGTCGGGAGATGCAGCTCGTTGGGGCACGCCTCTGTTGGCACAGCCTAGCCCTTTGTTGGATAACTTTGGGGGGTTTTGTGACCATATGCGCCTCATGTACGAGGACCCGATTAAGGCGCAGACCGCCACCCGACGTCTGAAAGCTTTGAGGCAGGGTCAGCGCCCCCTACAGGCCTATATCAGCGATTTCCGGCTGCTTAGCCAGGATTCCGCCTGGAATGAGGCTGCGCTCGTGGATGCCTTTCAGGATGGCTTGTCAGAGGAGATGTTGGATGAGCTGGCCCGCGTGGACATTCCCTCAGATCTGAATGGGCTGATCCATCTTTGTCTGCGGATCGATGCCCGGCTGCAGCAGCGTAAGAGTCGCCGTGCCACCCCACAGACCCCTGCCGCCCCTGTTGTGCGTGAGCCCCCAGTCCAGAGGGAGGAGCCAATGGAGCTGGGTGCCGCCAGGTCCCGTCTATCGGTGACGGAAATGGACAGACGACGATCGGAGGGGTTGTGTTTTTACTGTGGGGACCCTGGACATTTGGCTGCTTCTTGCCCAAAGAAGCGTCAGCGGGCGTCAGTGACCAAGCCAGCTCCGAGAAAGTCCCCTGCTTTGCTATCGGGAAACGGCCCGAGCCCGATCTAGACGGTGTGAAAGATCGGGCGACCCACAACGATCACGCCGAGCGACGCCGTTCCGACGGTGCCTGTGAACCTCCACGGCATTTGATTTTGGAGGCACGACTGATCCTTCCTGGCAAGCCAGAGGGGATTCCGGTCCATGCCTTAATTGACTCTGGGGCTACCACTAACTTTATGGATTCGGCCTTTGTGGCCAAATGGGCTGTTCCCCAGTGTCCGGTGGATCCGCCCATGCTTGTGGAGACCATCGATGGTCGAGTGCTCCTGTCCGGGCCTATCACGGCCGCCACGCAACCCGTGTGTATGGCCATCAGTACCCATGTGGAGGCCATTCAGTTTTACGTCACTTCGGATCTGCACTTCCCCGTGGTCTTGGGACTGGCGTGGCTCCAGGCGCATGATCCACAGATCTATTGGTCTCAGAACTTGGTCACCTTCCCAAGTTTGCAGTGCGTGGACCACACCCGCCATATCTGTGCCGGCCAGGTGGAGGGTTCCTCAGGGGTTTCCTTGCCTCCCGTACTGTCCGACTTTGCTGACGTGTTCAGCGAGTCAGAGGCGGACCAATTACCCCCGCACAGGCCCTACGACTGCCCCATTGACCTAGTCCCTGATGCGCCTCTCCCAGTGGGGCGTTTGTACTCCATGTCGGAGCCCGAGTTGGCCGCATTGCGGGACTTCCTGACAAAGAACTTGGCTCGTGGATTCATCCGGCCCTCGTCCTCGCCAGTGTCTGCGCCCGTGCTCTTCGTCAAAAAGAAGTCGGGCGAGTTACGGCTTTGCTGTGACTACCGGAAACTCAACGCTATCACGGTGCGTAACCGCTACCCGCTGCCCCTCATCCCCGAGCTCTTGGACCGACTCCGGGAGGCTAAGATCTTCACGAAACTGGACCTGCGTGGAGCTTACAACCTCGTCAGGGTTCGGCCGGGTGATGAGTGGAAGACAGCGTTTGGTACTCGCTATGGACATTTCGAGTACACGGTGATGCCGTTTGGCCTGACCAACGCCCCCGCTGTGTTTCAGCATTTTATGAATGACATCTTTCGGGATCTGTTGGACCAGTTTGTTGTGATTTACCTGGACGACATCCTGATTTACTCCCCGTCGCGTGAAGCGCATCATCAGCATCTCCGTCAGGTCCTGCAGCGCCTCCGGAAACATCGGCTGTTTGCCAAGTTGGAGAAGTGCCAGTTCTACCAGGTGACCATTGATTTCTTGGGCCACCGCATTTCTCCCGAGGGCATCGCCATGGATCCAAGTAAAGTTGAGTCGTTGCAGAGTTGGCAACCCCCGCGTCGCGTGAAGGATGTTCAGCGACTTCTTGGATTTGCCAACTACTATCGGACATTCATCCCTGGCTTTGCTGCCTTGACAGCCCCCCTCACCCGGCTCCTGCAGAAGAAGACTCGGTTCCAGTGGAACGCCCCCGAACAACAGGCGTTCCAAGCTTTGAAGGACGCCTTCATGAAGGAGCCCATCTTGAAGCATCCTGACCCGCAACGGCCGTTTGTCGTGGAGGCGGACGCCTCCGACATTGCCATTGGGGCTGTGTTACTCCAGGCAGCGACGCCCAACGGTACCCTTTTCCCTTGCGCGTATCACTCTCGGAAATTGAATCCCTCGGAGCGCAACTATACCATCTGGGAGAAGGAGCTGCTGGCCATCAAGGCGGCGTTCGAGGCTTGGAGGCATCATCTGGAGGGGGCGCGGCATCAAATCGAGGTCCGGACGGACCACAAGAATCTGGAAAGCCTGCAGACCGCTCGGAATTTGAACCAACGCCAGATCCGGTGGTCCCTCTTCTTTGCGAGGTTTGACTTTCGGGTGCGGTACATACCAAGCGGGCACAACCAGAGAGCGGATGCTCTGTCCAGGAAGCCCGAGTACACCCGAGTGGAAGACAAGCTTCCGCCCAGGACAGTGATCCCCGTCGAGTCTTTTGCTGCGGTACGGGAGCCGGTGGATATACGGGCTCGGATCCGGGAGGCGCAGCAGCAGGAGGCGTGGGTGGCTCAGCGGAAGGAAGAGGTGGGGCCAGATTCGCCTTGGTCGGTCACGGATGGACTCCTGTATTATCGTGACCGGCTCTATGTTCCAGGAGGGCCACTCAGGGGACTCGTCCTCAGCCAATGTCATGATAACCCGGCTGCGGGGCATTTTGGCCTGTTCAAGACTCTGAACCTGGTCTCCCGTACTTTCTGGTGGCCCCGAGTCCGACACGATGTCCAGTCTTATGTCACCTCCTGCGTCCCATGCAGGCAGGCCAAGTCAGCGACAGGGGCCCCGCCTGGTTTACTGCAGCCTTTGCCAACGCCCAAGAGACCCTGGGGGGCTGTGTCCATGGACTTTCTGACGGATCTACCCCCATCCTCCGGCTTCACGACAGTGTTTGTGGTGGTGGACATGTTGACCAAGATGGCGCACTTCATCCCCTGTCGCGGCTTACCGTCAGCTCGCGCCACTAGTCGCATGTTCATCCAACAGGTGTTCCGGCTGCACGGCCTTCCCGACAGGGTCGTCTCCGATAGGGGGGCCCAGTTTACAGCCCGCTTCTGGCAGGAGTTGATGCGGGCGTTGGACATTAAGGTTTGCCTCTCGTCCGCGCATCATCCTCAGACCGACGGGGGTACCGAGAAGGTCATCGGCATCTTAGAGCAGTATCTGCGCTGCTATGTTAACCTGCAGCAGGACAACTGGGTGGACTATTTGGCCATAGCCGAGTTTGCCTTTAATAACTCGCAACACACCTCCACGCAGATGACACCGTTCTTGGCCAACGTGGGTTATCACCCCAGGTTCTTCCCTCTTTCTCCCGTGGACTCACCGGAGCCGGCAGCGAACGAATTCATGGCGGAGTTACAGGCGATCCATCGGTTGGTGCGACGGCAGCTGGAGAAGGCCAAGGCCGACTACAAGAGGTTCGCCGATCGGTCGAGAAGGGATACGCCTCCACTATCGGTGGGGGATCGGGTCTGGCTGTCCACCAGGAACCTACCATCCACTCGGCCGGCGAGGAAGCTGGACCACCGTTACCTTGGACCGTTCCCAGTCGAGGCCGTCATCAACCCGGTCGCCTATCGTTTAACTCTGCCACGTTCCCTGCGCGTGCACCCCGTCTTCCATCGGTCCTTGTTGGTCCCCGAACAACCGGCCTGTCCACTTCGCCAAGCGGAACCTCCCCCATCAGGAACTCGTGATGGAGGCAGCACCCCCGAGTACGAGGTCGCCAGCATCAGGGATTCCCGCTGGCTGAAAGGTCGCTTCCAGTACCTGATCGAGTGGAAAGGGTACGGGCCGGAGGACTTCACATGGGAAGACGCGACCGCCGTTCATGCCCCTGCGTTGGTGACTGCTTTTCACGAACAGTTCCCATCCCGACCGCATCCGGATCGGCAGACCCGAGGGAAGGGCCCTGCGGTGCGGGATAGTGTTGTGACTCAGGGCCAGCCTGTGGGTCCGACAGCCGGGTCCGATGTATCGGAGGACTCAGATGTGGGGGAGGAGGGAAACGAACCGGCTGATGATGATTTGGAGGCTTTGCAGAGTCCTCAGCCGGGGACCTCTTCTCAGCTGTGTGAGCCCGAGAGTGCGGAGGATGATGACCCACAGCTGGTCCTGTTCAAGGACGCCCGACGCAGGAGGCAGACGAGCAGGGACAAACAAAGAAAGACTATGGGACTCCTCGGGAGGAGGCACAGGGAGACCACGCCCTGAGCTCTCTATAAAAGAAGTGTTTGGGGAGGGGCTGGTTGCTGAAAGCAACTTTTCCGCTTGAGAAGACAAGCTCTTGTGTTTCTGTTAACTGCGTAATTAAATCTTGGCAGAAGCCTTTTAGCCTTGGACGCTTTCCAGACTCTTCTCTTAATTAGGGGTTGCGAGAAGAGGGCTGGTTCAGAACAACGTGCTTTCAAACTGCTAGGTTGGCAGAAGCTGGAACGAGTAACAGGTGCTCACTCTGTTACGCGGTACTCAGGATTCGACCTGCCAAACTGCTGACCATCTGATCGACAAGCTCAGCATCCTAACCCACTGATCCACCACGTCCCTATTGCTTAGAGAGGGCTATAAAGCATTGTCAAGAGGTATATAAGTTTACAGTAAGTGCTATTGCTATTGCTAGGTGACCACATCCCTAAATTTTCTGTATCTCGGCTTTTAAAGACTTTCTCTCTTCCTTTTCTCTTTTTCTCTCTCTACCCCCTCCCTAATTTTAAGTTGGCTAGAAGCCTGACTTTAATAGAATTGAGTGAGAAAACAGAAATAGCACTAGATCTGAAGAAACAAATTTGGAACAGGGCCATTCCATCCGTTTAGCTTCTCCTTTCCCTCAAGTATTTCTATTAAACTAGTCATTATAAGGTTATTACCAGAGGTATCTTCAAACTTACTTTGGAAAGCAAATTGAGCCTTTGGTTGATGGCATCACTGGGGTCTGGATTGTTGGAAAGCCCCCAGTGATGCACTAATGATCGGCAGCGCTACACATCAATCAACTTTCTTCCTGTATCAGTCTGAAGCCATCTCCAATAATTCTCAGTCCATTGGTATGGAACCTTAAGAACTTGTGCCTAGGTCTCATTGTTTTTATTATTCTTCCTCATTCAGTTTACATTTTTAAGCAAACAGCTTATTTTGTGTTCTCTGAATAAATGCAAGGATGAAAGCACATAAATCTTTTGGACTATGTATTTCTATGAATTTTGTAATGTAGTTCTCAGTTCCAATAATGCATGTAAAATACATATCTTGAGGAAATTGCATACAAAATGGTTATTTTAGAAAAAAAATGTGTTAAAATGGTTTCATAAGGGAAATGAATATGAAAATAAATGAGTATTTGAATTCACAGATTGATACAGAAATAGGGCTTTTATTATTTTAAAAAATGTAAAACTTCCAGGGACCAGAAATAGACTGAATTATCCTTCTATGGATTGGGTATACGTATGTCTTTCATACATTAAGATTGCACATAAGAACTGTTTTATTTTTACTAATGCTAGATAAGCTTTTTAGCTGAAGAGCAAGAAAAAAAAAATATGAACAATAGGTACTGGTATTGCCTCTGCATTCTTCATCTTGCAAAGCCACAGCTAGGCATGCAGGAATCCCTGATAACAGCTTTCATGAGGGAAAATTGCTCTCATAAGATAATTAGAAGAGGTGCATCAGAGTTTTGCTGCAGAACCATCAAGTCCAAAGTGGTGGTAAATGTAGATGAGATTACCGGTGTAAAGCCAGAGTAGAATATTTAGGGCAACATCTCTAGCCAGCTAAAAACAGCAAGTTTCTAACCCAGCTTTAATTTAAGGCACAGTAAGAATGACAATGCTTCAAAGTTTCAAAGGGGGTCACATTTTTCAGGCTGCTACAACCTCTCTCAGTTATCTCTTCCTGTTTCTGGGTGTCTCTCAGCTCTATTTTCCCAAACGCACTGCTTAGACAAAGAAAGAAGAAAGTGGTAGCATATATCAGAAGCAACTGTGGTTGAAATGACATTGTCATGAGGGGGCCCCCTCCCCATGACATATACACAATTTCAGATGGTTTGAGAGATTTCAAATACAAGGGATAAAGAATATGCATTTAAATATAGGGTTATTATACAGAATTATTGTCTATTAACATTACTGTTTATTTCAGCATAAAAATGTCGTACTAACAGGACAAGCTTCTTGTTTCACAAATGACATAAATAACTAATGTCAGTATTGAAAATTTCCTGCAAAAAGAGGTTAATGACTTAGACACCACAAATAATTCCTCATCAGCTTATAATCACTGTGGAAATTCAGAAACTTCAATAGTATCTGCATCAAATAGATGGAATAGATCACTCTTGAGTTGACTAAACTGCCAAGAACATTCTGAGGTCAATCAAACTTCACTTTTAATTTTGGAAAATTACATTTCATGAGTTAAAGGATCAATATTATATCTCCAACCCAATAATTCCATATTGAAAATATGAAAGTGATGCCTGCATGAAACCAGTATTTACCAGGATTTTAATTCTGAAGTTTCTTATTCCAGCAACAGGCCATATTAGGATAAATGGAGGAAAGTGTGGAAGATTAAATTCATGTTCCCAATAGGTAATTCTAATTTTCACAATGAAAATATTGTCTCATGCCTTTGCTGAGATCTGTGCTTAATATTCTATAAACCTGTTTACATTGACTTACTCAGTTTTTCCCTTTTCCCAGCACTATTGCCTAGTGCAATGTGATAAAAAATTTATTTTTGAAGAATAAAGCATGTCATGTTCATATTTAGCACAGATCAAAGACTTATAGTATCTAAGAGAAAAGTTGTTACAGTTCTTGAACAACTTAACTTTAGTCAATTGTTGCTTTATTTCTTTTAGCTTTCGTTTGCTTGCTTGTTTATTCCTTCAAGTCAGTATTGACTCCTGGTGACTACCCTGCAGGGCTTTTTTGGCAAAGTTTTTAGAAAACACTTGTCCTTGAGTTGTGAAAGAGAGAGAGAGAGACAGAGAGAGTGCAGCTGGCCCAAGGTCCTCAGGTGGGTCTAGAACGGATAGTCTCCCAGTTTCTAACCTTACCCACCACACCACACTGACTTTCTTGTTTAAGCTTATATGTGTAGAGAATCTTCATTGTCATCATCTAAAGAAATTTATAATAATTTGATCTCAAATAAATGCCACGTTAATACTTTCCCATCATAACTGAAGAAAACATGGTACAGGTAGTTCTCAACTTATGATCACAATTGAGCCCAAAATTTCTGTTGCTAAGTGAGACATTTGTTAAATGAGTTTTGCCCCATTTTATGACCTTTCTTGCCACAGTTGTTAAGTGAATCATTAAAGTTGTTAAATTAGTAACATGGTTGTTAAGTGAATTTGGCTTCCCCATTGACTTTGCTTGTCGGAAGGTTGCAAAAGCTGATCGCATGACCCCCAGACACTGTAACTGTCATAAATATGAAAGCCTCTGAATTTTGATCGCATGACAATGCTGCAATGGTTGTAAGTATGAAAAACAGTCATAAGTCACTTTTTTCAGTGATGTTGTAACTTTGAATGGTCACTAAATTTATTTATTTATTTATTTTATTACATTTATATACCACCCTTTCCCGGAGGACTCAGGGCGGTTTACAGGGTAATTAAAAACCAAAAATACAAAAGTTAAAAACCAAGTTTAAAAAAGATTAAATTTATCCCTGTATAAATAAAATAAAACCCCAATTAAAATAAATTAATCCTCAGCCTGGGCCAGAGAGCTCGAAGAGCCAGGTCTTCAGGCCCCGGCGGAATGAACGGAGGTCGGGGGCAGTCCTCAGCTCCACTGGCAGCTGGTTCCAAAGGGCAGGCGCCCCCACTGAGAAGGCCCTATCCCTGGGTGTTACCCGCCGGCAATCTCTTACCGGTGGCACTGGACGAAGGGAACTTGATGCCGGCAGCAGGTGTTCCCTCAGATATCCCGGACCCAAGCCATGTAGGGCTTTATAGGTCATCACCAGCATATACAGGTCGAGGACAACCTGTATATTACTTTTCTCCTATTTTGAACGTATCTAAAGAAGCACTTTTCAGCATGTGTTCTTTTTGTGTCTTAGCTTTCCTGACACCCACTCTCACTGCTCATTGGAACAATTGTTCTTTTATTATCTCCTCAAATATATTGGACCTCTTATCCTTCTTAAGCTTCTTTCTTTTTGTTATCTTTTACTGCCATAGAAACCACTTAGTATTCTGGGTTTATTAAAATCAACTTTTTTTTTCAAAATATGCATGCAATGAAGCTTGACGTTTGTTTGTTTTTTTTAAATCAAGAACTTCAGAATTATCTAGTTTCCTCCAATGTTCCTACTATATCTACTACCTCCCATTTACTTTTTCAGTGTTTAAAGCCTCTTTTTTTTTTTTTAGGTCCTTATTTTAAGGCTTTTGTCTCAGCCACACCAGATTTAATTTAAAACCATCATGACTGGCTTTGGTTAAGCACATTTTTACCGGTCCTTCTGGAGTGCAGATCATCCCAAGCCAGCAGTCTATCATTCAGTTCATATTTCTCCAAACTGTATTTCTTCCACTGACAATAACTTAGTGGTTGTTAGCTATTAATTTGCTGTCTTTCTGAATAGTGAATTGATCTGATTCACATCTTTGGAATGTTGTCATCCACTGTTTTTTTTGCACTTTGCAAACACTATGCCCTACTGGTTTAATGAAATAAGATTATTTTTTTATTTATTAAGAAACTTATTATTTTCAGTCAGTATAGGAACACAGTTGGATTGCTTTTTCTCTTTCTGAACAATATGCAGAGTTCGTCTGGAATTCTTACAGACCTTGGTATGCCTATTTTGCCCTTCTTCCCATTCCCATATTTTGTACAAATGGGGATGAGGGGGAGGAAAGAACCATAACCATAACCATAACCAGTTACCCGTAGAGCTCAGGACTGCCCCTGATCTTCGTTCGTTCCGCCGGGACCTCAAGACCTGGCTCTTTGAGCTTTCCAGCCAGGACTGAGAATTTTAATTTTAACTTATTGTAATTGGGTTTTAATTGGAGCTATAAGCGTTTTATATTTTACTCAAGGATAATTTAATTATTTTAATTGTTATTAACCTTTTGCATTTGTAGTGTTATTTTAATTACCTTGTGAACCGCCCTGAGTCCCATGGGAGAAGGGCGGTATATAAGTTCAATCAATCAATCAATCAATCAATCAATCAATCAATCAATCAATCAATCATTTCAAAGCCTTACCAAAAGCCAGTAGGATTGTGACTATTCAAACCTCTGGAGAAGTGGAAATCCATAGAAAAGGTTTCATGAGAGAGAAGGAATGCCTCCTGTGTCTCACCTAGACATGTTTTCTAACAAGGACCCTGAAGCTGGATCTCATAGCATAATATATCCACCTTTAGCATAGATAAACCCTGTGCAACCCTTTGTCAGTTTTTCCCCTAAAGCATTTAATAGCCATCTTTCTCTCTTATCTGTTTTATTGTTATTCTTAAATATATCTTTTTCCTTTCCTTGCCAAATTTTCTCCACGAATATTGTCACCTTCTTGAGATATCTGTTTTACGTATGCCACTTCTTAGAGCATCACATCTGCATTAAAAATGTGAAAGCATTTTATTTTATTTATTTTATTTTATTATTTTATTTTACTTTATTTTATTCCAGGAAATTTGCTCATGTGTCATTAGTCATCTTGGAATCTATACAATTGTTGATTTGTTGTATTTCTTTCATTCCCATCAATTTTAAAGTTCTTGTACAGAGCCAGCAGCATTAACCATTTGACACAGAAGTTTCTTCTTCCTAACTCTGTTCAGTTTACTTGTTGAAGTGGCCTGTGTAAGTTTGGGTAAAAAAGGAGAGGTGTAGACACTGAGTCCTTATCGTCAACCATGGCTTTTGAATCTTTAGAGAAGAGCAGAGTGGGTTTCAAAAAGCTGGCCATGTTGAAAATATTTGTTGAAATCTGGGAAGACAATAGATGATAACCTTGTGCCTGAAGCTCAGAGCTGGGATCTTAAAGAAGCAATTATCCATCTCATTTTCTGAACTGAAAGCAACTGGGTCTGGGAGTGTAACGGTAGCCACCACGAAGAAAATAAAAACAAAAGCTATGAAAGAGAATATACCACCTCCCATTTATAGACTCTATATTGCTTTGCATTTTTTTAAAAAGGAGTTCCTTTGCTTTTTTTGTATCTTTATAGTCCCTCTTCTTCAACTTTGTTTAGAGCCCTACATTAAAAAAAAAGAACAGAACAGAAGAAAAGAAAAGAAAAGAAAAGAAAAGAAAAGAAAAGAAAAGAAAAGAAAAGAAAAGAAAAGAAAAAAAGAAAAATTAAAATGGCCGGGGGAGGGAAGATGACATTGCAGGTTATTGTCATTTGATGCAGTTGGAGTTGGCGTTTTAAAATATTCATTTCAGATCAGAAGTGATGTATTTGCTGGAGACGTGAGTGGTTTATAACTGCCAGCACTGACTTTAAATTTAATGACACAAAGAATGTCACGTACATGTGACACAGCCATCATTCCCTTCATTGTAATGCAACTTTGTGACACAGGCGACACAATTTGTATGCGAGCTCCCATGCAAATAATGTCATTTGAATCCTTTTAACAGAAGATAATGACACAAATTTCTAGGAGTACAGGGAACAGGCCATGAAATAAGGACTTTCAAATGACAAATGGCAAGTTTCATTCTTTATTTACATTTCTCTAATTTTCTTCCTTATTCTTATTGCTGGAGGCCAAGGCAACCCAAAGGAATGGTCAGGTGGGAAAATGGGATTATAAACACCTTTATGTCTCCACAAAACAGGATAGTGATAGCCTGGGCTACACACTGATTTTATTATTTCACATACATATAAAAATAACTCCTTTTTAACTGCTAACAACAATCAGTATCATTTAGTGGAATATATGAAGCAAACATGTACTGAATTAGATCACTGGTTTGTCAAAAATTAATATAATTTACAATTGCTAAATGTACATTTTTTCAGACAGAAGTTATTCTTTGCATGTTTTCTGTCTTACATTCTTTTAAATACAGATTTAATTTGCTCTCGTCCTCCTCTCCCCTTGTCTACCAACCTATCTATCTTCCAGAGTCAATCTCTCTCTTCTGTAATTACATAAGTACACACAGTATCATATATATGTCTCTCTGTCTCTCTTTCTCTCTCTACAGATATCTCTCAACTATCTATCTATCTATCTATCTATCTATCTATCTATCTATCTATCTATCTATCTATCTATCTATCTATCTATCTATCTATCTATCTACCTACCTACCTATCATGCAGTTTACCTTCAACCTGTCTATCTCTGTCAGTCCTTTAAGGTAGACCATATTAGAAAATTAAAATGATTAATGCTAGTATTTTTTATTTTTCACAGAATCTTGCAAGTCTGAATATGCTTCTCCCCTCCCTTTTCATCTGAGAACTAGGGAAGGTCAAGTCTCAGATGCTTTCTCATATTACATTGCTGCTTTGGACTCTTGTTTCTTTTATTTAACTGTTAGCTAGACTGCAACTCTTCCTTCTGACTCTTAGTTATTCTCACAGAACATTACAACCGTCAGAAGATTACAATAACCCAGTCTTCCTCATACTTGGTATCCTTCAAACATTTTGAGATTTGAACTAGGCTATCTGGAAAGTATACTCCTAAAGCAAGGGAGTGGGAGTGAGATTCAAAAGGTCACAATAAATTGGTTGGGGGCAGCTAAGGTTGTCTCCCAGCACCTCTGCTTTCCATTTTTTTCTTTTTCAAAAGAAAACAATTGTGTCTCCTAGAGACCAATGAAGCTGGTTGTTCCTTGCTTGTCTAGGTTTTTTTTTTTTGTCTTTTAAAACTTTTAGCTCTATCGATGACTAGAACAACATTTGTGTGTATTTTGAGGTGGCCCAATTTTTTTTTGTATAGTACATATTGATGATGATGATTTTGAGATTTTTTTTGTTATGATTGTTACGATTGTTTTTTCTTAATAGAATATATACATATAAGGCTGGTTTCTTTTGTGAGAACCAAATAATTAGATCCATCCAAACAGATAACAACAATAAATGAAATTTTCTGGAATTCATTATTTCCTAGAGATTTTTTTTAAAAAAATCATTAAAATCAGATATTTGAAAAAGAGGCATCTGAAAGAATAGTACATATTTGAAACAATTTCAATGCAAATAATAAATCTGAGGTTTTTACATTAAAGTACATTGAAACACTATTTGCTTTAAAAGTGTTTTAGGAAAATGTACATAAAAGTCTACAAATATCAGACAAATATTAGATTAGGAAGTTGCATATAATAGCGCCACATTTTGCAAAAAGATATGATAAAAAGAATACATACAAACAAAGATATGGAAAAAGATCAAGAAATTGTATCAATAGTTAAAAAATTGTGGTACGTGGGCTGCATTTATGCTGATACATATGCTCATCCCTACCTGAGACATATCCTCACTTTCTTTGTCGTCAGGATTAGCTATCATATTCCCAAACAGCCAGAAGCAGTTTCTAAAAGCAAAACTTTTGTTGCTATTAAAATATCATGTTTAGGGAAGATACTCAGATCTTTAAGATAGACTCTGCTCAGTTAGTCCTTGTTTATTGACTCAAGAGTGTCTCTTTATTTCCAAGTGAACTGAAATGCATCATTAAGTGAATGGAAAAATAACACATAATAGCTCCACTTCTTTTTCTCTGTGCAATTTTAGTAGCTTTAAGTAGAATGACTTGCACAGAATGCGCTGCACTGAAAACACATTTTCCATCTTCATTTATGCTGGACCATCCTTCTTTTTCCCAGGAAGGATTGCAGGCTATCCAGTACTCTATAATCAGAAATGGGATTTGTCATGTATTGAATAAAGCTATTCCCCTATTAAGTGAACAGCACTTCTATCACTTGCATTTTCTGCATACAATTGTGCAACAAACATAAACTCCACAGTTAAAATACACTTTGAGTTCTGTTGCAGCTTGGTAAGTCAAACACATAGTTTAGCATTAATTAAAAAAAAAGCAAAACTAGGCCACTCAAACTTCCTTTTTAGAAAATAGGGTCTGATTTTGGAGATTCATTACACTGGATACATTTTCAGCTGTTTGCTACATTCACCTTTAGGAAACGTTAAGCTGCTAATTTAGCTAAACGAATCAAAGGCATACAAATGGAACTTTTGGTGCTGTGAAACTTCTTTTCAGTGCATAATATGGAAACAAGTATATAGGTCACAATATCTTGTGAACTGCTAGTTCATTCTTTGTTAACAACTACATTTTCACATGAATGCCATGTGAAGGTGTCATGTTATAAATACGCACAAATACACACAATTCAGTTTCTTCTAGACTGATGCAGCTACATTCACAGCTTTCAGTACGGTATTATTGAAGCCTTTTTGGTATATAGTCATTCTTGCCAATGAGCTTTGGAAGATGTTGGAGATGAGGTTCCTTGCCTATAGACTTGTTGTATTTTTTGCTTGATTGTTTGGGTGATTATATTCTAACTCTATATCACCTGTTATTTTATCTGACTTTTTCTTCTTAGCCAATTTATTATAATCCATTTATCACAAATATGATTTTTTTAAAAACTTGATATTTCATTAAAATGAATTTATATATTTATTTTCAAAGAAAAGATAGAGAGTTAGGTTGCAATAAAATTACAGTATAAAATGATATAACATTCCCACTATAACAAAATATTTAAATTGCAGATGAAAGCATCACAAGTATCTATTTAAGTCTTTACGTGGTTGGTAAAATAACAAAAAAGTATTTACCTGGTGGACAATTTAAGTAGAAATAGAAAGAAACTGAGCCAGTTTGGTCTAGTGATTAAGGTACCAGGCTAGAAAGAGGGAGACCATGAGCTCATGTCCCCCCATAGCCATTAAAACTGGCTGGGTGACTTTGGGCTGGTCATTCTCTCTCAGCCCAACCCACCACACAGGGTTGTTGTGGGGGAAAATAGGAGGAAGGTATGTGGGATATGTTCACTGCCTTGAGTTATTTGTAAAAATAATAAACGTGGGATACAAATAACTAAATGAAATAAATAATTTTAATCACATGCCACAAGTGGTTCATAATATTTTGAATGGAGCACCAAAGATTTCTAAGCCTTCCTAAGGTGTAATTTTTAAAGTGAGGGTATAGTGCTCAGAGTATATCAAATACACCACTGAAAAATAATCATGTCAAGATTTGTTATTCATAGTAAATGGAAATGAAATAAATTTTAGTTTTTTATCCTCATCCCACCATTGTACTCTGGACTATGATCCATGACATGGATCCCAAAGGCAAAATAGGTTCATCGTCTAAGTAGATAACAATGAGCACACAAAGTGATCCTTGCTGTAAAGACTATTTCTCAGACAGGACAGCACCATGGAGAAGGATCTCCTCCTATACTTGCCACTGGTTTTAGTGGGGTGGGGGTGGGGACACACTTTTTCAAAGATCAATGTATTATATATTTTCACAGCTGCTAATGAACTAATGCAGAGAAATAATTTACAATTGCCTGACTATTTTAAATCACAATTTGATTTCTTTAAACATTTCTGGAGATCCATTGGACAAGAGTCTGTTCCATAGCAGCTGTCTTCCCTGCCTTTGTATAGAGCTTTCTCACCAAAATGTGATTAAAAGTGCCCTTCTGGAAATCCCCATGCTACAGATACACTATAGATATTACCTGTCAATTTTTTTCCAGACATTGGGGTCAGACAGTGACCAGACATGCAAATAACAGTCAAATTATGCAGGAAGTTGTCAAAAGAGTCCTAGCACAGGCTGGGCCAACCTTTCAACTCTCTCCATGTCAAAGGGCTGGTTCAAGTTACTTTATAGTAATCTATCACCATGGAAACCCTTTTGAGTGAACCAATTCGTAGATTTTCCTTCTAAAGCTTGTCTTCTAGTTATGAAATGAATTGTGAATGTATAGTTGAAAGTGTAATTTGATGAGATCTTTGTTTACAGAAAAAAGGGAAGGAAGGGAAAGGAAAGGAAAGGAAAGGAAAGGAAAGGAAAGGAAAGGAAAGGAAAGGAAAGGAAAGGAAAGGAAAGGAAAGGAAAGGAAAGGAAAGGAAAGGAAAGGAAAGGAAAGGAAAGGAAAGGAAAGGAAAATGTGATCTAGTATCACCCCAAACAGCAGCTGCTGACCTTCTCTTTGAGTGCAGCATATTCATCCTTAATTTTACTCTAAACTATTTAAATCATGTTCTATTTTATTAGACTACTTGCCTGAATTTATGCCACATTCTAAACTAAATAAGCATATTCTTGGGTTTGTCCAACAAATCAGAGAATTTCTAGCATATAGGATTAAGTCAAGCAGGAAATATTTTTGTTGTATATATATATATACACAGCATGAATAAACGAGATGATACCTCTCGCCGTCCAGCCATTTGGAAACCCGCCTTAATTGACAGACGAGGCCCAACCACCAAGAATGATACCAGACCCAAACTCATGATAACATCACATGACATCACCACCACACAACCATTCAAAAAGCAAATCCGAACCCACAATGATAACGACGCACAACCACAAAACAGAAACCTAACTACAGCTGCAACATCAGCCACTTTAAACCCCTCCAAACCACACAATAAGCAAACTGACACCCACTATAAAAACATGGCACCACCACAAACACGAAGCCGAACAAAAGCAGCACAACTCACCAGCTCAGGTCTGGAGCTGGCAGCTGAGACCAGCCCATCCACTCAGAACACACCCCCACCCAATCAGAACACACCCACCATTCAAAACACACTCCCACCCAATCAGAACACACTTGGTCCCCCACCCAATCAGAGCACACCTCCACAGAACACACCCCCTCTGGCAGTTTAAAAAAGAGGAACAAACAGCCACATGCTTCTCCCAGAAGAAGGAAGCTAAAGCCACCAGCCTGATGATGACGGATGGGATTCCGTTGAAACGTTGCGCCTACAACTTTATTTCTACGCGGGGAAAAACCCGAATAACCAAAGATCCACATACAAATACCCGCAAAAACCTCAGAAAACAAATATATATATATATATATATATATATATATATATATATATATATATATATATATATATATATATATATATATATATATATATATATATATATATATATATATATATATATATATATATATATATATATATATATATATATATATATATATATATATATATATATATATATATATATATATATATATATATATATATATGTTTTCTGAGGTTTTCGCGGGTGTTTGTATGTGGATCTTTGGTCATTCAGGTTTTTCCCCACATAGAGTTGAAGGTGTAGGAGCAATGTTTCGACGAAATCCCATCCGTCATCCTCAGGCTGGTGGCTTCAGCTTCCTTCTTCTGGGAGAAGCATGTGGTAGTGGCTGTTTGTTCCTCTTTTTTAAACTGCCAGAGGGGGTGTGTTCTGTGGGTGGAGGTGTGCTCTGATTGGGTGGGGGATTAAGTGTGTTCTGATTGGGTGGGAGTGTGTTTTGAATGGTGGGTGTGTTCTGATTGGGTGGGGGTGTTTTGAGTGGATGGGCTGGTCTCAGCTGCCAGCCTTAGACCTGAGCTGGTGAGTTGTGCTGCTTTTGTTTGGCTTCGTGTTTGTGGTGGTGCTATGTTTTTATAGTGGGTGTCAGTTTGCTTATTGTGTGGTTTGGAGGGGTTTAAAGTGGCTGATGTTGCAGCTGTAGTTAGGTTTCTGTTTTGTGGTTGTGCGTCGTTATCATTGTGGGTTCAGATTTGCTTTTTGAATGGTTGTGTGGTGGTGGTGTCATGTGATGTTATCATGAGTTTGGGTCTGGTATCATTCTTGGTGGTTGGGACTCGTCTGTCAATCAAGGCGGGTTTCCAAATGGCTGGTAGGCGAGAGGTATCATCTCGTTTGTTCATGCTGTGGGGGTGTTTTTCTATCTCAATGGCTTCTCTGATTGTTCTGTTGTTAAAATGTTCGATTTTGGCGATAGTTTTGGTTTTTTTAAAATCAATTTCATGTCCCGTGGCTTCAAAGTGTTGGACCAGGGATGAAGTTTGTTCTCCCTTTCTGAGTGAGTATTTGTGCTCTTCAATGTGTGCACTTATTCTTCTGTTGGTCTGTCCGATGTATGTGGTGGGGCAGGTGGTGCATGGGATTTCGTATACTCCTTGGTTTTCTAACCCAATTATGTCTTTGGGGTTTCTTAGGATGGTGGATATTTTTCTGTCTGTGTAGAATGCTGTTTTGATGTTGTGTTTTTGGAGGATCTTGCTGATTCTGTCTGTGGTCCCCTTTAAGTATGGGAGGAGGGCTTTGCCATTTTCTTGTTCTCTGTCTTGGGTTTTTGTGGGTGTCTCTCTTCGGATTAAGTTGGTAATCGTGTTTCTTTGGAATCCATTGGCTGTTAGTACATTAGTGAGAGTGTGTAGTTCGGTTTTTAGGTGTTGTTCGTCTGCTAGGTGTTTTGTTCTGGAGATGAGTGTCTTGGCTACGGAGTTGATCTGTGCTGGGTGGTGATGTGAGAGTGTGTTCAGATAGCGGTTTGTGTGTGTTTTTTATGGTAGATAGTGTGTCCTAGGGAGCCGTTGGATTTCTTGTAGACTAAGACATCAAGGAAGGGAAGTTGATTGTTAGCTTCTGTTTCCATGGTGAATTGTATTTTGGGGTGTAGGCTATTGAGGTGTGTGAGGAAGTCATTCAGTTTTTCTGGCCACACACATATATATATATATATATATATGTGGATCTTTGGTCGTTCGGGTTTTTCCCCACGTAGAATTGAAGCTGTAACAGCAACGTTTCGATGGAATCCCATCCGTCATCCTCAGGCTGGTGGCTTCAGCTTCCTTTTTCCTTCTTCCTTCTCCCCCACCCAATCAGAGCACACCTCCACCCACAGAACACACCCCCTCTGGCAGTTTAAAAAAGAGGAACAAACAGCCACTACCACATGCTTCTCCCAGAAGAAGGAAGCTGAAGCCACCAGCCTGAGGATGACGGATGGGATTCCGTCGAAACGTTGCTCCTACACCGTCAATTCTACGCGGGGAAAAAACCCAAATGACCAAAGATCCACATACAAACACCCGCGAAAACCTCAGAAAACAAATATATATATATATATATATATATATACATATACATATACATATACACACATATACACATATACACATATACACATATATACATATACATATACATATACATATACATATACATATACATATACATATACATATACATAGATATAGATATATAGATATATAGATATATAGATATATAGATATATAGATATATAGATATATATATGTTAAGTATTTGTCAAGGCTTTTTGAAAGCACATTGCTAATTAACTCTTTCATTCCTGTTTTGGCCTATCTTCAAGCCTCCCAAAATTCTTTATTAGCAACTTGAATAATTTGCATATATATATATATATATATATATATATATATATATATATATATATATATATATATATATATATATATATATATGGTATGTATCTTCCTCAATCTCAGGTCCTCCATATTTGGGAGTTTGAGAGTTCTGCCCAGAATCTGAACTGTTCCTAACACTGCACTCCTCTGGAATGGTGTTCCCAGGTTGTTCCTGGGATCAGTTGGAACCATTCTTCCATTTAGGAGGCACAGCAGCAAAGCCCCCAGTCCTCCTATTACCAGTGGGACCATCCTTTGGCCTTTACTTTTCACATCCTGTCAAGTTTATCCTTCAGGCCTGGTACTTCTCCAGCTTCTCATACTCCTTCTTCCTGATGTTCAGATGTTCCTATGCACAATACCAGCTATTTGATTGTGTCATTCAGGGCATGCTGTTCTTGCCTGCATCTTACACTCTGCCACGATTTATTAGACTGTCTTTACAGCCTCTCTAAATAGTTTGCACCCTCAGTCTTGTTTAGTATGGTAGACCTCTGCTTCTATGGATTTGTTGCTTAGTGCCTGTTCTTTTGCTGCTAAGATCAATGCCTTAGCGCTGTCTTTTAGTCCAGTCTTTCCAGTCTAGTCCAATCACTGGTAGGATTTCCCAATGTCAGCCATTGCAGTTATCTGTCAATGGTACATGCCATGTAAGGCCTTGGTTTACCATAATACTTCTTCTGCTCCCTCAGGCATGGTCTCAGCAGCTCATCTTTGATTTATTCCCGCACACTTCGAGCTTTGTCCAAGGCAGTGGCTTTTACATTCCAGTCTTCTTTCTGGCTGGTGTACAGTCTCTGAGTGTTGAACTTGGGGGGGGGGAATCTCTGAGCACCATGGGGAATTTACATTTCAATGTCCTCACTGCAGATTCATGAAAGGGGGATTAATGAGTCAATATCTCATTTGCTCTGAGCGTATAGCTTGATGCTATCCATGTAGAAGAGATATCTAATGGCAGTTCCACTCTTGAACTCATATCTATATTGAGTCTTTGTAATTATATGATGAGGGGTTTTACGCTTATGCAGAATAGCTGCATGGATAATGCATGAATCTTGATATATGCCACCCTTGAAAGACCACTTAGCTGTTAGCTGTCTAACAGTTCCATTGAGTTTTTTAGAAACATGTTTAGTGTCCTGTTGACATTGTATACTACCAGGCATTCACAGACCCATGTGTATGTGGTATTGAGTTATAGGCTTTCCTGTAAACAATCCAGGTGGTGCTCAGATTGATCTGTCTAGACCAGGGGTAGGCAATCTTGGCTCTTTTATGACTCGTGGACTTCAACTCCCAGAATTCCTGAGCCAGCCATGCTGGCTCAGGAATCCTGAGAGTTGAAGTCCACGAGTCATAAAAGAGCCAAGGTTGTCTACCCCTAGTCTAGACTTTGAGTCGTAGACAATTTGGGATAGTGAATATATACGTTGAATTATCAACTGTTTCTTCTTCAATTTTAAATATTATGACCTCAGAAGGAAAGCTTCTTTTCTGATGGTCCAGAAACTTTGTCTTCCCCCTAAAATGCCCCAGGTTAAAAAAAAAAACCACAAACAAACTTGTTTTTTGGCTTAGTATGGAGAAACTATAGCTGCTAGAATAGGTCAACTGCAGAATAAAATGAAAGAAATTCAACTATCCCTAACCACAAAGCCAGTTCTGATTATGGCTGTATTTTATTGAGTAAATCAACACTATTGCTTTGTTCTGTAAATGCCTTAAAATCACAGAAAGAGGAATTTTACCATTTGTAGACCTATTGTTTTGGTTTAAAAAGAGCTCAAATCAAAAGAAAAAAATAGTCTGTATACTTCAGACCCAAGTCATACATGATTAAAATATCCAAGAGAAAGCAGTTGCCAATCCCCATACAGTTATTACATTTATAATAATCTTAGGCCCAATTTATCTTAATTTTATCTTAATTTCCTCCTCTTGCCCCCTGCGTTGCTTTGTTGAAATAAGCCTGCAAAGGAAGGAAGGACGGGAGGGAGGGAGGGAGGGAGGGAGGGAGGGAAGGAAAGAAGGAAGGAAGGAAGGAAGGAAGGAAGGAAGGAAGGAAGGAAGGAAGGAAGGAAGGAAGGAAAAGGAAAGGAAAGGAAAGGAAAGGAAAGGAAAGGAAAGGAAAGGAAAGGAAAGGAAAGGAAAGGAAAGGAAAGGAAAGGAAAGGAAAGGAAAGGAAAGGAAAGGAAAGGAAAGGGAAGGGAAGGGAAGGAAAGGAAGGAGGGAGGGAGGGAGGGAGGGAGGGAAGGAAGGAAGGAAGGAAGGAAGGAAGGAAGGAAGGAAGGAAGGAAGGAAGGAAGGAAGGAAATGTGCAAATGAGCTTTTTAGGAAAGCCCTACAGTTATATGGGGTTTCTTTTCTCATTTCATTTTTTTAAAAGAGAAATTCTCATTTTTTCCATGCTATTTAAGATAATAATGTTTTCTAATGTTAATAAAAAGTAATGTTACTATAAAAAATGGATTCAAACTCTCTTCCATAATCCCAGCAAAATAGAACAGTGTAGGTAGCCTAACCACCTGTCTGCCTTTTTGCAACATGTTGCTATTATTTTATTCATTGTGAACAAAAACATGTGGCAGCCCAAAGTCAGGATTAGAAATATGATTGAGTAATACACAGGAATTCAAAGCTGGATGTTAGAAGTTCTGAAGATAGAATTTGCTCAGGGGACAGATCTGTCAGTTTCGCATCATTCCAGATTGACTATTTTATATTTCAAGGTTTTGTCATCCTACTCAAGAAGAAATTTGCACTTATTATCAAAAAAAAGAAAAACCAAACTGAGCAAAATATTCACTCATCTCTAGACCCTTTAATCACATTCACAGTACTAATTTGACAGATTTTTCCATTAGCAGGCTAAAAACTTAAACAGAGTTAGCATGAACAATGATATTAAACCAGTATTTCTCGACTTCAGCAACTTCAGGATTTGTGGACTTCCAAACCACTATATTATTTAAAAATCGTGCTTCTCTTCAGGTAAGTGAATGGCTGTAAAAAAATATCAAAGTTTTGCTTGCACAAATGCTTCTTCCTTCTATTCATCATCCATATCCAGTCCAACATTTTATTGGTATTTGAGAAGGGTGAGATATTTATACTTGTTAACAATTGGAAGTGAGCTAGTCCTCCTATTTCACTGACTTCTCAGTTCTTATCTGAGCAAATATGCACTAATCTTTTACTTCCTAATTTCCTTTTCCAGAAACATTCTGAAGTTTCTTTTGCATTTGCCAAGGTTTTGCTCCTTTCGTCATAATGGGACTGCTGTGCTAACATCAGTGTGAAATAAGCAGAAAAGAAAGTGCTTGTTTATGCACAGTGGTTGATTCCCATTTTGGCAAGCGACATGTACTGGAACAGGCCTTGTTTAAAGTATTCAGAAAAGTGTAGTCAAGCACTAAAAACTTTGGGTGTTTTTATTTGCTACTTTCTCCCAAATCAGAGATATAGCTCTGCAAGATGACCAAAGAATTAAGAAGATTTCACATTCTTTTTGAAATAGATGCAAGACAGGGGATAGAAATCTTGAGAAAGAGATATTTCAAAGTGGACTGAGCTTGGAAAGTGCTAATGTCCAGAGGATACTAAGTTGAAACATGATGCAAATGTTAAATGGAGTTTGAAATGCAACAGAATAAATTATCCACTACTTCCAAAGCTCTTACAGCTTACTCCAGAGTATGTAGTAACAAAATGCCTATTGACGTATTCCTTTACACTTGCCAATCTCCCTGTGCTACCTTATTTAAATGATTGTTTTGATTTAAATAAGGTAGGAAAACATGTAGAATATGGCTTCTGGAATTCTTTCCAACCTCTTTACCAGCAGTGGCCATTTGTATTAAAGACATCTATATTTTATTCTATATAACAATCTTTGGCACGTAGGGGGGCTCACCCAATCTCATTGTATACATGTTGTATAAATTTAATTATATATATATATATATATATATATATATATATATATATATATATATATATATATATATATATATATATATATATATATATATATATATATATATATATATATATATATATATATATATATATGTTTTCTGAGGTTTTCGCGGGTGTTTGTATGTAGATCTTTGGTCATTCGGGTATTTCCCACGTAGAATTGAAGGTATAAGAGCAACGTTTCGACGAAATCTCATCAGTCATCCTCAGGCTGGTGATGATGGATGAGATTTCGTCGAAACGGTGCTCTTATACCTTCAATTCTACGTGGGAAAAAACCCGAATGACCAAAGATCTACATTTATATATATATATATACATACATACATACATACATACATACACACACACATATATATTATAACTTTATTAAAGATATTTAAAAAGGAAGGTAATATAAAATAATATAAAGTAGGAAAAAGAAAATTAAAAAAGAAATCAAAGAGAAAGCTAAAATTTCAAGAAAAAAAAATCTAAATGAAAAATAGAAAATGAAGAGAAAAGATACAAAGAAGTGGCTTCCAATGTTTATAGTAGGTGTAACTACAGTTACAAATTTAGTTTTTACTCCGGGGTTACATCTTAAATCTTTTCTTTGATCTCTAATCTATCTTGTCTAATCATCAAACTATAGACCATAAGTTCAGTTTTTTCTCTTTTATGCAAAATGTCCATAAGAGGTTTCCAGTCACCCATGAGTGCAGATATTGTCTGTTCTCTGATCAAAGAAATCTATTTAGCCACTTTCAACAAGTTCCAACATCTTCACCAACCATTCTTCTGTTGTGGGTAGTGCCAAATCTTTCCATATTTGTGCATACAATATGCAGTTATCATATACAAAAATAAAGTTTCATGACTTTTTCCTAACAATTTGTCCATTACTTCTGAAAAAAACCCTCTGGTCTCAATCGTATATTAATCTTTAAAATCCTCTGAAACTGTGTGCATTTGAATCCAAACTTCTCTAGCTTTTTGCATGCCCACCAAACATAATAAAATATGCCTTGCTTTGTTCATGTTTCCAACATAGGTTTGGAATGTATAAAGTGCCTTTATACATTTTAGATTATTTCTCTGGTAACATATACCAATGGTGCATCATTTTATATATAAAAAAATCTTTTTAAGATTATAACTTAGGGTAAATTTCAATCCTTTCAGACACATATTTTCCCATCCTTAAATCTGTACATTATACCCAATATTTTACCCTACTTTATCATTCATTCTTTCACTTGCCCTTTTTCAAATTTCAATTAAAGTTTGTATACATTTTAGAAAGTATAGAAAACTATGGCAACAAATCTGTCAGTGTCTGTTACCTGCTGTCAAAATTTTGTATGTCCATTCTGGCCCCCAAAGGTCCAAGGCCTCTACTTTTTATTGTTCTGTGTAATGTAGGGATCACTTTGTCTTATGTACACAGGATGGTTGGGATAAGGGTACTTATCTTAATGGCATCTGTTTAATTGCTATAGAAAATGGGATTCAATGAAGGTGGATTTGGGATCCAGTGCAGGATATCTTTTGTCACCTTAGTGTGTTCATGTACTCTATTTTTTTTAAGTGTGTCCATGGGGAATTGGTAGGTACACATAGCATACTTTTTGGCTAGGAAGAAGTGTCAAATGAAGCTTTCTCTCTAACACCTGCAAGCATTATCTTTTGAAAAGCTGGTTGTCTTGAAACCATATCCATGCTGATTAAAATCAGGCAGAAAGCCCAATTCCCAAAGTACTAATTTAACAGCTTGAAAAATGGAAACAGACTGAACTGAAGGTGTGTGTGTGTAAGGGTAAATAACATTTCAAACTGAAGCTAAATCAAGCACTAAAGTCAAAAAGTATGTCCAACTCTCTCTTTCTACTGAGGATCTTATTGATCTACATTAAGGAAAAGAGAAGTACTGTACATTTCAGCCCACTTTTACATGAGAGGCTCTGATAAGGAAATCAATAGTAATGAAGGCCTTGTAAAAGATATTCAGAAGCCATGATGTATCTATACTTACAATCTTGGAGGCAATGGTTTTCCCTGAATGGATAAGAAAGTTGGGTTTTGAAAAACTAGGAAAGAAAGATTATTTATACTTTTGAACTTTAGTGTTGAAGAAGACTCCTGTGAATAGTATGGATAGTCAAGAAATCAAACAAATGGAATCAATCAAATCAATTCAAAATTATCTAACCAAGATCAAGTGATTATATTTTGGGCACATTATGTAAAGACCAGCAACCTTGAAAAATCCATAATGCTGGGAAGGATGGAAGGAAAGAAAAGGATGACCACCAGCAAGATTGACACACATAGATGCAGAGGCCATGGAAGCATCATTGGAAGACCCGAAGGTCCAGGTTGAGTATAGATTATCCTGGATAACTTTGATTTATATAAAAGCTAAGAACCAATACTTATTTGATGGCACATAATCAGTCAATGATAAGGGGAAGTTTGTTTTGAATTTTACACATTTTTTTCACATGGTCACCTAAGGCTAAATGTTTTCTTTTTATTTGTGTTATGGGATCTGCTTGCATCATAATAAAAATGATGTATCTAAAGTTATGGTTCTGGAAATATTCAAAATCCAACCACAGTTTATTTCTTGAGCAAAAAAAAAATATTGTTTTAGCAAATGCTGTTGAAGGTTTTAAACCATTGTCAGTTTAGACTATAAGCATGACTTGGCCCAGGGTATTTTTATATTTTTACTTTTATAGTCTAACCTTTCGTCTCCTTGTTCCACAGACACAACATTATTTTGCACAGTGTTATTTCATTTTAGTTTATAGTTTAGTTTAACTTTTGCTGGTTTGTGTTGCCTTTGAAAATATACTGCTCAAAAAAATAAAGGGAACACAAGATAAGACATCCTACTATTAAATACAGTACATTGTGTTGTTTAAGTGTTCCCTTTATTTTTTTGAGCAGTATATTTCCTAAAGCAGAGTATTCTAAGCATTTTACAAGCTATCCACATGATGGAAATAGAAAAAGAAAGGCAGTATATTAAAAAAAAATATCTCTTCCTTTCAAGGGTTCTATTTCTTGGAGGTCAGGCAAGGTAGAATTTTATTTGTGTTCTTTGCATAAGATTAATGTTATACCTGAATTCTTAATATGTATAATGCATGTGCAGATGGAGAAAATGAGATACCTGCATGAAACATAAATTTACACAGATTTACCTGCATAGGTTCACTCCATAAAAGTATTAAAAAACAAAAACAAAGTGCAGCTAAAGCATATTAAAACTGGCCAAGGGTGCAATCTAAATTAGGCAACAATTGGTTCTGATAATTATAACTTGTAAAGCCCTGCTTCCAGAAGTGGTAAATGCTCCAACACTGGAAGTTTTTAAGAGGAGACTGGACAGCCATTTGCCTGAAATGGTATAGGGTTTCCTGCCTGAGCAGGGGGTTGGACTAGATGACCTCCAAAGTCCCTTCCAACTTACTTTCTTCTCCTTCTCCTTCTCCTCCTCCTCCTCCTCATTATTATTATTATTATTATTATTATTATTATTATTATTATTATTATTATTATTATTGTTGTTGTTTCCTCAGAAGAAGGGCTCAATGAGAAGCAGTGGGATTTATTCCCAGAAAAAAATATTGATTTCATTGCAGGTTGAGAATAGATTTTCCTCTATTCTTGAAGAACAGGCAGTTCCTTTACCATTGAATGCTTTGGCACTGAGACCCTCCTCTCCAACATTTTTCTCTTCTACTTGGCCCCTCTAGGCCTAAATGATCCCTTCTCCCTTCCCACAGCTGCCTCTGCAATTCTGATTCTGATTCAAGAAATTAGGAAATTAAGCAGAAGACTCTCTAAGATATACAATTCTTCTAAAATGCATATAGACAAGAGAAAGGAACATCTGGCAAACCAAAGATATAGTTTCCATCTAGATGCCAACTGGAACCTCATCCCCAAGAGAGGATGTATCTCCAATTGCCTTACTATCAGGCATTTGCCAGTCTGTCACAAATGACTGGAAATCAGGAATGTTGACTGTCTTCTTTGAATCCAAGTGCCCTCAGGCCTGTGTTTCCCATCTTACTTCTTTCTACGGCTCTGACTGTTAATGTTTTAAGTGATTTTGTAAACAACCAGTTTTCATGAATCAGACCAGACCAACTAGGTAACATCCCAAAGGTTTTTTTAACCACAGAGGAAAGAATTTCTCCAAGACAAGTGGCACCACAAAAAAGTCCATGTATGTGCACTATCACCAGATAGCAATTTGCAGAATGGGCAGCTAGATTTTCCATGAAGGTCACAGCTGTTCAGAAGTATGATATAAATGAAACCATCCTTATGCTCATATCTTCCTGAATTGCTTGAGGCTTTATTAATGAAAAGCAAACAAACAAACAAATAAACAAAGGAAAGGGGTGAAAACACATAAAGTGGGGATTCATTATCAATGTGGCATCTTTGTAAAAATTGCATTTCATGTGCAAAAACATACCAGAATCTCCAATAAAAGAAATTACAAGGAGTGTTAAATCAGATATTCAATGGATAGAGCTCTGTTTACACAGAGAAGTATGAAAATGCAGACAGCATATTCCAAAACACATTTTAAAAAAAAAATCTCTATTGTGAAACATAATTGTAAGCACAGTATGTGTGTGTGTGTGTGTGTGTGTGTGTGTGTGTGTGAGAGAGAGAGAGAGAGAGAGAGAGAGAGAGAGAGAGAGAGAGAGAGAGAGAGAGAGAGAGAGAGAGAGAGAGAGAGAGAGAGAGAGAGAGGTTTAAACATTGCATGACCTCCACAACCAGACATGCTGAGGCTGGACAATATTGAAGCCAGAAACAGAAAGAGTTAGGATAAAAGGTTTTGTGATAGCAATCTGTGTCTCTCATGCCCTTAGCACAATGGCTTAAATATCTCCTCCTTGGACAAACAGATCAATACACCCTTTTTAACATCTTCAATGAGAGCTCATTAATGCTCTCCTGGTGTCCTCTTTACTGCCCTAATGACCTGGAGGGAGCAGAAGAAGTGTGATAATTATCACAGGCATAACACTTCAGATCATTCTTCAGCACAATGTGAATTGTTTCTGTATAATTATTGCAAGCAGGAGTGCAAACTAATTGAAAAAAAATATGTTATGATGTATTTGGGCACATGAGCTACAATAGGTTAAATGCTAAATTACCAGGATAAAGGGTTTTATCTGTCCTCCTTCACTTCACATAATTCACTGCATTATTATTATTATTATTTTGCCAGTCTTTAGGTTTGGATAACCTCTCCTCCTTTTCCTTCTTCCCCTTCTTTTCACCAAACTGTCATTTGATAATACAATCAAGAAATTTTCAGTCTCCATTGCACTTGTTGTTGTTGTTAGTTGCGAAGTCGTGTCCGACCCATCGCGACCCTATGGACAACGTTCCTCCAGGCCTTCCTGTCCTCTACCATCTTCTGGAGTCCATTTAAGCTCACGCCTACTGCTTCAGTGACTCCATCCAGCCACCTCATTCTCTGTCGTCCCCTTCTTCTCTTGCCCTCGATCTTTCCCAGCATTAGGCTCTACTCCAGTGAGTCCTTCCTTTTCATTAAGTGGCCAAAGTATTTGAGTTTTAGCTTCAGGATCTGGCCTTCTAAAGAGCAGTCAGGGTTGATCTCCTCTAGGACTGACCATTTTGATCGCCTTGCAGTCCAAGGGACTCGAAGGAGTCTTCTCCAGCACCATAGTTCAAAGGCCTCAATTCTTTGGCGCTTAGCTTTTTCCAATTTAGGGACTGTTCGGAGATTGGTACACCCATAATTCCCAGAATGTTTGATCAGTTGTTATGCTGGCTGAAAATTCAAGGAATACCAATATTTCTCATAAATCCAATACTTCTTGGGGATATGCAATATTGGAATTCAACATTATTGAAGCACAAGCAATAGAATACAGCCAAACTAGAGTCTTGGACTTTAAGCTAATTTCAATAAACTTAGAGAGACCTTGGGAAGAATTCCATGGATGAGAATCCTAAAGGGGGAAAAAACTCAAGAAGCTTGGGAAATTTTGAAAAGTGAGATAATAAAGGCCCAGCCTAGCACAATACCAATAAAGAAGAAAAATAACAGCTTTCAAAGGAAACCAGCATGGCTACATAAAGAACTCTCTGATAAACTGAAAGATAAAAGGAACAAGTATAGGAAGTGGAAAGAGGGGCACATAACTAAGGCAGAATATCAGCAAACAGCCCGTGCCTGCAAAGATGAAGTGAGGGAAGCTAAGGCTCAAAATGAACTAAGGCTTGCAACCAAAGTCAAAAATAACAAAAAAAGCTTCTTTCAACATATAAGAAACAAGAAAAAAGTTAAGGAAATGATTGGTCCATTAGTGGGGGAAAGTGGCAAGAAGGTGACAAGCAACACGGAGAAAGCAGAACTATTTAACTCGTTTTTTGCATCTGTCTTTACACAAAGGGAAAAAACAGTCCAACCTACCAAAACCAGTGCCATAAAAAACAGAATAGAAACGCAAGTTAAGATAGGCAAGAAAATGGTAAGTGAGCACCTGTCCAGCCTAGACGAGTTCAAATCACCAGGACCAGATGGATTACACCCCAAGGTTCTCAAGGAACTGGCAGACGTGATCTCAGAATCACTGAACTATATTTTTCAAAGATCCTGGAGCACTGGGGAACTACCAGAGGACTGGAAGAGAGCTGATGTAGTTCCCATCTTCAAAAAAGGGAAAAAACAGATCCAGGAAACTACAGACTTATCGGCATGACCTCAATACCTGGGAAGATTCTGGAAAAGATAATCAAACAACAAATCAGTGAACATCTTGATGAGACCAAAGTTATCACTAAAAGCCAACATGGGTTTGTCAAAAACAGATCGTGCCAGACAAACCTTATTGCATTCTTTGACCAAGTGACAAAACTAGTGGACCAGAGGAATGCTGTAGATTTAATTTACTTGGATTTCAGTAAGGCATTTGATAAAGTAGATCACAACCTACTACTTGATAAGATAGAAAAATGTGGGTTAGATAGCATCAACACCAGATGGATTCGTAGCTGGCTGACAGGCCATACTCAGTGTGTGGTCCTCAATGGAACTGCATGTACATGGAAGGAAGTGTGTAGTGGGGTGCTCCAGGGCTCTGTTCTGGGCCCAGTGCTCTTCAACATCTTCATCAACGATTTGGATGAGGGGATATATGGAGAACTCATCAAATTTGCAGATGACACCAAGCTGGCAGGAATAGCCAATACTCCAGAAGATAGGCTTAAGATACAGGAGGATCTGGACAGACTTGAACACTGGGCACTATCTAACAAAATGAAATTCAATTGTGAAAAAAGTAAGGTTCTGCATTTAGGCAGGAAAAATCAAATGCACAGGTATAGTATAGGTAGTACCTTGCTCAATAGTAGTAACTGTGAGAGGGATCTCGGAGTCCTAGTGGACAATCACTTAAATATGAGCCAGCAGTGTGCTGCAGCTGCCAAAAAAGCCAACACAGTGCTAGGCTGCATTAACAGAGGAATAGAATCAAGATCACGTGAAGTACTAATACCACTTTACAATGCCTTGGTAAGGCCACACCTGGAATATTGCCTCCAGTTTTGGTCACCACGATGTAAAAAAGATGTCGAGACTCTAGAAAGAGTACAGAGAAGAGCAACAAAGATGATTGGGGGACTGGAGGTTAAAACATATAGGGAGCGGTTGCTGGAATTGGGTATGTGTAGTTTAACGAAGAGAAGGGTGAGGGGTGACATGATAGCAGTGCTCCAATATCTCAGGGGCCGCCACAAAGAAGAGGGAGCCAAGCTATTCTCCAAGGCACCTGAAAGCAGGACAAGAAGCAATGGATGGAAACTAGTCAAGGAGAGAAGCAACCTAGAACTAAGGAGAAACTTCCTGACAGTTAGAACAACTAACCAGTGGAACAACCTGCCTCCAGAAGTGGTGAATGCTCCAACACTGGAAGTTTTTAAGAAGAGACTGGACAGCCATTTGTCTGAAATGGTATAGGGTTTCCTGCCTTAGCAGGGGGTTGGACTAGATGACCTCCAAGGTCCCTTCCAACTACTTCTTCTTCTTCTTCTTCTTCTTCTTCTTCTTCTTCTTCTTCTTCTTCTTCTTCTTCTTCTTCTTCTTCTTTTTCTTATTATTATTATTATTATTATTATTATTATTATTATTATTATTATTATTATTATTATTATTCTTATTATTCTTATTATTCTTATTATTCTTATTCTTATTATTATTATTATTATTATTATTATTATTATTATTATTATTATTATTATTATTATTATTATTATTATTATTATATTAATTTGTGTGAGACTGTCTAGTGATCATCATGTTTAGCTGAGTCATTTTTGGAGATTCTCTATTAACCTCTTACCTGCAGTGTAAGGCTTCATCAACAGAAAAGTTCAGAGAAGCTCTAACAGATCTAGAAATAATATTTCCATCCATCAAATACAGACCTGCTTACCTTAAGCAGGGCATAAACAGTTAGAACACAGGGTGCTGGGGAAGAAATAATGTTTTCATTGCTTCATTTCCTACTAAATGAGAGGACATTTAATCATAAATCTTTCTCATTTAGGTTATATTTATAGAATTGTAGCTGTTATATTTATTTGTGCATTTACTGACTTAGACTTATAGGCCATTAGTAAGTTTTATTGTCTGGGGGTAGAGGGTCAGCAATATCAAAATATAAGCAAGCACTATTGGGCAATTGAAGCACTATTCAGTTTTAACACGTAACCTGTATATTATATGGATGTGAAAAGAAGTAAGTTTTTGTTTGCTTGGTTGTGCCCATCGTTTTCACATCACTCATCCCTTGGAGATGTCCCTAGTAACAGTTATGTCTTGAATATAACACATGGAACTGCTATTTGCCGAAATCTTCCCTATGACCTGTGACATCACTTAGCCGTTTTTCCTAAGGATAACCTTTGTGGTGTTATGCAGCCTCATTCCATATTGTTAACTACCACTAAAAATGGGAGAGGAATTTGTACAAATCGAGGCTCAGTAACCATTCGTATTTCACAAGTCTGTTATATTGTTTATAAGTAAAAAAACCTTAAAGTAATGCAAAACTTAAAATATGTGCACAAAAATGGATATAATTGATGGAAGAGTGAACAAAAATCTGAAATTGTAAGTTTTCTTATGAACAAGAAAAACGGAAAAATTAAAAATGACTGATACATACAATCTTTATAAGCCAGGCTCTGTAATCCACCCTACAAAGTAATATCTGCTAAAACCTTCTGGAATGAACAAAAAATGGCTTTACATTTGGAGATACAATTATGCCCTGGAGTCTGGTAGAACTAAATTTGGATATTTACAGTAGTTCCCACTGAACCCATGGCAATATGAATATTACAATCTAGTTAGCATTCGGCGTGTGTGCGCGCATGCACGCACACACACACGCACACACACACACACACTTTAAAGGTATAAAAAAGGAAATGGAGGATGAAACATTTTATTCAGTTTACCAAAACCTAAAGAGAGAAAGGGTCTTTCATATTTCCTTTTTATAAACATTCTGCATAGTCATTTTAGCCTGAGGTTTTTCACAATAAAGGCTGCACATTGCTAGTCATGTGCGCAGTTCTATGGTTAGTCTACTATCCTATCTCTTCTAAGCCCTGGGCTTCCCTGAGTATTTGAAAGTGGAGTAGATGGATTGGGAGAACCTATTTTTTTAAAAAATGTAACCAGCTCATGGATTAAAGAAAGGAAGTGAAATCTTTCTGCCTCCTAAAAGACCTGCCAAATTTTCTACATATTTTTATTAATATTTTATGGATGATGTTATCTTGACACTGAGTATTTAGTGTTTGGAGCATCCCAATCAAACAGATTTCTCCACCAGTAATTCATGACAGAGAAGTGCAAAGCAAGAGGGAGCAAAAGTGACACTTTCCTTTAAGGAACAAAAAGAGGCAGTACTCTATTTTAGTCAGTTTTTTAGTTCTCATTTTTAGTACAAGAATTTAATTATATGTATTTCCCCCATTTCTTATATTCTGACATATTAATTAAGGATGCTCTAATTCAATTCCTGTGGCACTATTGGCCTATTCTGTAAAAACATTTTACTGTTTTTGTACAAATATAAAAATGAGTAGATAGCTAAAGGCAACCCCTACATGTTGCTGCTCCTCCCTGTCACTGAAACAGAAGACTAATTATTTTATAAATAAAATGATAGTTTCCCTCATCAGCACGGCAGCTTATTAAATATCTTATTATGTTCAATACCTCTGATATTGTATTTAAATACAGGCTGATTTATGTGTATTGAACTATTAAAGACCAGAGACTTCCATACAAAGTATCTTTCAAACATCTTGGAGAACTCTCTGGAGGATAAAACAAGCTATTAATTTGAGAAATAAAAATTGTGAATAAGAAATATGATACAGATCTCTGCTTTTCTCCCAACTCTGTTCTGAAAGTGTTCTCTATCTGCCAGGAGAGATGTTAAGGCCACATGAATGCCTTAAAGAAAGAAAGAAGTGCCCCTTTTTTACTAGGTTGAGGGAAGAAATCCTATTTGTTGTCTTTTAGGGGTACATAGAAACAGTTGGATGTAGAAATCTGAAAATGTGAACTGATGCTGTTAGAGCTGGACTTTGGGTAAAAGTTATGCTGACAGTAGTATTACCATCATCTGTCACGGCACCAGACCACCTGCCACATGCAGGAAAAAAGTGATAATCATCATTCCAATTTTTTTCAAGTGTTTCTATGACAGATGTATAATTCAGTTCAAGTCATGTGCCCACCCACTTAAGAAGTCTCTGGGTAACTTACGAAAATCATAAAAAAGAGAAAACAATTAAAATTCACAAAAAGGCACCTGAATTAAAAATAAAACAACAAAGTGTACCAAAAAAAGCAGGAGTTCAATCCTAGAATAATATCCACATAAACCTCAGAGCTGGGAACAGAGCAAAGTTTTAAGGACTTTCTGTAACCCCAGGAGAGGGGGCACTGTTCATATCTCTGAGGAGAAGCTGTTCCAGAGGATGGGTGGGCATGACAGAGAAAGTTTTCTCAGTTCTGCAAATGGCAGCCTTTAATTGAAGGGATCTGAGAGTACAGGGCAGGCAAAAACAACTGGATATAACAGGTTCTTCATAAAACTAGGCACTATGAAGGGCTTTATAGGTAGTGACTGGCACTTTGAATTGCAAACAGAAACCTACTGGCAACAATCAGTGCAGCTTGCGTAACAGCAGTGACACATGGGCATATTGTGAAGAACCCATTACTGCTTGCGATATTACATTTTGTATCATTTATATAGCTTCTGGATGATTTTCAAAGGCAGCCCCATGTGGCATGCACTGCAATAGTCTAGTTATGAGGTGGTCAGGATGTGAGTAACCATCTGAAGGGGCAGTTGAAGAAAGGGCACAACTGGCACACTAGATAAATCTGTGCAAAGGTCTGCATTGCCATAGCTGCTATCTCCACTTTGAAAAGTAGCTGTGGACCTCAAGAACAATTAGCCTATTGTGTTTCTCCAAAAGACCTACCCTGAAAGCCCTAGCTTGATTTTTGGGGGTGGTCTTAATATAAGCCCTACCCCCCAAAATAAGCCTTACTTTGGGAGCAAGGTGCATCCCTAAAAATCAAGGCAGGGCAGGTGTGTTTGTGTGTGGGGGGGTGGAGCTACCCCACATGCCCCACACCCACTTACCAGGCTTCCCATGAATTGACACCTGCCTCTTCTCACCAGCCCACTTCTGTGGTGTCCCCCAGCCTGCATTTTGCAGATAGAGGCCTTTCCGGAAGGCCTCTGCAGCTGAGAACTGAACTACAGATTGAATCCATAGCTCAGTTCTCAGCTGCAAAATGAAGCTGCTCCTTTGGCCACAGAAGAAATGGGCCAGCTGGGTGGGGCTGTTGGTGCCACCATCATGAGATGAGTGGAAAAGACACCCCCAAAAAATAAGACCTGGTGCCTCTTTTGGAGGCAAAATTAAAGGAAAGACCGGGTCCTATTTTCGGGGAAACACAGTATGTTCCTTCTACCCTGATTAAAAATACTATTGAAATTTCAAAATCACATATATGAGATTTTTTAAAATTATTTCAATTAGTAATTATTAGTTCACATATAACTGTATCTCCTACCATTCTGGTGCATTCAACATTGTTCACTAGAGGTTACGTATATTCATGAAAAAATTAAAAATATCTAAAGATTCTCCTTTTTCTTCTCCCAGTTGAACTCATACATAATTGGAAAAAAAATCAGTTTGAAAAGAACTGAAGAAGCTTCTTGGATGAGAAGGGAAATGTCTTCAAGGAAAAACAAAGTCCAATTCCTTTTGAAAAAGCACCTTTGGGAGACCCAGATTCATTTGTTTTCTGATGGGCAGCTATTTATTTATTTATTACATTTTTATGCCACCCATCTTCCCTATAAAGTGACTCTGGGCAATCATAAGTTTGAAAAATAAATAAATGACAACATAGTAATACAAAAACACTTAGATAATTGGTGTTTTAATCTTAGAATTTATCTGGTAATGAAAAGGTAAATTCATTTTAAAAGAATGAAGAATTTCAATAATTGTTTCACTGCAGCATACACCTAAAAATCCTTAATGATATTTTTCCCAGACAGTCCAAAACTGATGGAGCTGTTTCTGCAGATGCTGGGTCACTTTTAACTAAAGTGTATAAAAAAAATGTTTGGCAAGTTAGTTTCTTGGCAAAGCTGGTTTGAATTCTTATTGCCCTGTTTCGTTATTTGTTACGATTTTGTAAACTGGACACAAAATGTGCTTTATACCATAAAGGGTCTTATCAAAGCATGAGACAACATTTTTCTCTTTGGTAAGGTACTGCACACAATATGAAACACCTTTTTCAATGGTTCTCTTAACTGAAAATCAGCTTCCACACATTACATCTAGAAAAAGCCCATTTCCTTCAGGAAAGGAAGCGTTTAGCAGCTGAAGGACTTGTTACTCTGTGAAATTGTTCTCAAGGGATGCTTTGTACAAATGTTTATTGGAACAAAGTCCCCTTTCCAAGACTTGTGTTCTAAGAACTGTAGTACAATAGCCCATATACACATAAAGTACATTGCCAAAGAGATTGTATATGTTATTGATCCAGGAAGGAGAATAAATGATAGTTTGAGAAGTAAGGAAGAAATGGTATAAACAAGCAGCATGTTTTTTTCTCAAAACCTTTTAAATCCCAGTCACAAAGCAACATAAAGCACATGTGATTGACACCATTATATATATTCTTTCCTCTGTGTTCACTGTTACTCATGTATTATTATCTAAATTGTAAGCCCTTTGGAGTAAGGAATCATCTACCGGTACTTACTTTTAGAGAAGAGTGAGATTCATGGATGGCAGTAGTATTGATGATGATGATGATGTTGATGATGATGATGATGATGGTGATGATGATGATGCTATCCAGAACAGTCTACCTACTTTTCATAAGGCCAAAGTATTTTTGAAGATTTTTGTCTCTTCAATCAGAATTATAATAAAACAAAACATGGTTTACTCCAACAGCTTTGTGGATATGTGTGCATCTGTCTATGTGGTAGGCATAATGTGTGTGTTGTGTGTGTGCATATGAAACAAATCCAGCATCTCCATGTCATTCCTGCTTCTGCTCAATTCTAATTGGAGTATTGTGGCTGAAAGCAACACAAACAATTCCATTCACATATATTTTATCTTTTTGTGCTAGAAAATTTTGAAACAGCTATGAATTATTCTCACAAGCAATCTTCATAATCTAAAGTTCCTCCCCCTTTTTCTGCCAATCCCTTAACCAGACATTATTTATTTTTAAAGCCTAAATTAAGCATAAGCTTGCAATAGTATGTGTCAGCCTAGTTTTTGAGAATAAATGAGATGTGATGATGCCAAAAGTATTGGTAAGAGGAGGATTAAAGAGGCGAGAACAGCTTTCCACCCCACTGGTTTTGTGTTACTATTAAGAAGGATGGATTAATATCAGATTTCTGGTATCTGCTTCCTTACTGATATTGCTTAATTATCCAGATAAGTGATCAGAATCCAAGCACGCACAGCCGCATAAATTTGAAGGACATCATTGCTTTATATATATAATGTGTTTATTAGTTTAAGCATCATAAAACAATACTAAAGTGCTCATTAAAGATAAATTTAAAGCACTTTCCAGCTGCTTAGTTTGAAAAAAATGGATATTTTTATTCACTGGACTGGAGGCACTAGAAAAGGGCTTCCTGTTTATATGAGACCACAAAGGCCTTTCCCCTCAGCTCCTTTCTTCACTTATTCATCTTCTTCCATTTTAACATTTTAGGCCCCCATTTCAGACATCTATCCTCAGTTTAAGAAAATAGGTACCTTGTCTTCCTTGAATCACGAGAGGCAAGAACATCGGATGTACCAACTCAAACTCTGCTTCTTGAAACCCCAAAATTATTGTGCAGTAGTATTTTCTGATTATGGAGTAATTCTTACAGGCTTATCCTATTTGTGCATGTGCATCTAAACTTCTCATACCTTTTGTGCGACAGAAGCTGAGTCTGTTTGAAATCGTGTTTGCAAAATGCTCCCCTGTCGTTAATTCATTTAATATATAAAAAATTATATAACATGTACAAATATGTTCTTTATAATTTTGTGTGTGGGCGTACTTTTTTTAGGTTAATAATAAATAATAGTAGCAACACAGAGAGGAATTCTGACAGAAAGAGAGAAAACTTCTTGATTAAAATACGGCTATTGCCTTCCCACTTATAGCTTCATTCCAGTTAAAGGCCACTTGTGTAATGTATGGCTCTACCATTGATAGTAACCTTCTCTCCCCCATTTTACTCCAACCTCCTACACTATTTACAAAGGGAGTTTTACTTAGGAACAACTGCTCTTACATTGGGGATCCATTCTGCTTTTATACTCAAGTGTCTCTGGCAGGAATATAATAAAAGTTCATTCCTGCTTCTTTAACAGTATCAAGGAAAAAAAACTGAAGGAAGGCACAGAAGGGGTCAAAGTGCACTTCTTGGAAGCTGAGTAACGTTCATTTTATAGGCCAAAAAAAGAAACAGCACTATATTTCACATTAACTGCAAAGGATAAATAAATGAGAGGCAGTAGAGATAATTATTTGTTTTTGGAGGTAGTTGTAACTCCTTGTTGCTCCTAGGGTTACCTCTATATGCATATATCTGTAAAAGCCTTATATCTGAAAAATAGATTCAGTTTTTTCTTGTTCATCTATCTATCTATCTATCTGTCTATCTATCTATCTATCTATCTATCTATCTATCTATCTATCTATCTATCTATCTATCTATCTATCTATCATCTGTCTTCAACTCAAGCAATGAGTTTCCTTCCATTGCTCTAATCTTTTTTTACAGTGGTACCAACACTTTTTTCCCCCACTTGATGAAGTCTAGTCACTATTTTCTTTTATTACCTTCCCTTGTTTCTTCCTTTATTAATTGTACTCAAAGCTTAGCCGAGGGTATCTATTATCATCTATCTATGCTTTTCTTACTACGGAACCTGTTTTAACTAACATCAGGGTTGGGAAATCTTTGAAGAACTATAGATGAGGAGAATTTTTGGTGATATTACTGGAAGGAACACAAACCACTCTTTGCTTAAATCCCCTCCCCAGGTTTGTAGTTACCTACCTTGTTTAATATGTGAGAGTGTGTCATCAGGATTCCCCTTATCTGCCATGCTAACTGAAACAAATCAATCCAACCTGTACATTTTTATTTGTGGTTGCTGCATATTTTGCTGTTATATCAGTATAAAGAAAGAGGTACATATATTTAATTGTTAAGATAAAATATTTCCCAACCACAATAATTACAACACTCTACAAGTTCACCTTTTTTTTACCTTTTCAAGCAAACAATACCACCTGGGGCTGAGATCAGGCCAGTATCCATGACCTAACTAAGGTCAGCCAATGCCTTTCTTTCACCAAAAGCACACTTCAGAAACCTTGAGGTTGCAGCTGTATCTAATTAATTTAATTTTCTCCACTTTAGTGTCAGTGTAGCATAACAAAGGCTGTGAGGTCATGTGTATGACAAAACTTCTTTTACAGCTGATGACCATATTTTAGAAGGAATAACAAATCTGAGCCATTTTCTAAAAACTTAAACATAAATTTAAACAGATGACATTTGAAATATAAAGAAGTGAAGGCATAAATAAAGAGGAGAAGACTGCCAAACGTAGCTAAAACCCTAAGCACGAAAATGTCTAGTTCACAGTGATAGGTTTGGGCATCCAGCTGGCTTTTCCTTTGAGATGTGCTCCAACACTCGAGTAACATGGAGGCAGGTTGGCAGCTCATGTTTCCACTAGCAATGGTACACATATTAACACAATATTATAAACCACCCCCAACAATCAACAGTATTAATTCTTAAGTAATACATGTGAACAACATATGACATGCAGACATAGCAGGCAAATTCACACAAGTCCTTAATATTTCAAATAGGTTTCTGAAGTGACTGTTCCTCTTATAGAAAAAATACAAGTTGATAAGATGTAATAATGACAAAGGATGTTCATGAAAGCACAAGAAATACATTCACTACAATAGAAATGCAGTAAGAAGTTGTCAAGTTGATTGATCAATTTTTGAGTTGTTACACATTTGTTGTAAAATGTAATTTTAAACAACCAAAAACAAGCCATAAAAGAAATAACATCTTAAGGGGGTAATTTAAATTTGTAATTGGAATGATGAAAACTGTAAATTGGAATGATGAAATTTACAGATATGGTAAAGCCTCTCTAAATTTCATTTGTGAAAGTGAACTGTGGTGTAGTCCTTCTTAAATAGTATATAAAGTGAAGATTAACTTGTTCCCTCAGAATCTGGACTCTTCAATGTGACTTGCTAATCTCCAGCAGTTGTTCCATTACAGTAGCAACCTCACGTCTATTGGCTGCAGTGCCTGCCACATCATTCCCCTCCAATAATTGACCACTTCTGGGCTGCTGTGTTCTTTAAATTTTAATTTGTTTAATATAATTTTGCAGTTGATTCAGCAATGAACTGTCCTCAACCCCAAAGATACACACTGCATTCAAGCTTTACATTTACCCATAGGCACCCTTTTTGTTTCTGCCCACGTGGTGTGAAACATGCTCCCCTTGCTTTCTCATTCTCCTGCCTATAATACTGCAGAACCCCTCTTAATTCACAAAGTGAGTTAACTTTGTAATTAACTTAACTTACAAAGTAATTTCTATACTATTTTGCTTCCATGAAACTGTACTTTCAGTACTTCTTTGTTATACAGTTTCCATGGACCTATATAGGAAAAAAAAACTACAGCCACAGAGCTATGATGTTATTATAAGAGGAAAATATAAAAGGGTTTCCTTTAATGTTAAAGGAGACAATGAGGGAATGAGGGAGGAAAGTAAAACAAAAACATGCAGAGGGAACAGTCCTTAAAACAAAAAGATAACACGGACAGACTGGTCAGTTCATAATCCAGCCAACCAGGCTTGTTTTCTTTGCTTGAATGGAAAGAGCAAGAAGAAGGGAAATAACCAATCAGGACTTATAGTCTGGGCTGAGTATTGCCCCAGTTTCATGCTAACCTACTCTAACACAGACTAGAACTTTGAAAGTTAACTTCTAAAATAGGTAGGACAGCAGAGGAGGCACAGAGCTTCGACTGCAGTGTTGAATTATCCTGAATGTGCTTTTCTCTAAGAAATCCTTAAATGATGCTCTGTCCACTATATGGGGATAGGGTGGTTAGGACAGTGATTAGAACACTGAGTCTTAGACCATTAAAGGACTACAGCTCAGCAGCTTGAGACCCAAACAACCCAAGACAGAGTGAGCTCCCATCACTTGTCCCAGCTCTTGTCAATCTAACCGTTCAAAAGCTTGCAATTGCAAATAGATGAATAAGTACCACATATAAGCATATGGGTAGGTAACACCATTCTGTGTTTCATTCTATGCTTTGTGCTGTAGAGTGATGTCATGCCAGCCACATGACTCTGGAAATGAATTCGGAGAACACTGGCAATTTGGCTTCAGAAACGCAGATGAGCAACACTCCTTAAGTTGCTCATGACTAGCAGGGTAAAACCCAAGAGGACATCTTTTACCACTATATGTACAAGCCTTCTGGTCTAGTAGTTTCTTTCCATTGTCATTTTTATCGATATGGCTGAAAAAAAATTGATATTTTTTTTTAAAAAATAGAAGCACAGGATAAACTCCATTGCTCAAATATATCTCTTTATTAACCCCTTTCATATGTTATTCATCTGATGTTCTGAAATTAGTAATATGCTTTCCTGCACCTCTGTCAAACTAAGAAACTACCATTCACAAAGTAATCCATGACTAAGCAATGATTTTGTCGATGGGGAGCTATACTTTTTCAGTCAACAGCAGTCACTTTGGACATGATGACTTTGCCAGGAACAATTTCAGGTATATTTATTTATTTTCCTTCCTTTTCCTAAAATAAAATAAGTAGAAATTTTATTGGTAGAGATCCACTAATTTTAGAGTCCTGGGAAATCAGGGATTGCCCCATTTTATTAAGTATATATGTGAATTGTTGTTTTTTTTAAAAAAAATAGTAATGCAAAAATTAAAAGCAGAATGAAAATGGATTGATACTGTTGGGAGCAGGGAAGTATATGATATTTTATTATTTTCTTCCCCTTTTGTCCCTTCTCATATTTATATGAATTGTAGATTAATCTTCATGGCTTCCTCCAAATTCTATATTATAAATATCACTCAATATTATTAGTTTTGCTTTTATTATATTTATATCCTGCTTTTTATTTATGTCACCTTGACCTATAGCAATTAAAAACAGGAATGGTAAAATATAGAAACAAATCATGATGTTATCCAATTCAGATGAAGGCATTTCTTGGAGATTCTATGAGCTAGGTCTGTCCAGATCTTCCCATCTTGCACAATTTCTTTGAGTTTTTCTATGCTCTGGCTAGTGTCAGCTTTGATGGCGACTGGCCACCATGTTCTTTGACAGCTAGTTTCCTTTTAAGAAATAAATTAAGTGTCTTTAAAATAAGCTAAATTTCAACCAACAAAAGCCTGGTAACGGAGTGGGAGCCAATCCATCTCATTTTGGAATATATTCAATAGACTGGAGGGCCAAATGAAATGCATTGCACTGCTCAGCATTTGATATAAACAGGACATGGATTAGCAACTCTAAGTCTGCCTGGCTCAAGATAAGTCAAAGGTGGTACAATACTCATGATTGTACAAATGAATGTCTCATCACAGTCATTACTATGGGACAGGGAATCTCATCACAGTCATTACCTTGGGGCAGCTCAAGAGTTCATGGCTGCCATGGTGGCCATAGACCTACCCCACATCATTCATAACTCAACAAAACAGTGGTCACACACTAGACATGGTTTTCTTGTTAGAGCATTGGCAGTGTGATCTGAGGGAGGAACTATCTCTGTCTTCTTTGTCATGGTCAGATCATACCCTGGTGACTTTGAGATTCTCTTATGATACCCCCCTCCACAAGTAGATAAAATCTATTCAACTGACTCTTCTTTCCCTCACTCTGGTCAACTCCCATATGGACTATATAATATGGGGCTACCCTTGAAGAATATACAGAAGCTGTAACAGGAAGGATCATAATTACAAAAAAAAGTCACCAAAGTCCAAGCTGACCACGAGGTCCAGGAAGAAATAATGAACAGTGGTTTCTAAAACTGCCAAGAGATACAGGAGAAAAAGCCAGGTCACCTCTGCCCATCTATTTTTTGGTATAGTTTATATTTCAAGACAACTGAAAGATTTTTTTAACCTTCCTTTGGACTTGTATCTCTCTTCTCTTTGGTGAAAAATTATTTGGTCACATTTCAAAATATCTGCCATTTTTTTTGTACCCTGCTACTCTTTCCTTATATCTCCAAACTCTTAATGGAATCTTCATCTATTTTTTTCTCCTTCTTGAGGGACAAATTATTAAAAACAAATCCTTCACTTTGAACAAAGCCATCTTTTGATTGGTGTGAGCTCCATTAACTTTCTACATTCTGCTTTCCCACCTTCTCCTGAAGCATCTTCCAGCAGTGCTAACACATCTCAATTTATGAGCCTCATGTAACAAGGGTCAACGTATTAATATGTTAATAATGCAATGCTTTGCCAATTATGCTGGGAGAGGGGGTTATGTAGAGCCTCAATTAATTATGTTATAATATTTTGATGGCAGACTGATTGCTAGCTTTGCATAGCTGTAATGCTAAATGTTTAGAAGATGATAGACTGGGACGCCTTAATGGCCTCATGATTAGATTTGAGGAAAAGGCTGATACGAACAGAGATACTAATTTATGGACTTTGCTGCAGTACATTATCTTTGGGATCAGCAGATAGCAGGTTTTAAGACTGACCCTATTTTAAGAAATGCCTGTTTTCAGAAAGGGCTAGTTATGACAAAAGAACCTGTCTTTTATATCAGCAGCAGTTGTGATGAGGGAGGCCTTTGGACTGGGAACTGAATCTGAGTCTGGAGCAGACCAGTCCATCCTCTCAGCTTTAGTAGAGAAATAACCAGGTAGTTTATCTATACATTCTAATGAGATTGTTTGAGAGTTCAAGACTTGTGATTATTACCATTATTTATGTGTAATTTTAGAGGTTATTAACACACTTCTGGTAGCCCAGAGAATATTGCACTGTGTGTAATGTGGAGCACAGCATCTCTTTCCCAATCAAATCTGAGGACTAGGTTCTAGAACAGTAGCATTTCAATTGGGCTTTTTATGAATGTTTGATACAAACTGTATAAATATTTATAAGCCACTCAAACTAAAGAATTTCTTGATCCCATTTTAGAACAACACCCTCAAATATAAGATCAGACATTCATTCCTTAAGGGATATCATTTTTAAAAAGTCTCTAATAAAAGGAAAATGGAACTGTTGAGTTCAAATAAGACATTTGATTTATAAGATTTATTATTTGCTTTACAAAATTTATAATTCAGCAAATGAAGATAAGGTAAGTGATGGAAGTCCTGCTGTGTACATTGCTTTAAAAGCTGCATAAATAATATATTTTTTTAAAAAAAATCATTGTGTTTACTTCTGCTTGTGGGGAGATATTAGTCAATTGTCACCAGCAAACCTGACTAAAAATGTGGGGGAAAAATATTCCAGATAGATTTCATTATTCTAAGGAATTAACATGACTGGGTATTTCAAAAACTGAGATATCTGTTGCTTGAAATTAACCATATTATTTTAATTTCAGTGGAATTTTATGGATTGATTATGTCTCATCAAATTGGTATTAACTCTTCTATTGCAGTTTTTCTTCACTCCTGAACAGGAAACCTCACTGGGCTGCAATCATTGTCTGAAAAAAGACATTACCTATATTTATTCCTAATTATTTCAATTTTGATTGATTTATTATATGACATCAAGTCAGTATTGACTCTCAACAACCAGACTGATTAATCTTCCTTATGATGATATGTCCCCAACCTCGTTCTTCAAGTCTTCCATTGAGGCATTCATAGCTATTATAATTAAGTCCCTTAACTTAGCTGCTGTCCATCCTCTTCTCTTCCACTTTTCTCAGTAATTTAAAGCAATTTAAAGCTCAAAGGAACTGAATCTTCACATAATATTTTTGACAGAAGGAATATTCCAGAACCTATATTCTGGTGAGTTTATTAAACAATGTGCAATATCTTTTGTATTTTTTTAAATTATTGAGCTCTTAAACTTCTACTGATTATAACTGGTATTTGAATATGCATAAGGTAAAGGTAAAGGTTCCCCCGCACATGCGTGCTAGTCATTTTCAACTCTAGGGGCCGGTGCTCATCTCCGTTTCAAAGCCGAAGAGCCAGTGCTTGTCCGAGGACATCTCCATGTTCATGTTTGTTTACCTCTAGGCCACAGGCTCTTTCTCACTTTGTCAGCTGCATCAGGGTGTTGTGATTTAGGGTCAGCCTGTGGGTTCGGCAGTTGGGTCGGATGACTCAGAGGAGGAGGGGGGGTGTTGAAGAGCTTGCTGAGAATAATATTGAGGCTCCACAGAGCCCTCAGCCAGGCCCCTCCCACCTGGTCACGATGCAGACCCAGCTGTGTGAGCCTGACAGCGTGGATGAAGATGACCCACAGCTGGCCCTGTTCAAGGACGCCCGACGCAGGAGGCAGTCAATCAGGAGTAAACAGAGGAAGGCAATGGGGCACCTCGGAAGGAGGCAGAGAGAAGCCATGTCCTGAACTGTATAAAAGGGGAATGCGTGGGAGGGCTGGTTTGCTGAAGGCAACCGCTTGAATAGCTCCTGTTTCATGTTTCGTGTCTTGTTCTGTTTGCTTTTGTATCCATAAATTTGGCAGGCTTAGTTCCAGCCTCTTGCCTTCTTGTAAAAGGGGTTGCCCTGCCTTATTTGCAGGGCCGGTAGCAGGCTGGTACAGAACACGGGGAGGGAAGAGGATATATATATATATATATGGATCTTTGGTCATTCGGGTTTTTTCCCGCGTAGAATTGAAGGTGTAGGAGCAACGTTTCGACGGAATCCCATCCGTCATCCTCAGGCTGGTGGCTTCAGCTTCCTTCTTCTGGGAGAAGCATGTGGTAGTGGCATTACCACATGCTTCTCCCAGAAGAAGGAAGCTGAAACCACCAGCCTGAGGATGACAGATGGGATTCCATCGTAACGTTGCTCCTACACCTTCAATTCTACGCGGAGCTGCCACTGCTGTGGCTACTGCCTGTAGATGGCCTTACGTTAGGCTGAAACAGGAAATAAGATCTGTCTCGTATTTGGTACTTAAGCAAGTGCATTCAAAATACTTAACAAACATTTAAAACACACACACACACACACACACACATATACACACATATATATACACACATATATATACACACTTTGAAACCCTTGCTCTAGAAAAATCCAACCACAAACCCAAACTCTGGCTCAGATACGTAGATGACACCTTCGTAATCTGGCCACACGGCAAAGAAAAACTGGATGACTTCCTCACACAACTCAATAGCCTACACCCCAAAATACAATTCACCATGGAAACAGAAGCTAACAACCAACTTCCCTTCTTTGATGTCTTAGTCTACAAGAAATCCAACGGCTCCCTAGGACACACTATCTACCATAAAAAAACACACACAAACCGCTATCTGAACGCACTCTCACATCACCACCCAGCACAGATCAACTCCGTAGCCAAGACACTCATCTCCAGAACAAAAGACCTAGCTGATGAACAACACCTAAAAACCGAACTACACACTCTCACTAATGTACTAACAGCCAATGGATTCCAAAGAAACATGATTACCAACTTAATCTGAAGAGAGACACCCACAAAAACCCAAGACAGAGAACAAGAAAATGGCAAAGCCCTCCTCCCATACTTAAAAGGGACCACAGAGAGAATCAGCAAGATCCTCCAAAAACACAACATCAAAACAGCATTCTACACAGACAGAAAAATATCCACCATCCTAAGAAACCCCAAAGACATAATTGGGTTAGAAAACCAAGGAGTATACGAAATCCCATGCACCACCTGCACCACCACATACATCGGACAGACCAACAGAAGAATAAGTGCATGCATTGAAGAGCACAGAAACTCACTCAGAAAGGGAGAACAAACTTCATCCCTGTTCCAACACTTTGAAGCCACGGGACATGAAATTGATTTTAAAAAAAACCAGAACTATCGCCAAAATTGAACATTTTAACAACAGAATAATCAGAGAAGCCATTGAGATAGAAAAACGCCCCCACAGCATGAACAAACGAGATGATACCTCTCGCCTACCAGCCATTTGGAAACCCGCCTTGATTGACAGACGAGTCCCAACCACCAAGAATGATACCAGACCCAAACTCATGATAACATCACATGACATCACCACCACACAACCATTCAAAAAGCAAATCCGAACCCACAATGATAACGACGCACAACCACAAAACAGAAACCTAACTACAGCTGCAACATCAGCCACTTTAAACCCCTCCAAACCACACAATAAGCAAACTGACACCCACTATAAAAACATGGCACCACCACAAACACGAAGCCGAACAAAAGCAGCACAACTCACCAGCTCAGGTCTAAGGCTGGCAGCTGAGACCAGCCCATCCACTCAAAACACACCCCCAACCAATCAGAACACACCCCCATTCAAAACACACTCCCACCCTATCAGAACACACCTAATCCCCCACCCAATCAGAGCACACATCCACCCACAGAACCCACCCCCTCTGGCAGTTTAAAAAAGAGGAACAAACAGTCACTACCACATGCTTCTCCCAGAAGAAGGAAGCTGAAGCCACCAGCCTGAGGATGACGGATGGGATTTCGTCGAAACGTTGCTTTTACACCTTCAACTCTACGTGGGGAAAAACCCGAAATGTGGATCTTTGGTTATTCGGGTTTTTCCCCGCGTAGAACTAAAGGTGTAGGCGCAATGTTTCGACGGAATCCCATCCGTCATCATGCTTCTCCCAGAAGAAGGAAGCTAAAGCCACCAGCCTGATGATGACGGATGGGATTCCGTCGAAACGTTGCGCCTACACCTTTAGTTCTACGCGGGGAAAAACCCGAATAACCAAAGATCCATATATATATATATATATATATATATATATATATATATATATATATATATATATATATATATATATATATATATATATATATATATATATATATACACACATACATACATACATACATACATACATACATACATACATACCACCATGTTTATGTTAAAACGTCCCAACGTCCCACCTTTGTTTTCATTAAGATAGTTTTCCACCTAGTAAAGACCTTACTTGGAGAGTGCTGTATAATTTCTAATATGTTTTTACATGTCAGTTTTAGGAATATCTCTTGAGGGACAAATTAAAATAATATAAACAAGTAGTAGAAGAAAAAAACACTTTCATTTTTTTCCCAATTGTGTCTTTAGAATAATCAATATACAAATAACATGAAGACCCAACTATCTGGAGAAGACTCTAAAGCTGGAAAAGGTAGAAGGAAAGAGAAGATAACAAACAACCACTAGCAAGATAGATGGACTCAGTTACAGTAGTGAGATCCATTGGAAAAACCTAAAGGACCAAATTAGGAACAGACTGTCATGGAGATACACTATCTATGTGGTTGCTAAAATTAGTACTGACTTGATCAACACTAATCAATCAATAAAATAGAAATAATTAGGAATGAATATTGGTGCTGTTGTATTCGAGATAGCGACTGTAACCCAGTGTGATTTCTTTTCAAGCTGTGGAGGAAAGTTCTAGCAGAATTTTAAATCCAGGACTGGATTCTAGCTGCTTCTAAATGAAATTCAAGCTGTTACACTAATATGCACTTGTTTGGGGTGAGTTGGTCCTTCATAATTAAAACAGTCTAGCATGTCCTAGTTTGCCTTTTTTTTAACTTAATGAAAGGCAGAGGAATTCTGTATTTGTTCTACTAGTTCTCATTCATTTTCGTAGGGAGACTTTGTCTTTGAAATTCTTTCAAAAGATCAGAGAATAGTCATGGCTGATATTTGGTATTCTTGCATTTATTCCATAACATGTAGAACAGCCCAAAAACTGTAAAAGAGTATCCCGTCTTTCATTATAGCATGATTTTTGCAAGGGTCATCACCCTGTTTGGCTTTCTTCAGTGAAACCCAAGCAGAAAGTCATCAGGAGAAAACTTCTGTTTGAGAGCTATTTCAGTTAGTAGCTTACTGCCACAACTGGGAAAGAATTCAACCTTGGCAAAATCTTAGGCCATGTCAGGTGCATTCATTTCAGCTTGAAGCTGGTTGTAGCAGCTGTGGGAACAAGAAAAAAATGAAACAGGAAACATAATGGCTTCTAAAAAGATAACTCTTTCTGGCTCCTTCTCTCTCACTCCCTTCTCCTTAGGGCATGCACCAGTATTTAAAAACCAGAGAACCTGGGAAATGCACAAAAGATATTCCCAAGTCTCCCAAACACAGGTGGTTCTATTATTAGCAGCACTCCAAACAGGAGTAAGGTGGGGGGAGAGAGCCCCCCTGCTGCTGTCAACCATTGTAATTAGGAAAATGATGAGTAGGAAAGAGAAGTAGAAGCGGTTTCTTTTTCAATCAAATTACAATTTAAACCAGTGACAAGTTATTGAAGGAGTACAGTAGAAGCTGGTCATAATCATATTAAATTATGATATGTGTAATTCCAAGGTCTATGAGACTACAGGTTATTTCATTTATGAATCAAATGTATATAGCTGCCCATGCGGTTGAAGGGGGACATTATTAAGCTATTCGTTACAATAGTTGTGGAAAATAGTTTTGCAGAAAATATTTTAAAAACCCTTGTTTTTGTCAATCTAGATTTCTGGAAAATGGCATGGAATTACAAGATTCCAGCTAGCTTACAATAAATAGGAACAATAAATTAAGTTATAAATTAAGAACAGATTCTGTGCACATCTGAGGATCTGGTTAGGAAAAGGACCTGTGGAATTTTACACTTGAAGTTTGATTTTTGTTAATTCATTGAAAGCAGAACAGGAAGGGTCTCTAATGCCTTCTGGTCTTCCATTACGATAATACTAATTTTCTTCCCCCTTCAACACAGAGGTAGAGGTCAGATTGAAGATGTAAGTTTACCCAGAACTTTGTTATCCTTCCATTGAAGAATTGGCTGTGAAATACTACAGATACTTGGGGGATTCCTGTCATGTTTCCCATTTGTTGGGCCAAGAAATAAAAACACCACAGTGCCTTCATTCATGATCTCAGAATGCATCTGAACTGCAGTAAGAGAGGTGAAAGACTTAGTAACTTGTGCAGTTTCTGTTTCCCCAAACCGCTGGAACTGCATCCAAATCTTTTGTTCAACATGCGGTTCATCCACACTCTATTCTGTAACCAAGAAAAATAGGCTTGCAAGCAGGGCTTTTCTTCTTCTTTTCAGATAATGGCAAAGTATCCCTAATTCAAAACAACTCAACTAATTGGTCCAAAAAGGATGTTAACAGTTCTGTCTAGCAGACTGTATTTAAAACAATTGTTAGCAATCAATAAATCCTGCCTGATTGTTTTATTTCATTAAAGATGTATTTGTTAACTAAGCAGCTGGCACCCAAACAGCTGCTTTAAATAGAGAAGCATTTCCATATTCTATTTTATCATTTCCTTTGTTAGTTTCTTTGCAAATTTCCCAAGGCAATGACTATCAAAATTACAGAGAAATCCAGACTGGTTCAATAGTACAATTAGAGAAATGACAAATCAATGAGAATATCAACATTGCACTGGACACTGGACAATAATAGAATAGGGAGCAAACCATATATTTACTTGCACTGACAACATTACCTAGTTGGGTGATGAAACTACCAAACTCAGAGAGCACCAAGGACTCCTCAGTCCAACCCAGAGCTATGTATATTCTCTTCTATTGAAATTAATAGAATACTACTATGAATAAAAATATCAGAAGAAAGATGGTTCAGATTTCCAAGATTCTTCTTAATTGATTTGGAGCAACCAGATGCTCTGTGGTGGGTCTTTCTAAAGTCACCAAAAGGCAACCATGTGTAGATGGCAGCAAGATAATCATTGATTGAGATTATTATTTTCACATGTTGAGTTATAACTACCTAATGCTCTATCTTTCATTAGACCAAATATATTTGTACTTGATACAGGTATTGTCAGTGACTTAACTGTCCAGCACCAGCTTCTTGAATCCTATCAGGACACATTAGATTAACTTTTCTGCACTACCACAATTTAAGATGTAGTATATGTAGTATAAAATAGATATTTAAAAAATATGCATTCTCTACCAATCTCCTGGATTCATGAGATCCTTGTTATTCTAAACATAAAATGTGGCTACACTCTTAAAAAAAAGCCTTCAAAAATGTGGCAAAATTTCCCTTCCCAGTTAGCAGAATGTTATCCATGCAATTGAATGTTACAATGAGTTTGCTCTCCACCTTACTTCCCTGCAGCAAGTCAATACTGTGGGACAAATTATCACATTGTACTGTGATGTCATGAAATAAAATTGTGCTAAACATTCCAAAGAAAAATGGAAAATGAGGTGCTTAGATTTTAACAACCATTTTAACAACTATCCATTTCAAATAATGTGCATGTCTGGCTTCTGGTATATGTGTAACCAGGAGTAGATTTATAACTAGATTTGGATCAAGAACAGAAGAGGTTACCAAGATTCTAAAAGCTCTGGAAATGAAGTCTTATAAAGTATGATTAAAAAAACTGATTGTGTTTAGCCTACACAAAAAATTACTGAGGCAAGATATGATAGCAATTCATTAACACTCCAGTTTCAGCCAATGGGTTCAAACATACAAAACAAATATATTCATGAGAGACTTCCTGACTAAGTTGTCAGCCAGTGGAACAGGCTGTACTGTAGTTGAAGCCCTGGTGGGGTGTCTTTATGAACTACATCTTCATCATGATGCTAATGATGAAGTATTTGGTGGGACCCTAGTTGACTTAGCCCTAAACTGTAAGTTCTCTCTTATTAGATGTTTTTAAACAGAGGTTGGATGGTTATCTTTTAGAGATATTATAGGGAATAATGCACTCAGGAGGTGATTGGTCTAGATCAGTGCTTTTTTTCTAAAAAAAAATGTGCCGGAACTCAGAGGTGCTGTCACTGGGAGCGATGCCGGTGTCTTGCTACGGCATTGCCACCCGTCCTTTGCACCCCCGCCCCTGCAGCTTGGAGCCACATGCCATGGGAATTCCCCTCCCCACAGCCGCCGTGGGGATTCCCCTCCCCACAGTTGCCACCCCGACCCAGAGCTGTGTTCCTTGTGGCACTGGTCTCCGGTGTCAAACAGCTGATGGCCTCCGGCATCAGCACTCATTCACTTATTCCCTGTCGCTTCCAAATGCAGTGAGTGAGCAAGCAAGTGGCTTTGGAAGTGTTTGGAAGCGATGGGGCTGTAATGAGTGAATAAGCAAATGGTGTTGGCAGCGTCGGGGCAGTAAGTGAGTGTGTGAACAAGCAAATGGTGTTTGGAAGCAATGGGGCAGTAAGTGAGTGAGTGAATGAGCAAATGGCATTTGGAAGCGATGGGGCAGTAAGTGAGTGAGTGAATGAGCAAATGGCATTTGGAAGCGATGGGGCAGTAAGTGAGTGAGCAAGCAAGAGGCCTTTGAAAGAGACAGAGTGAGTGGGGGAGAGACTGAACGAGGTGCCTTTGAAAGAGATGGAGGAGTGAGTGAGAGCGACTGGAGGCTTTTGTGAGCAAAGTGTGAGTGTTTGCGAGTGAAGGGTGAGAGAAAAAGGGAAAAGTGAGGGGGAGAAGGGAAAAAGAAAAGGCACTGACTTCTGACTTCCTCTGTTACAGGAGTAGAAGGAAGCATTAACATTGAACCTCAACTTTTTGCTTTTCTATAATATTATAAATATTATAAACTAGCCATTTCTATCACAATAAATGAATCTAACCAATGAAACCCAAAACACCCCCCCTTTTTTTAGTCATCAAGTTTTTGACACCTTGTTGAGCTGTCAAGTTTCCAACGTATGGGCTTGAATGTTATTGTTTGACTTAAGCACTGGTGGTGCTTGAATATTGTCATGTTCTAAAAGTGGTACAATTTCTGAAAAGGTTGAAAAGCCCTGATGTAAATGCAGCCTAAATTGTTTATTGCCATCCTATTTGCAAATAATATCTTACTTACCTAGTTGAGATGGTGTAGTTGGGCAGCAAGAAGGGGTGCAAAGTTCCTTCCTTCACTGCAGACAACTTGCCTGTGCAACATTTGCCAGCCGGGTCTTTTGGCATGCTCAGCAGCAATTCCTATTAGCTTTCGAAAGCCAATAAGCAGGCGTAGGCAACCTTGGCTCTTTTATGACTTGTGGACTTCAACTCCCAGAAGATGTTACATAACATAACATCAACTGGAAGATGTTAAACTGTCCTTCTGTTTCTTTCCTTCCCAAAAATTGTGTTAATGAGTCCTCTCTAAGCTTTGCTGATCAGCTTTTCCTAGATTGTTTTGCCGCAAAACGGAATGGTTTGCAAGTTGTAGTTGAGACAGCCCATCTCATTTTAGATAGATCACATATAATTGAAGATTGTAATTAGTTGCGTGTGCATGTTCAGCAAGTGTGATGTATTTGTGCTGGCATTTCTAGGCCTCTTTTCAACCACATCCAGAAAAATTTGTAACAAACATTGGAATTCTCAAGGCCATGTTTGGTATTTCCCAGCAATCTGTTACTGGAAGGAAAAAGCAATCCCTGCTGCATTACTGATCCCAGAGAAGCATTTGCATGTATGCAGGTATCCTTAGGGTGCCATAGTTATGGATGAGAAATATTGGTTGCAAAGTTGGCATTTCTGGATGTAATACAGATATTTTGGACTTATTTTTGTTTCTTTGCATATTTGATATTTTTAAAAAGGCATATGCTACTGACTACGCTTATGCACATATATAACATCTTTTGCTAGGATACATCACCACTGCTTGTACAGAATGTGAAAAGTGAAATATTGTGAATAAACAAAATTTTAATATACAGATAATACCACCAGAAATTATTTTAGCCTTTTTAATAAATGTTGTTATTGATGTTAAGCTCACCATGGGAAACATCATATATTGTTATGTATATACTAGGTTAATTATTTAAAGACTGAAGTGCAACATAACTAGATTCTAAACAATCTATTTTTTCAAAACACACAACAATCCAAACAGTAAAAGTAAAGTACAAATTAAGAATATTTCATTCTTAAGAATTGTTTAATTTAAAGTGGTTTAGTTGTAATAGATGGATATAGATTCAAAATAGTTTTCTTTTTTTTTATTAAAGAGTTTTACAAAAACAAAATTTTACAATATATCCCCAAATCCCTTGGTTGACTTTCAATCTATTTCTTCCCTTCTAGACTCCAGACAGAGACAAGAGTTTTTATCTTCCAGTCATCTGAGTTAGAGGTATACTGGGAATGATGATGATGATGATGATGATGATGATGATGATGATAACAATAACAACAATAATAATAATATCATGTCGGCAGGAGGAACGGTCTCCCCAAACCTCCCCAAACGTCGGCAGGTCTGCGCGGAGGAACGGAGACCTGGGGAGGTTTGGGGAGGTGCCCAAACCTCCCCAAACGTCGGCAGGAGGAACGGAGACCTGCCGACGTTTGGGGAGGTTTGGGGAGGCGCCCAAACCTCCCCAAACGTCAGCAGGAGGAACGGAGACCTGCCGACGTTTGGGGAGGTTTGGGGAGGCGCCCAAACCTCCCCAAACGTCGGCAGGTCTGCGCGGAGGAACGGAGACCTGCCGACATTTGGGGAGGTTTGGGGAGGCGCCCAAACCTCCCCAAACGTCGGCAGGAGGAACGGAGACCTGCCGACGTTTGGGGAGGTTTGGGGAGGCGCCCAAACCTCCCCAAACGTCGGCAGGAGGAACGGAGACCTGCCGATGTTTGGGGAGGTTTGGGGAGGCGCCCAAACCTCCCCAAACGTCGGCAGGTCTGCGCGGAGAAACGGAGACCTGGGGAGGTTTGGGGAGGCGCCCAAACCTCCCCAAACGTCGGCAGGAGGAACGGACACCTGCCGACGTTTGGGGAGGTTTGGGGAGGCGCCCAAACCTCCCCAAACGTCGGCAGGTCTGCGCGGAGGAACGGAGACCTGGGGAGGTTTGGGGAGGTGCCCAAACCTCCCCAAACGTCGGCAGGAGGAACGGAGACCTGCCGACGTTTGGGGAGGTTTGGGGAGGCGCCCAAACCTCCCCAAACGTCGGCAGGTCTGCGCGGAGGAACGGAGACCTGGGGAGGTTTGGGGAGGCGCCCAAACCTCCCCAAACGTCGGCTGGTCTGCGCGGAGGAATGGAGACCTGCCGACGTTTGGGGAGGTTTGGGGAGGTGCCCAAACCTCCCCAAACGTCGGCAGGAGGAACGGAGACCTGCCGACATTTGGGGAGGTTTGGGGAGGCGCCCAAACCTCCCCAAACGTCAGCAGGAGGAACGGAGACCTGCCGACGTTTGGGGAGGTTTGGGGAGGCGCCCAAACCTCCCCAAACGTCGGCAGGTCTGCGCGGAGGAACGGAGACCTGCCGACATTTGGGGAGGTTTGGGGAGGCGCCCAAACCTCCCCAAACGTCGGCAGGAGGAACAGAGACCTGCCGATGTTTGGGGAGGTTTGGGGAGGCGCCCAAACCTCCCCAAACGTCGGCAGGAGGAACGGAGACCTGCCGACGTTTGGGGAGGTTTGGGGAGGCGCCCAAACCTCCCCAAACGTCGGCAGGAGGAACGGAGACCTGCCGATGTTTGGGGAGGTTTGGGGAGGCGCCCAAACCTCCCCAAACGTCGGCAGGTCTGCGCGGAGAAACGGAGACCTGGGGAGGTTTGGGGAGGCGCCCAAACCTCCCCAAACGTCGGCAGGAGGAACGGAGACCTGCCGACGTTTGGGGAGGTTTGGGGAGGCGCCCAAACCTCCCCAAACGTCGGCAGGTCTGCGCGGAGGAACGGAGACCTGGGGAGGTTTGGGGAGGTGCCCAAACCTCCCCAAACGTCGGCAGGAGGAACGGAGACCTGCCGACGTTTGGGGAGGTTTGGGGAGGCGCCCAAACCTCCCCAAACGTCGGCAGGTCTGCGCGGAGGAACGGAGACCTGGGGAGGTTTGGGGAGGCGCCCAAACCTCCCCAAACGTCGGCTGGTCTGCGCGGAGGAATGGAGACCTGCCGACGTTTGGGGAGGTTTGGGGAGGCGCCCAAACCTCCCCAAACGTCAGCAGGAGGAACGGAGACCTGCCGACGTTTGGGGAGGTTTGGGGAGGCGCCCAAACCTCCCCAAACGTCGGCAGGTCTGCGCGGAGGAATGGAGACCTGCCGACGTTTGGGGAGGTGCCCAAACCTCCCCAAACGTCGGCAGGTCTCCGTTCCTCCGCGCCCTGCCTGCCTGCTTCTTTCCGCAGCGGAAAGAAGCAGGCAGGCAGGGCGCGGAGGTCCGGAGACCTGCCGACGTTTGGGGAGGTTTGGGGAGGTGCGCGCGCACCTCCCCAAACCTCCCCAAACTTCGGCAGGTCTCCGGACGGCGGCGGCTTGGGAGAGGTGCGCGCGATCCTGGAAGCACCGAAGCCTCGGCCGCGCGCAAGTCCTCGGTAAGCTCCGGGCGGTCACTTGCTTCGCGTCTCCTGAGGGAAGGGGGGGCGACTGGAGCGGGCGTGTTTCCTCGCCTGCTGGGCGCCGCGATTTGCCCGGGGAACGCGCGGGCCCCGAATGGCAGCGTGGAGCGAGGAAGCGGACAGCCAGGGCTTCCCCGAGAGCCGCGGCCACACAGGGTATTCCTGTGTATTCAGGCTTGCAAAATGGCGGATCGAGCCTCTGCTGGCGGCAGAGGCTTGCAGAGTGCGGATCCAGCCTCCGCCGGCGGCGGAGGCTTGCAGAACGGCGGATCGGCTTATACTCGAGTCAACAACTTTTCCCAGTTTTTGGGAGTGAAATTGGGGGTCTCGGCTTATACTCGAGTCGGCTTATACTCAAGTATATACGGTATATGTTTTAGCCTGTACGTGATGATGTGTTAGTATGCTTGCTATGTTCCAAATTGTTAGAAAAATAAACCTCTGAATCTTAAAGTAAGAATTATTGGTTTGTGTTGCTGTCTCTTGTCTTTTCCATTGGGTTTTTTTCCACGACAACCTATAGATTATTACAACTTTTTAATATAACCATTGCTTTAAAGGAAAGATTCAATACATATTTGAAAAGCAGTCTCTCCCCCTTTCTTCTCTTGATAAATTGTTCCATGTTTTAATCAACATTTAGTAGTATTGGCACTCATGTCAGCTTTCAGTTTTCATGATACTAGAGTTCATGAAATCTGCTTGTTTTATATAGCTAACCACTATGATACCTATTAGTACTTAGATGAATGATCATCAGGAAATTTCTGGGCTGCAGAGTAGATTACATTTTTTTCTTTTTGAAACCTTTACTGGTAGAAGGTAATAAGAAACCACTTCTGTACTGATGTCAGAGTAAACTATAAAGACATGAAGAGTCAAGCTTGACTTTATAATTTGCAATCACGGGTTCATGTCCTACTCACTGGATCAACAGAAAACAAATTTGTTCCAGTCCTTCATTTTGTCGAGGAAGAGTATCCACACATTCCTAATATGGCAATTTGCTGCTGAGTCTCAACAACATATTTGAACTCAATTAAAAGGTTTGTGCTTTCATGAGTTGGCTGAGGAATATCAAGGCAGAGAAAGGAGTTTAAACAAAATTAGATACATTTCCTAAGGGTTGTTAAGAAATATTCTATACTGAAAGCAGCTTGTTGTTGACTTTACTTCTGGCTAATGTCATTACACTAACACAGGGTTCACTGGTCTAAATCTTAAACTTTCTTTGCTTATAAAGTATCTTCAGTCTCTAATTTAAATGACTAGGTCACCAAACATTCAGTTATCCTACATTACAATTATGTACAGAGCTACATGTGCATACCACCCTTTAGTTTCACTAAATCAGCATTTTTTGACAATTCACAGAGCACTACTGTGTGTGGGACTGCCATATTTTAATCTGGCAGAGGATGGATAATATACTTACTGCAACCAAGGTCAGAAAGAATACATGAAATAGTGATGCAAGAAAGCAATAAACTAGAGTTCCTAATCTTATTTTCTTGGTCAGAGCACTGGAGGAGATTTGTTCAGAGACATCCTTGCTTACTTGTTAATCCCAAACAATCATATGATTTACTGAGGATCTAAAGGACTGAAAAGGTGCCTAGAAGAATACTGGTAAAAAACAAACAAACAAAGAAAAACCATAAGCCAGTGACCATTAATAATAGCTTACTTTCAGCCTACACAAGGGCAACAAGAACAGAAAACTATTAGTTCATCTTGGCATCCATTGAAATCACATATTTCTAGTTGTTCTGAGTAATCTGGACCCCTTTAGAGAAATATAGGTAGAACAAAATGCCTGTGAGCATATTTGATGAATGTATGAATTTCTTTGAGAATAAAATTGCTTTTATCTCCTTTAGGTTGTACCCAGTTCAACAAAGCCTATTTCAGTGAGACAAGCCGTAATCTAACCTGGGGTCCTTTTGATCTTTCGGAGGAAAGGAAGTGGAATAGAGTTTTCAGTAATCTGAATTTACCCACCTGCAGGCTTGATCTCTCCCAGCTACTTTGGATAGCTAGGTGGGGCATGAGTAGCTGGATTCAGGAAAAAAAAATGATCAGTGCTTCTGTGATGCAGGCCACAATACCACTTGCTTTAAAGGAGGAAGATGTACATATTCCCAAAGAGATATCTCCATAGGCCAAACTGCCTTTGACAACTTTTACCTACTGTTGGGGTTGAAGATTCTAGATCAAATGAATCATCTGGATCTTTTTCAGTCAGAATTCATGCAGGTTATGACACAGATAAAAGCACTGGTCTCTCTGGTAAATGTCCTTCATTGGGACTTAGATATGAGAAATATAGCCCTTTTTGTTCTATTAGAAATCTTGATACTATTCAATACTTCTATGTTATTTCCCTACCAAGAAAGCAGAACTCTTGAAACTTGCATCATTTCAAAAGGAACTTTCATTGGCAGGTACAGACAAGAGGAAATCTAGGCAGGATCTGAGGACTTCCTGCCCAAATCAATAGGTAAAACCACTTAATAGTAAATAAAACTGTCCATCTCGTCAGTTCAAACAGACCAATCCATAGGTGACAACAAGCCATGGTAAATGAATCGATAAGGCACCTCTCTCAAGGTTCTCAGGTCTTGACATGACAAAGTCATGAGAAAGCTGCATGAATTTTACTCTCTGAGGTTTTGGCACATATAATTATCCTCCTACCCTACCCAGGGCAGCTCGTCCCTCATCGAGCAAAACTTTTTATGACTAAGGAACCATTCGTCCTTTTCTAATGCTTGTCTAAACTCAGTTCCTGTTTTACTGTCCAAAGAGGGTTTCTCTCTGGTGTTTGCTTTTGTGGTGGTCAGGGCCTCCATTTTTCTGTCTGATGACATTGGTTTCTTTGCCTGAGCTCTAATGGTGACGAGGGCCATTAATTGTTTCGGGGCAATCAAAGGTTTAATCATGTCAATTTTTATGCTATTGTTCTATGGCATCCTTGATAAGGCATCAGCCAAAAAGTTCTTTCCCTCCGGTATGTACTTAATAGAAAAATCAAATCAGTGGAAATGTTGGGACCACTGAGCTTGTGTAGGGGATAGCTTCCTTGGGCTTTTTAATGTCTCAAGATTTTTGTAATCAGTCCATACCTGAAATGGGATTTTTCTCCCTTCCAGGGAATGCCTCCAAGTGAGAAGGGCCCAGCGCACTGCATACTCTTCCTTTTCATACACTGCCCACCTCTGTTCAGTTTCAGGTCATCTGGTCATCAAGCAAGATGACTGTGAAGGTACAGGCCTCAGCAGGGTGTCTCATGTTATTAAATCCCCCCCCCCCAGGTTTTGTGGGCTCCAATTCTGCTGGTATTTTTAAAAACAAGTTAAAACAGTTCTATTTAGTATGCATTTTACCCTCAAAACCTTTTAATCAGAAACTAGAAGACTTTCCATGTACTTTCCATGCTGTTTCTCCCACCTCAAAATAAACTCTGCACTTGTATGACTTCACATCTTATCTTAAGAGCCAGTTTACTTCTGGTTCATCTGTAGTCATCCTGTTTTCTTTTGATGGCAATTTACTATTAAAAAAAACCCTTCCCCCTAGCTCCTCAGGTTAAACCCGACATTCAGCACTTGTGTTTCACACATTTTTAAAATTTTGATGAGAGAGTCTGTTTTGATCACTTTGTAGCACCTCTTGGTTATAGGCATCCAGATTTGGGGGGAAATCACCAGAGAAATAAGTTTCAAAGGTACTGTATTAACTTATGGAGAGGTGAAAGCACCTTCTTGATAGTATTTGTGCTCATCTTTTGGTTAATTGACAGGATCAATCTTGTAGTTCTCAGCATTTTAAATTTAGTGGCAGTTAAAATGATTGCTGGCTGACTTCAAATTACTTTGAAAGGATTGGAGAAGGAAATGGGGGATACGTGGTAGTGATTTTTGGTCAACTTGATCCAAGTAGATATTTTCAGATTTTGAATAAAAGTGAGTGAAAGCTGATGATGTGGATTGCTTAAAGCAGGGGTGTCAAACTGCTGGCCCATGGGCCAGTTGCATCATATGGAGGCCATGCCCATCCCACCTCCAGCAATGCAAAAAAAGTTGTGATATGTCACGACATGTCATATGATGTGGCGAGTTTGATACCTGTGGCTTAAAGGAATAGAGCCAATATTTGGATTTGATTTTGTCTTCCAGTTTGCTGTAATGTTACAAGAGGTCACTCAACACAGCAAACTGAAGTCAGTTGGAAATCGTTTAACCTGTTATCCCCTCTCTTCAAATTTTGAACCATGAGAAATAGTGAAAGTTAGAATCTCTAACAAAAGCTCTCAGCATCACTGCACTGGAGTTGCCAGAGCATTCACAAAATGCTGTGTATATGCACATAGTAATATATTAATGCACACAGATATCAACCCTACATTTTTCTTATACTACTTTCATTATTTGGGGGGAAAGTTTTTTTCCCCTTTACTTTTTGAATCAGCTGCTTTTATTTGTGACATCATATGTTTCAAACATTACTATTGAATAGTGGGTTCTGGAAGGCAGGAAAGACGCCAGGCCAATGAGTACAGCATAGCGGCTCTTTATTGCTGGTAGAAACTGTACTGGGAAAATAGGGGTTACCTGTACCTTTATATACCTGGCCAGTTACGCTCTCAGCCAATCAGTTTAAACCTTAGTTTCCCACTGAAACTAACCGGCCACAGCAGTTTCAGTACAGCGCCACCTGGTGGTATCGGCTATGCTGTGGCTTACTGTATCTCTTAAACCCCCATACATATCACCCCTTCCCCTTTAAGAACAAACAATAGATTTGATAGAGTGAACAGCAAATAACTACAATACAGTAACAACAGGCTTAACAATGACACGCCATTATACCATGCCCTTCCACCTCCCCTCATGTCTGTACACATTTGGTGAGATAGGCGGGTGGTCTATGAGTCCTGGATGACCGTCTTAGGGGTTCCCCCCTGTCCTGGACAGCAGAGTCAGTGGCTGAGTCCTGGCTGGCCGTTTCTCATTGACCCACCCCAGAGTCTGACCCTGTGGCCAGGTTGTTGTGATGGCCCTGGGCCGGCTGTTACCTGGGCCGGGCAGGGCTCTCTGGCAACAGTAGTGGGTCTGTGAGGTCCTCCTCAGGCTCGGGTCCAGTTGTCTGTTGGTAGGGTTGATAGTGATGATTTGTGGATGATGGAGGGTGGTCCTCTGGTTGGTTGTTCTGTGACTTTTCAGGAACCTGTTTCCTGACTTGGTCTATGTGTTGTTTGATCTGTTGGCCCCCCTCCACCCCTACAATGTAGGATAAAGGCTCGGTTCTGTCAACCACCACCCTCAGAATCCACACATGTCCCAGGTCAGGTCAGGGGCAGTTCTCAGCTCCACCGGCAGCTGGTTCCAGAGGGCAGGTGCTCCCACTGAGAAGGCCCTATCCCTGGGTGTCACCCGCCGGCAATCTCTCACCGGCGGAACCCTGAGCAGACCCTCCCTGTGGGAGCGCACTGGGCGAAGGGCATTTGATGCCGGCAGCAGGTGTTCCCTCAAATAACCCGGACCCAGGCCATATAGGGCTTTATAGGTAATAACCAGCACCTTGAATTTCACCCGGAGGGCAACCGGAAGCCAATGCAGCTCGCGGAGTAGAGGTGTTAAATGGGAGTATCGGGAGACCCCCATTACAACTCGCGCGGCCGCATTCTGCACCAGTTGAAGCCTCCGTGTGGTCTTCAAGGGCAGCCCCATGTAGAGAGCGTTACAGTAGTCCAAACGGGAGGTCACAAGCGCATGAGTAACTGTGCGTAGGGCATCTCGGTCCAGATAGGGACGCAACTGGCGCACCAGGCGAACCTGTGCAAAAGCCCCCCTGGTCACGGCTCCTATATGGTCTTCAAAATTGAGCCGTGAATCCAGGAGGACGCCCAGGTTGCGAGCCCTATCAACGGGGGGTAACACCTCACCCCCCATCATTAAGGATGGAATAACTTGGTTAACCCGAGATGCCGATATGCACAGCCACTCAGTCTTGGCGGGATTGAGACGAAGCCTGTTTCTCCCCATCCAGACCTGAACCGCCTCCAGGCACCGGGACATCACGGAGAGGGCATCACTGGGTTGGTTCGGGGTGGAAAGAAAAAGTTGGGTATCATCAGCGTACTGGTGATACCCCACCCCAAAACCACGAATGATCTCGCCCAGCGGCTTCATATAGATGTTGAACAGGAGGGGCGAGAGAACCGACCCCTGAGGAACTCCACAAATGAGAGACCTCGGGGCGGATCTCTGCACTCCTATCAACACCGACTGCGAGCGGCCCTGGAGGTAGGAGGAGAACCACCGTAAAACGGTGCCTCCCACTCCCAGCCCCCTGAGACGCCGCAGCAAGATACCATGGTCGATGGTATCGAACGCCGCTGAGAGATCTAATAGGACCAGGACAGAGGAACAACCCCTGTCCCTGGCCCTCCAGAGATCATTCACCAGCGCGACCAATGCCGTCTCCGTGCTGTGTCCGGGCCTGAAGCCCGATTGGTACGGGTCCAGATAATCAGTTTCCTCTAGGAACAGAGGGAGCTGGTGCGCCACCACACTCTCAACAACCTTCGCCAGAAAGCGAAGGTTGGAGACTGGACGATAGTTGTTTAAAACAGCCGGGTCCAAAGCAGGCTTCTTGAGAAGGGGTCTCACCACCACCTCCTTCAAGGCGGCAGGAAAGACACCCTCCTTCAAGGAAGCAGTTATTACTGCATGGAACCAGCCTCGTGTTCCCTCCCGAGCCGCATAAGCTAGCCAGGAGGGGCACGGATCCAACAAACTGGTGGTGGTGCTCAGTCTCCCCATGATCCTGTCCACATCATCAGGGGAAACAGGGTCGAACTCAGTCCAGATAACGTGCTCAAGACCGCCTGATTCCTCCAACTCAGACTCTGCCCAGTCAGAGTCCAAGCCGGTCCGGATCCGAGCGATTTTGTCCGCCAGATGATGACTAAACTCCTCGGCTCGTCCCTGCAAGGGATCCTCTCTCACCTCCTGGTTAAGGAGGGAGCGAGTCACCCTAAACAGGGCGGCCGGGCGATTATCGGCGGACGCGATAAGGGCGGCAAAGTAGTTAGACTTCGCCGTCCTTATCGCCGCAAGATAAGACCTTATAAAGGTTCTTAACTGCAATCGGTCGGATTCGGACCGGCTGGACCTCCAACCGCTCTCTAGACCTCGTCTCCGACGCTTCATCTCCCGGAGCTCCACAGAGAACCATGGGGCCCAGCGGGATCTGCGACGGGTCAGAGGTCGCATGGGTACAACGCAGTTGAGTGCCCTGGTGACAGCCGTTTCCCAGGCCTCCACCAGATCATCGACTGGGCTGTGGGTAAGGGTGATAGGTATAGGCCCAAGCGCCCTCTGGAACCGATCTGGGTCCATTAGGCGCCTGGGGCGGAACCACCTGGTCGGTTCCGCCGCCCAGCGGCGGGGGGTGACATGACGGAAAACCAGCCTCAGGAGGTGATGATCTGTCCATGACAGAGGGGTGATGGACGGGGAGCCCCCTCCCAGATCATCCAGCCACTGTCCAGACAGGAACACCAGGTCGAGAGTATGATCCCCCTCATGAGTCGGGCCCTCAATAACCTGGGTCAGGCCCATGGCTGTCATGGAGGCCATGAACTCTCGAGCTAACTCCGACGACCCTCCCAGTGATGGCAGGTTGAAGTCACCCAGGACTATAAGCCTGGGAAACTCCACCGCCAACCCTGAGAGGGTGTCGAGCAGCTCAGGCAGGGCTGTTGCCACACAGCTGGGCGCCAGGTATGTAAGCAACAAGCCCAACTGAACCCGAGGACCACATCTCAAGAGGAGGGATTCACTCCCGGCCATCTGGACAATGGTGGCCTCCCGGGGACACAAAGTCTCCCGAATAACCACTGCCACCCCACCACCCCTGCCCTGAGCCCGTGGCTGGTGCAGCACCCGGAAACCCGGTGGGCATAACTCGGAGAGAGGCACCCCTCCCTCCGAGCCCAGCCAAGTCTCCGTGATGCACGCTAGATCCGCACATTCCTCCTCGATCAGATCACGGATGAGGGGAGCTTTGTTAACTACGGATCTAGCGTTAAAATAGACCAACCTGAGCTCAGGGGCCTGATCACCCTCATCCCCGGGTAAGAGGGTGCTAACCGGAGGGTCGGAGCGCGCCACCACTCGGAGATAGCGGGGGCGCGATCCCAGATGTTGATATGGCCCTCCGCGCAAACACCTGCTGCCATACCCTATCGCCGTGGGGATTCGATGCCCCACCCCTACATTCCCAGCGCCAGTAGCCACCTCCCCGACCCCGTCCCGTCGGGACCTCTAACAGGTCCAGACTGAGTGCCGGTTACAGATTCCCTCCCTAGCCCCCCCTCCCTCCCCCTCCCTAACCTCTTAAAATAACCGGCTAAGAATCTTATCAGGGGCCTCTTAGCGCGTCTTAACTCGAGGCCCCTATCTAAGCCCAACCACCTCTCGGAGTCCCAAAGCTTGGACCCGTCATTAAGGGGAGTATGGAAACAGGCGACAGGTCGCGCCCATGAGGCAGGAACCGCCCTAAGGGCATACAAGTCCGCTTCGGAATAACGATAGACCATATTGCGCTCGAATAGTCTCTTAGGGCCGATGTTGCAAGTATGTCCAGAGGATCGCTCGTTGATGGTACATAGATGGAGAAAGAAGAAGTCCAGTGGGCATATCTCTCAATCTGCACGGCCATCTCAGCTCTCACCTGAGATGGAAATCCAAGGGACAACCTCAGCCGTCCTCTCACTCCGGCTGAGGCGTCTAACTGGAGCAGAGAGAGAAAAGGGGGATCCTGAGCCAGGCCCACCCCAACTGGTCTCTCACACCAGTGAGGTGGTCGCTGACCAGTCCAAAACCGTCCTCCCACCACGGTTCGGTCCCGTCCACATTGGGCTATCAATAGGGAGATCTTAATTCCCATCAGGTACGGAGCTAGCCATAATGCCTGCCTGTCAACAAAGAAAGTAAAGGACAGGCAGGCCAGGCCTCTGTCGATCCTCACACCGCCAACCAGCGCCGTCAGTCTGAGGGGGGAGAGCAGAAACATTCTCTCCCCAATGCCCGTCCGCCAGTCCAAACCATCTTCCAACGGCGGAGAGAGGTGATCCCAGCAGCTATGTTGAGTCAGGGAGTTCGCTAGCATGTCCGCCGAGGCCGATGACCAGGCCCACAGTCTGCAACCACCATCCGGGAGGAGAAGGAGGCTCCACACCGCAAAAAACGGTGCCAGCCAGCAGATGGTCATAGAAGAATCTCCGTCCGGTGGGATCATCGCCGCTGCCCCTCTGACAAGCAGAGGTTATCCACGGCGAGCAGGCAGAGGAGGGAAGACAGGCAAGGTATCCCGGGCTTCCCGGCGCTGTAATAGTGCTCGGCGCCGTAACGGAGCTCAGCAGATCGGCAGGGAATTCTCAGCACTGCTCATTCAAATCAGCAGGCTGCTAGTTGGGGGGGGGCTCAGCATCACGAAAAGCAGCGCCCAGAAGCTGTTTCAACAATCCCCAATCCCCAAAGCTGCCTCGGCCCGCGAGCAGATGAAAACAAGGCAGACGTCCCGAGCTTCATGGCGTGGCAGCGCTCAGTGCCATAGTGGAGCTCAGCAAGTCGACAGGCAGTTCTCGGCACCGCTCGTTAGAATCAACAAGCCGCTATTTCGGAGGGGGGGGGGCTCAGCGCCACAAAGAGCAGTGCCCAGCTGCTGTTTTAAAAACCCCCGATTCCCAGAGTCGCCTCGGCCAGCAGCAGCATGAAGTCGCCTCGGCCAGCAGCAGGTGAAGAAAGCAAGGCAGACGTCCCGGATTTCACGGCATAGCAGCGCTCGGCGCCATCATGGGGCCGGCAAGTCGGCAGGTGGCAGATGTCAAGCGCCGCTAGTTCGAAGGGGGGGGGATCAGCGCCGCAGAAAACAGTGCCCAGCAGCTGTTTTTAGATCCCCCACCCCCAAAATCGCCTCAACATACCGTGGGCTTCCCTGAGCTAAATCCTTTGGAGCCCTCAAAGAGCGCCCGAAGCTTAAGTTGCGGCCGTCGCCATCTTGGGCAGGAAAAAAAAATGCACCTCAACAAGTCCTTGGTCATTTGCACCATGCATTCTGCTTGTCCATTGGTTGACGGGTGGAAGGGCGTGGCTGTGATGTGCCTAATCAAGTTGGCTTTCGTGAATGCCTGGAAATCAGCAGAGGTGAAATGAGGCCCGTTATCCAAGACCAACATGTCAGGGAGGCCGTCTGTGGCAAAGAGCCCCCTGAGCACTTGGATTGTTTTGGCCGTGGTCATATTAGTAACTGGCACTACCTCTAGCCATTTGGAGTGGCTGTCTACCACCACTAGGAATAGCTGTCCTGGGAAAGGACCAGTGTAATAAATGTGGACCCTGGACCAGGGTGTGTGTGTTGCCTTCCATTTGTGGACAGGTGCGTGGGGCAGCTCCGGCCTGGACATTTGGCAGGCATAGCAACTGTGTACCCGTTCCTCTATTGTCTTGCCTAGACCTGGCCAACACAGGTAACTCCTAGCTAACGCCTTCATCCTAACTATGCCTGGGTGCCCTTTGTGTAATGACTGTATGACTCTGTCCCTCAGTGTCTCCGGAATGATGACCCTACTACCCCACAACAGGCATCCCTTGTGGGCAGACAATTCATGCCTTCTTGTGAAGTAAGCCTGGAATTCCAGGCCTGGACTGTTCTCTTGCCACCCCGTGACTACCCAAGACTGAACCCTGCTCAGGATTCTATCTGATGTTGTCTCAGCAGCTATGTCCTTTGCATGTAGGGGGCATTCGGGTAGGTCCTGGATGGCCAGTATTTGGGCTGCCGGTGCCGGATCGGGTTCTGAGTTTGCTAGGGGTAACCTACTTAACCCATCTGCATGGCCCATTTCTTTGCCTGGTTTGTGAACCAGTTTATAGGTGTATGCAGATAGGAATATGGACCACCTGAGCATCCTTGGGGATAGAATTTGGGGGGTTTGTTTGTCTGTAGTGAACAACCCCAATAGAGGCTTATGATCAGTGAATATGGTGAACTCCCTGCCATAGAGGTAGTCATGGAATTTTTTTGACCCCAACCACTATTGCCAGGGCTTCCTTGTCAATCTGGGCATAATTCCTTTCTGCCCCTGACAATGTTCTAGAGTAGTATGCGATGGGCACCTGTTCCCCGTTTCCTTCTAGGTGACTCAGCACTGCGCCCACTCCATAGGGGGAGGCATCGCAAGCGATGCAGATGAGTTTTGACTCAATGAAGTGTGTGACTGTAGATTTGCTGGACAGTAATTCTTTTAAATTTTGAAAACTTTTTTCGTGGACCTTGGTCCAGTTCCATGCAGCCTTCTTGTTTAGGAGCCTGTGCAAGGGCTTAGCTATCGTTGCCTTGTGGGGGAGGAAAGAGTGGTAGAAGTTTAGGAGCCCAAGGAAGGCTTGCAGTTCTGCCTTTTTCTTGGGGGTGGGGCCATTTTGATTGCCCTCACCTTGGATTCTGCAGGGTGAATCCCTTTGGCATCAATTTTAAAAACTAAAAATTCTGTGGCTTTAACACCTATGCAGCACTTGTCTCTTTTTAATTTGAGACCTGCAGAGCGAAACCTACCTAAAACTGCCTGCAATCTCTCAGCCAACACCTCTTCTGTGTCCCCTGCGATGAGGACATCATCAAAGAAAGGGCATACCCCTGGAATGCCCTTTAGAGCCCACTCCATTACCTCCTGGAATATTCCTGGAGTTACACTGACACCGAACTGCAAACGGTTAACTCTGAAGGCTCCTCTGTGCGTGACTATTGTCTGGGTGCCTGCCGTTTCCCAGGTAACTGGCAGCTGCTGGTATGCCTGCATGAGATCCAGCTTTGTGAAGATGGTGCCACCTTGGAGGGAAGCAAGAATGTGGCTGACCGTTGGAACTGGGTAAGTGTGCTGATTAAGGGCCTGATTTATCGTGCACTTATAATCAGCGCAGATTCTCACTTCCCCATTGGATTTGAGGGGGGTAACTATGGGAGTCTCCCACTCTCCCCCTTCTACCGGCTGTAAAAACCCCTGTTCCACTAGCTTATCTAGTTTGCTCTCAATCTTATGTTTGAGCGTGAAGGGGACTCTCCGGGGTTTGATCCTCACAGGTAGGATGTTGGGGTTCAGTTTAAAGAAGATGGGGGCCCAGGTGTACCTGCCTAATTTGTCATCGAATACGTCTGCAAATGCTTTGCAGACGGCTTTGATGCTGTTGGCCTGGGTGCAGTGGATGCCTGAGATCCCTATGCCTAGGGCCTTAAACCAGTCCAACCCAACTAGGCTAATACTCCTGCCCTCGACCACAAGAATATCCACATGGCCTTGGAAGTTCTTGAACTGCACCGAAAGGGTGGCCTCCCCCTTGATTTTTATGGGGGCATGTTGGAAATCGGTTAAGGTTATTGTCAACTCCTCGTCTTCGCCGGATCAACAAGCACACGGGAAAAACCACGACGGAGTACGAATGACTGGAAAGAGTACCTTTAATAGCAGGATCTCTAAACATGAATAAAGTCAGCGTTGGGAACCACTCGTCCCAACGCTTCTTTTAAATGTCTTCACTAATTGGATAATAGCCCCACCCGTCAGCCCCACCCTCCTCTACGCAGACCAGCATCAGCGTAAAACTCCACCCCTCTATCCTGTCGCCCCACGCCCCGCTTCCACCTCTGGCGCCGAAGTCCATACTGCGCGCAGGAAGGTGTAAGTACAATATCCCCCCCTCACCCCCTGGAATCCCTAACGTGCTCCCCTCCACCAACCCGTTGTTTCGGCTCCCACCCATTTCAGGCCGCCGCACAGCTGTCACGGCTGGCGCGGCTTCCCCATGTGTAACGGGGCCCGCTGCTGGCCGCCGATCAGCTGTGGGAGCGGGGGCGGCCTGGGCGTTGACGGCCGAAGTGCCTGTGAGGTGCCGAGCAGCTGGTCGAGCCGGCCGCCGATCAGCTGTGGAATCAGGGGCGGCCCGGGCGTTGACGGCCGAAGTTCCTGTTAGGCGCCGAGCAGCCGTGGGAGCAGGCGCGGGGCTATTATCGGGATCGTCGGCAGCCGCCGAGCAGCTGATCGAAATGTTGCGGCCGGAGCTTTCCTCGGCCGCGGATCAGCTTTTGCGGCCGGAGCTTTCCTCGACCGCGGATCAGCTGGTAGGAGCCGAGCAGCTGTCGGGCGCGGCTGTGGCTGTGGCTGAGGGCTGCGGGCGGCGACCGGAACTCCCTCCCGGTGAGCATGTCGAGCCCGAGGGGCTCGACAGTTATGCTGGAACGTCTCAATTTGGCCCATCGCTTGCTCCGGCCGCACACTTTTAGTCTCATGTGAAATTAATGAGACTGCAGAGCCGGAGTCAAGCTCCATTTTGCAGGGAATGCCTTGCAAATGGATGTCCAGTTTAATTTTGTGGGTGAGCAGCCAGGGGACCCCTGTGTTGCAGATGGCCCTCCGGCTTTCGAAATATTTATTTATTTTATTAATTTATTAATTAATAGTCTATGGTAGTGCGCTGATGGGCCCCAGTACCTTTCAGCGACGCATCCTCTGGATGGAGCTCGTGTAGGCCGTCTCAGGAATGGTTACGGCAGACTGCTGCGATGTGATCTGTCTTCCCGCAGGCCCAACATGTGGCCGTCTGGAACTTGCAGGTCACCCTTGCGTGGTTCCCACCACAACCGGCACACTTGGGGGAGGTTGCACCGCAGCTGGCACACTTGGGGAAGGTTGCTGGCTTCCGCTGGGCCCCCTGGTTGCCACGACATTGCTGTGGTTGTTCTGGCCTCCGGTGAACCAAGTTGATTTTGGCATCCCCATCCACTTCGCCGCTCCCACCGTACACAGCGTTTGCTGTGGATCCTTCTGGGCTGCTGGGTTGGGGGGGTTGGACCATGTGTACTGCGCCACCGGCTGCCTCATTGTCCAAGACCTCATCCTGAGCGTCTTGGAGGGTCAGGTTGGGCCTCACAAACAGTCGCTGTTGTAGGTGCTTGTGACGTAGGCCGCACACAAGCCGGTTGCGCAGCCTCTCATCCAGGTTGCTGAACTTGCACAGGCGTGCTGCCTCTCGCAAGGCTGTGATGAATTCCGACGCCGACTCGCCCGGCCATTGAAACTGCATTTCGAACTGGCCCCGCCAGGCCAGCTCGGACATTTGTGGCTGGAAGTGAGCATTCAGCTTCTCAGCTAGGTCTCGGTACATGACGGTCTCTATCGGTGTTGGCGTGAACAGGCTGATGGCCAAATCGTAGGTTGCAGGGCCACTCATGCAGAGTAGGGCTGCCGCTTTCCGGCTGTCTTCTGTGATCCGGTTGGCCCAGAGGTACCTCTCAACCTGCCCCAGGTGTGAGGCCCATCGTTCGGGGTGGCGGATGTCGAATTTGTGGATTTGGCCGATCTGTGCCATTCTGCTGTGTCTGGTTCAGGAGTCCTGCTTTGGAGGTGACCGCTAGCGTGGTGACTAGCCGGTCGTTGATGGGGGGGGAAGATGCCTCTTTCCTCCAGCAAGTGATGCCGTCCCCGAGTGAATTCAGCTCTTAGGTGAAGCAGGATCCCACCTTTGTCACCACTATTGAGTAGTGGGTTCTGGAATGCAGGAAAAACGCCAGGCCGATGAGTACAGCATAGTGGCTCTTTATTGGTGGTAGAAACTGTACTGGGAAAATAGGGGTTACCTGTACCTTTATATACCTGGCCAGGTATGCTCTCAGCCAATCAGTTTAAACCTTAGTTTCCCACCGAAACTAACCGGCCACAGCAGTTTCGGTACAGCGCCACCTGGTGGTATCAGTTATGCTGTGGCTTACGGTATCTCTTAAAGCATACATAACAATTACTTGTATCCAAGCTTAGTTGATTTCAGCCTCAACTATATTATGTAGGTTTAGACAACAATCTGAAGATCTGTTGGTGGGCAAAGACCTAGAAAAGGAAGGATGTACAGGGTCTTGTTCTTATACAGTTTTACTATCATTTCCTAACATTTCACTAATGTTTAACCTCAGCAGTAGGCCAAACATGAAGCTCTCATTTAGGAAAAAAAACTCTGAATGTCATCTCTTAAAAGACATTCTTGTCTGAGATTCAGCCATTTCCCTGTAGATTAAGGGAGGGGGATGTTTTAAGAATATATCCCAATTGCTGATGGAATGGTCTATCATTAATATAGTTATGTATAGAATAAATAACAAATTTAGCTGCTGTGGCATATTAATTTGGGTACAGGCCAGGGAGGCACAGATTCCATGAAAGCTCATTAGGAAAGGCACTGTCCTTAATCCCCATCCTAGCCCACAGAATTGTTGTTTTGGTGAAAAAAGGAGGGGCACTAGGTATACCTCCTTAAGCTTTTGGAGAACAGCAGGAGATAAATCTAACATGCAAACAACCAATTGCTTAGTAGTTCATGACAAGATATCATGTTTTGTTTTTTCCTTTAGAGGAAAACAAAACCAGACACACAGAGCTATCTTTGGCATGATAGATAATTTAATCAATGTTAGCAATTAACATGAAACTTTAAAAAGAGGTAAAGGGTCTTTTGAGTCAAGCTCAACCCCTCTGTGACATAGTCATGAGGTTTTCTTGGTTTTTCTAACCTTTTCATCCCTTCACCTTGCCATGGGACAAAATACCGTATTTTCTGGTGTATAAGACGACTTTTTAACCCATGAAAATCTTCTCAAAAGTCAGGGGTCGTCTTATACGCCGGGTACTGAAACTTTAGGGACAGGGCTGGCTGGAAAACCTGGAGTGGATCTCCCATTTGGTCTGCGCAGGGAAAGCGGGACCAATTGGAGAAGAAGCTGCAGTCTGTGATTTTTTACAGGCTGGGGTCTGGGCGTCTTTCCTTCTAAAGTTGAAGAGCAGCTGCAGTCTATCCCAACTTGAAAGGCAGGTGGGGAATGCAGCAGCCAGAGCAGCTGCTTAGCTCTAAGGACACATTTGACTCAGGAACTGGGCGGGCTGGCTGGAAAACCTGGAGCGGATCTCCCATTTGGTCTGCGCAGGGAAAGCTTTAGAGTGAATTAGGAAAAGTTTAATCCACTTGCACTGTTTTATGTTTACATGTTTGATGACAAACAGCCTTATGTTTATAAGTGACAGTTTTCCTACTAAGTACCTGCATGTCATAAGCATTTGAATTAAAATTACCATATTAAAATGAAATCTGATGTTTTTTAATTTTTATTTGGTGTGCGTTGGAAGAGGGGTAGTCTTATACGGCGAGTATAGCCCAAACCCTATAATTTAACAGGAAATGTAGGGGGTCGTCTTATACGCCCAGTCGTCTTATATGCCGGAAAATACGGTAAGCAAAGAAATAATTTCATGAAACAAAGTCGGCAAATGGCCCTGACATCTTCAACCATATCTGATTTTTCCATTCTAAGTTAACAGCACTGCTGACAAATGTCCCTCTGTCCTTTCCTCTCTCTCTCTCTTTCTGTGTTTTTTTTAAAAATCCCATTTATATCCCGCCCTTCTCCGAAGACTCAGGGCGGCTTACAATCTAAAGCACAAATCAATGTGCTTAGCAATAGCCTTCATTCTATGTATATGCCTGCTTATTAGGGCTTTCGCCCCCCCTTACAAAGTCAGCTTATTGCTTTCTCTCTCTCTCTCTCTCTCTCTCTCTCTCTCTCTCTCTCTCTCTCTCTCTCTCTCTCTCTTTCTTTTTTTTTGTTTGCTAATTTCATGACACTATAAGGGAATATTGCAAAGTGAAAGCATGGAAACTCTTAAAACAAGTGTGTGAGTGTGTGAGATAGAACAAGAGGAAAGCAGAGCAATTTTTAGCCAGTTACATGCAAGAAAGTGGGGGGGGGGGAGAAGTGGAGGTAGAGCAAATTCATTCAAGGTATTAGTCTCAGTATCAAAGTAATATTCATAGGCCATTTAGAATGTCACCAGGCTTCTTAACAATGGTGATGGATGGTAATGGCTAGAGGGATAATGTAACATGAAGATGATCCGCCTGTGTTACATGTCTTTTTTCTATCTTTTTCACATTCTTGGGTGAATCTGAGTGCTTTTAAAAATGAAGCATAAGCATAAGCCAAGAATCTTTGACTGAAAGCTTTATTCTTCGTCTTCTCAGATGATTTGCCAATGGTCTTTTGTCTCAAATATAACTTCTGGGTTTTTGGGGGTTTTTTAATTTCATTTGGCACAATTTTCAGGCAGGCTGGCCACTATTGGCACACAATGATTACCAAATGATGATTGGTCCTTCCTTCCTTCCTTCCTTCCTTCCTTCCTTCCTTCCTTCCTTCCTTCCTTCCTTCCTTCCTTCCTTCCTCCCTCCCTCCCTCCCTCCCTCCCTTCCTTCCTTCCTTCCTAGCTTTATGACAAATTGTAATTTTTGGAAATTAAATCCAACTCTACAGTGTCATGCATTAAAGCTACTTTGAAACCTTGACTACAATATAATGAAATTAGTTTATATCAGCATACAATATCAACTATTAAAAGATTGATGATGGAAAAACTAGATCTGGAAGGCATCAGTTTGGAGAAAGCTGGTATAAACAATATGGAACAAAACAGCCCAACATCAATAACTTCTTATGGCACTGCCTATGCTCCTGACTTAAGTGTGGAGTGAAACACTTTATATGTGAAGTAATCTTAGCATTAGGATGCTGACTATTCCTAAAGCCTGTAGGGTATAGAAGCTTTCATTTTTCCTTTGTTCCTCAGACCGAATCTCTATGCAGTGGCAATATCTTAAGTCATGCTGAGGTTCAGTGATTTACATTCTGTGTTCGCATATCAATTTTCCAGCTGAAGACTTTTCAACAGTCTGGACATAAAGGCCTGAAATGAGCACATTTGTAGATGACCATCAATGCATAATTAGCCCATTAAGTTTGTCAAGATGTTACTTTTGGTTAGTTAAAAGGTAGATGAAAATAATTCTAGGTTGCATACCATGCTTTTTCTTCTCAAAGAAAAAGCAAATTTATTATTTAGCCAGTGATTAATGACAGAGGCTCTTTGCCATTGTCTTGTTATGTTGATATCATCACCTTACCCAGTGGGATATCCTGAGATTTATACAGTTCAGCTGCTTCTTGAGCTAACTTTACTTTTAATCTCTTTTGTAAGGCCTATTTTCATAGGGAGTCTCAGAGTACCATTGAGTAGAAGTCCTCAGTCTCATGCTGAGCAAAGGATTAGGTCAATAATTTTGGTAAGACTCTTGCAGTTGAATGACGTGTGACAGGCAGACTCCTGGGTCTTCTTGAGCTTTTAGTTGGAGGATGCTGGAGTCCCCTACAGTGAATGAGCTCACATCCACCACGGGAGTTTGTCATCATATCTGGATCAATTACATTGATGGCTCAGGATCCACTTAATTGTCACATGATGGGTATTGGAAAGTAATATAACTAATTCATAACTAATTCATTAGTTACTGTAACTAATGAATATCTGAAATGTTTGTTGTGTGCCATGTATTTCTCCTGTCATTTGGAAAGTTTCAAAGTAACAGCCATAAACTCTAACAGGTGACACCTGGAGATTCTTTGGGAACTGCTGATGCAATCTTGGTAGCTTCAGATGTTACAGTATCAGTGGAGATACACGGCCACTTAAGAGATATTTAGTGTAGGGGTAGGCAACCTTGGCTCTTTTATGACTCGTGGACTTCAACTCCCAGAATTCCTGAGCCAGGCTGGCTCAGGAATTCTGGGAGAAGAAGTCCATGAGTCATAAAAGAGCCAAGGTTGCCTACCCCTGGTTTAGTGGTTCTTTGAAAAGCATAATGTGCAGATTGGCTCTCAGTGGCTTTGTTTGGTTTCCCAGTTGCAGTCCTCAGTCAAATATATTCATCCACCTTCTCTCTGAAAGTTAAAATAAGCTGACTATATATCCCAACTTAATCCTCCCTCTAGCAATAGCAATAGAACTTAGACTTACATACTTCATCACAGTGCTTTACAGCCCTTTCTAAGCAGTTTACAGAGTCAGCATATTGCTGCCGACAATCTGGTTCCTTATTTTACTGAAGGATGGAAGGCTGAGTCAACCTTGAGCCAGTCAGGATCAAACTCCTGGTAGTTGGCAGAATTAATAATAATAATAAAGTTGGAAGGGACCTTGGAGATCATCTAGTCCAACCCCCTGCTCAGGCAGGAAACCCTATACCATTTCAGACAAATGGCTGTCCAGTCTCTTCTTAAAAACTTCCAGTGTTGGAGCATTCACAGCTTCTGGAGGCAGGTTGTTCCACTGATTAATTGTTTAACTGTTAGGAAGTTTCTCCTTAGTTCTAGGTTGCTTCTCTCCTTGACTATTTTCCATCCATTGCTTCTTGTCCTGCCTTTAGGTGCCTTGGAGAATATCTTGACTTCATCTTCTTTGTGGCAGCCCCTGAGATATTGGAACCCTGCTATCATGTCACCCCTCATCCTTCTCTTCATTAGACTAAAAGTTAAAGGTTCCCCTGCACATGCGTGCTAGTCATTTCCAACTTTAGGGGCCGGTGCTCATCTCCGTTTCAAAGCCGAAGAGCCAGCGCTTGTCCGAGGACGTCTCCATGGTCATGTGGCCGGCATGACTAGATGCCAAAGGCGCACAGAACACTGTTACCTTCCCACCGTAATGGTCCCTATTTTTCTACTTGCATTTTTACTTGCTTTTGAACTGCTAGGTTGGCAGAAGCTGGGACGAGTAACAGGCGCTCACTCTGTTATGTGGCACTCGGGATTCGACCTGCCAAACTGCCAATCTTCTGATTGACAAGCTCAGCGTCCTAACCCACTGAGCCACCGCGTCCCTAGACATTCCCAATTCCAGCAACCATTCCTTATATGTTTTAGCCTCCAGGCCCCTGATCATCTTTGTTGCTCTTCTTTGTACTTTTTCTAGAGTCTCAACATCTTTTTTACATCGTGGTGACCAAAATTGCATTTTAACTACCATGCTACCCGGCTCTATCACATGAGAACAATGTCTGTGTGCTAAAGGCAGTCCAGGAGGGCCATCTGAGGGAAGAGCCATTTGGAACTGCATGGACATTTACTATGAGATGAACAATAATAAATGGCCATCTTCTTTTCTGTTTAAAGACAGGACTTGAAAAGTAAATGAAATGGAGGCATGCAGCTTTTGATTTTCAACACAGATGTCAGGCACAGACTTTTAAAACATTTGCTCTAATCTGAATATCCAACTAGAGTAAGCTGAAACTACAAGATAAAAAACTACAGCCACTGAACTACTGCCACTAAAATATCTTTATGCATTGACCAATATTTCTAGTGACAGTAGTTCAGTGGCTGTAGTTTTTTTATCCTGCAGTTTCAGCTTACTCTACTTGGATATTCAGAAACCCCACACACTGGCAATCAATGTTTGTCTTGTTGTAGAAAATATCCATTGTACATAATGGGATGGACCAAAACAAGTTCTGTCAACTGTTTTAACTCTTAAATTATGCTGAATGGAAGAGGGGAATTTTGAAAATATTAATATTGGATATTTGAAGAACTTATTTCAAAGTTCTTGAAAGCAAATATAAAACATCCACAACAGTTTTGAAAAGCTCTCTTTTTCTCTCTTATGAAGAATGAGAAAGAGCTCATGGATGTTGTTGATTTGTGAAGTCCATACCTTTTTTCAGAAGATAACAGCTTGGCTGCTAAATTCCAATACAAAACTATGGCTGGAGTGGTTGACAGTCCATGTTTTGTTTATTGTATGTGACATAATGGGGGAAAGGGGAGAAGTTCAGGAAAAGTGCAAAGATCAAGTGAAGGTTTGTGCATGTGGCAGCAGGGGGAGGCAGTAGTACTTAAAATAACTAGGGAATCCCTTCCTTCATTTGTTGTTCTACTTTTAAAAATTATTTGAGGGCAGCCACTTGACTGAGAATCCCACTAGGACCAAGTTTGGAAGAAAACTTTAATTATTAACTTCCAGAAATATGTTGACCAATTGTATTAAATTGGTAATTTAAAAAGTTACATAAAAAGCAAGTTAAATTGAATAGTTTATATAAATTTAGGGAAGCTGTTGAAATCACCAAATTATGGTTAAGGAACATGAAGAAAACCCAAAGGGAGTCAGATCTGCATATTTTTGTTCGTCATTTCTCTTCTACAGATTTGAATTACTTAATGCAATGAAATGAATAAGCCAATAATTCTTCCACAGAAACTAGCTGTATTTATTAAGCTTTTACCCTTCCACCAGATACCGGCTCCAGTCTAGATTAGTATACTGCAATGAGACATGAATATGGATCATGGAAAGTCAGAACAATTAAGCCAACTAAGAACCAAACAGAAAGGAAACTTTCCTCCTTTTGCATCATTGCAATGCAGATGATGCAATGCAGATGCGCCTGTTACTCGTCCCAGCTTCTGCCAACCTAGTAGTTCCAAAGCACGTAAAAATGCAAGTAGAAAAATAGGGACCACTACGGTGGGAAGGTAACAGCGCTCCGTGCGCCTTTGGTGTCTAGTCATGCCAGCCACATGACCACGGAGACGTCCTCTGACAAACGCTGGCTCTTCGGCTTTGAAACGGAGATGAGCACCAGCCCCTAGAGTCGGAAACAACTAGCACGCATGTGCGGGGGAAACTTTACCTTTACCTTTAATGCAGATGAATCACTGTTGCTAGATTGCCAGATAGGGATGATTCATACTTTAAGGAAGAATGCAGGGAAAGCTAGAGGTTTTATTGTGAGATTTATATGAGATTCAAGGTGCTAGTAATGGTGTTTAAAGCCCTACATGGCAGGGGTCCGGAGTACCTTAGGGAACACCTGCTGCCGGCATCTACTTCCCTCCGCCCTGTGCGGTCCCACAGAGAGGGCCTCCTCAGGGTGCCACCGGTCAGAGAATGCCGACTGGTGGCCCCCAGGGGGAGATCCTTCTCTGTGGGCGCCCCGGAGCTATGGAACCAGCTACCGGTTGAGCTCCGGACGGCGCCCGATCTTCGCTCCTTTCGCCGCAATCTGAAAACATACTTGTTCGAGGAAGCCGGCCTGGCCTGAGGGGGGATTGGTGGGGTTTTTTACTATTTTATTGGGGGTTTTCTTTTACCTTGTATCAACTGTATTTTTAATCGGGCATGTATTTAATTATCTTTTATTTTTTGTAATTTCTGTGTTTTATTCTTGCCCTGTACACCGCCCTGAGTCCTTCGGGAGAAGGGCGGTATAGAAATATTAATAAATTAAATTAAATTAAATTGTCAAAACTGCAATGCAGGCTGCTAATGTCCACTCTACCTAATCTGTCCATTTGGTTGCAGCCTCCCTTTGAGAAAAAACATCATGAAGAATTCCTCCCATTGCACCTTTTAAATAATTGTACAACTGTCACCACTAAAGGAAAGTTCTGTCCCTGAAGCATCGTTAGAATGTCTGGAAGAATTATCAATCAAATTCTTCAGGAGCAAATTTGATGTAGATTTTGAAAGCTTGTCTGTCGACAATTCCACTTTGTGTACCTGAAGAAAGAACAGTAATTGGGAAGAAATGACAAGTAAACAGTTACTTTGACATTCAACCTGCATTTAGTCCAACTCTCTGGCGACCTTGTTTTTTATATTGGAAGGATACCTCCCTCTCATATTGCCACACATTGGTGTCAATGACCTCAACTAGTGAATCACCCCTTTGCTACATTATGATGATGAAGATGATGAAGATGATGAAGATGATGATGATGATGATGATGATGATGATGAATGAAGGTGAAAATATGTGTTCCATGATAATGTTTCAGGATCCAATTTGGGTTGGTCACTGGGACCAGAAGGTTTTGTTTTCTGAACTTTTGCACTCATGCTGGAGCTTATTTTCAGGGAACTTCTCTCTAGATGGGCTCCATCATGAGTCCAAAAGCTCAGAAGACAAAATCTTATGGTCCTGGTGACCGACCCAGATTGGATCCTGCATTATTATTATTAAATATAGCATTATTATTATTAAAGATGACTGTTGTTCTTAAGTGCAGTTTATTAACTCTAAAGTCGAGAGAGTTCATTTATCTTTATGTTTAAAAAGAGTTTGAAGTCCACAATTCTATGCCAAATGTGAAATCTGCTTTTCCTGAAAATAAACAGAAATATTGACAACACCTATTCTTAGGTATCATATATTATTTGTTGGAAATGAGTAACTAGGCTTCCTAAAATTGGAATGGGAAAAATCCAGCACAACAGAAACAAGATGGGAAATTAACTGCAAGAAACCAGCTTCTTCATGGATACTGACAAATTTAGTAGGAGAACTAACAGGCTTGGGATAATGTTTTTCACAGTTTTTAAATTTAATACTTGATTGTATTGGAATGATCATGCTGGTTTCCTTATACTGGTCACTCTACTGCTTCTTCATATAAAAATCCTTATAAGCCTGGAAGTTAACTTATGAAAAATTCAGGCATATATTTATGGACATATACAAAGAGTGGAATTTGATAGTGCTCTGAAAATATGAAACCTCCAGTCTCCATAATAGATGCATTGTTCATGGAAAAATGCTTTATTTTTTTTCTTCTCCAGTGGCATATGGTGTATACACAAATCTTTATAAACAGCTTCACTGAGCAGTGTCCATTTCATCCTCCTAATTTAAATTAAACTTTATGTTGTATAGTATCTTACATTTATTACTGATAGCAAACATGGCAATTATAATTAAATATTACACAGGAGTAAAGAGTTGGGAAGTTAATCCGACAATATTGTGCATCTGAAGTTGCAGAGGGAGAGAAAGGAAAAATATCACAACAGGCAAGCTCTTTTGAAAGTTCCTTGTTCTAAGCCAGGCCACAAAATTATGCAGCGCAGCTGAAAGTACAATGTAGAACAGAGTTTAAAAAGACAGCAGTTGCTGACAGAACTGGAGACTTGGCTGTTGTTGGCACTAGGGAGGCTGATTCTTCATCAGATGGGTGGGTGGATAGATGGATGGCAGGCTGGTGGGCTTCTAAATCAGAAGGATAATTAGAATTTCAAGCAGGGGAAGACATAAGTTAGTTTCTTCAATTCTCCCAAGGATTAGGGGGAACATATCAAAACTTCTTATTTAATGTGGTCAAAACCAAATCAAAATTAACTTTGAAACACTGAGAATGCAAAGGAACGCTAACAAACTAAAAAGATGCCGGAGTTTTACCTGACTGCATATATCATCAAACATCTTACTATCTATGAAGGGAAACATTGAAAACTTCTGTGAAGATGAGAAGCTTTCTGTAGGCAACATGATAGTTGCTCTGGCTCACTGGTGTGAGTTGTTCTCACCCCAATCTTGATTCATGAATGCAAAACTTTTCCCGCTAATGTTTGCGGCTTGGCATCAGTGCTAAGATGATACCATAAAGGTCTATGAAGTGAAAGTTGGATTTCAAAGAAACAGGAGAGGAAGATATTGATGCTTTTGAAATTTTGTATTGTGAGAAACTCTTGAACATGCCATGGACAGCCAGAAAAACAATTCAATGGATCATGAAATCAACCAACCCAGAGTTCTCACTCGAGGCACAAATGTCCAGGCTGAAATTATCCTACTTCAGTCACATCATGCAAAGACGCAATAGAGTAGGCTGTAATGCTTGGAAAGGTGAAAAGAAAAAGAAGAAGAAGGGGAGAACCAGCAACAAAGCTCAGTTATAGTAGCAATGAATGCACAATTAGAAGACATGAAAGACCGAGTTAAGGACAGCAGTGTGGAATTGCCTTTAGTGGCAAACAACCAGTCTGACTACATTATTGCCCTTGGTGTCTTGGGAGTTGGGGGTCAGAATAGAAAAAGCATACAGAGGCATGGCTGCTAAAAGTCTGAATAAAAGACAAGGAGGGAGGGAGTTAAAGATGGAGTAGTCAGCAATTTTCCAAGCTGCAGTCCAATTGCTGTACTGATATGCTGATTTATGTGTATGTGTTTCCTGTTTTTTGTTTGTACACTGGCTCCTTTTTAGTGTAATCTTTCTTCTTCCACCACAGCAAATTAGAGTCAGTTCTAGTTTTTAGAGGATCATCCTATTTATGGACAAGCATATGGACAAACAGGAATTCTTAGCCCCTTACACAATTTCTTAACATTTCATTGAGTTGAAAAGAACTGAAATGTTAAATTCACAATGCAGGAAGCATGCCTGCCCCAATACTCACCATATCCCCTTCAATCCAGGGCTGTGAAAAAGCCCCAAGATACCTAATAAAAATGCACCTTGCCATTTGGTATTTTCTTCTGACAGTTTAAGATTAGTTTACATGTAAACGCATATGGGATATTATTAATTTAAAGAGTCTGCAATAGTTTAAACCTAGGACAGAAACTTCAAAAGCAGTGTCTACAGCTATTGTTTCTTTGCAGACCACATGATTTTTGAAGACAAAATAACTACTCAAACCCTATTTACAAGTACAAACATGTCCTGCACCCTATTAAAACAATTTGATGCTTTCTTGCTGAGCCTGTGTTCAAACAGAGTAAAACAACAGCACCATTGAGGCTTTGATTATCTTCCATTCATCTTAATAGGATGAGAAATTCACATCCAGGAGCCTAATGCAATTCTCCCTGAACTCAACAACAGCTTACCCTGTGATTGCTTTGGGAACTGTGCCACAGTTTTAGTCTGCAGATTCTGGTTCCATTAAGCAATAGCTTATTTATTTACTTATTTATTTATTCAACTTGTATACTGCTGAATTCAAGTAGGATTCCCAATGGTTAGCAATGCTATACAATAAAAATTTCCATGGCAATTAGACGATAAAACATCCACATTAGGAATGAAATAAATCTACATAAAATATCCATCGTAAGATAAAAATGACCCAGATGAGCTGATCAGTTCAAATTAAGGAACAGCCAGCTATAAACAAAACCATATCCCAAACAACACACTCAATCCAGATGACATCTGATTAATCAGTAAATGTGTAGAAGAGCTCAGTTTTGAATATCTTCTTAATCAATATAAAAGAGGGCAGACAAGTCTGATTTCCACCAGAAGGCCATGCCAAGGAATATTCATCTGCGAACTACATGGCATATACATTTAATAAATTCTTATTTTAGGATTGGTTGAACAGTCAGCTAGATATTTATACTAGATTTAGCACTTTTGTTCACCTGTTAAGTCCAGATTATTATTATTTTCACACATCAGGCTTTTATTGAAAAATAAAAATAAACAAGCAAATCAAGCAATCAATAAACCTAAAATAAATGAGTTCAATTGTCTATAAAATGCTAGTCATGGAGTCCTGGGACTCCTATTACATTTTCTACTGACCCTTTCATTACCATAACCAGTTGGATGGCAGAAAATAGATTACTGATTTTCTGTGCTACTAAATAAACAAAATTGTCTTTAAGTGCTCCTTATGAGCTTCTTGCATACAACTGTTTATCTACAGTATTGTGATACTTAGCATGCTAGACTAGATCAGTTTGGATTGAACCAACACAGCTCTTATAGTGGTCTTAAATCCCAAGAGGTTGAAGACTCATTAAGAGAACATGCCCATTAGGAAGAAATAAGTAGTTTCACAATTATAAAACTGGGTCTTCTATACCTTTAACAACATAAAATTATGGAAACTTAAACACTTCTCTAGGCACGATCAAACTTTTTGGGAACTCCCTATTTTAGCTGAAATTTAAAATCTTAGACAACCTTTGTTTAAGTCATAATTTACAGAAACTCAAATTAACCCTTGACATGCTGCTCCTTGAAATAAGTGTCAAGTGTTTTCATGCTCCACTCTAGTGGTTATCTAATTAAATAACCTAAGGACTCCATATATCAGAGACCTATTGAGCAGAATGATACTCATAACTAAGGGGGAATTGCCTTCATGACTCACTTGAGATTTTGCTTTCTTATAACTTACAATCCATTTTTCCCCCGAATGGAAATTATTTGTATAGCACTGCTTACTGCCTGACATGTTCTTTTTCCTAATGAAAAGTAAATGAACATTGTCCGAGTGAACATTGTCTTTTTATATGAATTATTTCAAGAGAACTCATGGTTGTTATGCTGCCACACATTGATCTTCATTTCTTTGTAAAATAAAGTTAGTACTTGAGATAATTAGCACTTTCTTTCTCCAGCAGTAGACTTTGCCCTATAGCTGTTGTTGTTGTTGTTGTTGTATTTATGCTTTCAGTATTTTAGGTTTATTTTGCTTCTTCTCTATATTTATTTTGTTTAAGACTTTTGTGGTATTTTTTGTAAACCACTTGAGACTTTTTTTAAAAAAAAAACCAAAGCAGTATAGTATAGTAATACTGATTAATAAACAGTTGGTGTGACTGATTAAGGCTGCAATCTGATACATCTACATCTTACCATCTGAGTAAGTTTCCTTGAATTTGTGGTACTTAAAGCTGATTAAATGTATTCCTGAATGCATTGCAAATGAATCATGAAATCTTTCTTGGAGTCAGTGTGAGATGGAAAAAAAGAAATATATAATTAAAAAGTCTTTGTATTAGTATTAACTATAGCTGGTTAAATCAGTAGTAGCTACAGTTGAAAGGGACGCGGTGGCTCAGTGGGTTAGGACGCTGAGCTTGTCGATCAGAAGGTCGGCAGTTTGGCGGGTCGAATCCCGAGTGCCGCGTAACAGAGTGAGCGCCTGTTACTCGTCCCAGCTTCTGCCAACCTAGCAGTTCGAAAGCACGTAAAAATACAAGTAGAAAAATAGGGACCATTACGGTGGGAAGGTAACAGCGTTCCATGTGCCTTTGGCGTATAGTCATGCCGGCCACATGACCACGGAGACGTCCTCGGACAAGCGCTGGCTCTTTGGCTTTGAAACGGAGATGAGCACCGGCCCCTAGAGTTGGAAATGACTAGCACGCATGTGCGGGGGAACCTTTACCTTTTTAGCTACAGTTGAAGCACATTGTTTTCTGTTTTCTTCTACAGTTGTGCTTTCTCTTCTGTAGTATTTGTCTATAAAGAAAAAAGACACCTCCCAAAATAGGGAGAGGGGAGAGGGAAGCATTACTAGTTCCAAAAGTTGCCAATTATCTTGGCAAGGTCTCTTCATCCTCAGCCATGATCCCATATGTCATTCATTATCATATTGATTAAAAATGAGTTTCTTCCTTTGTCTCTACTCAAGCAGCTACTAACCACAGGCATTTTGTAGGGTTACTTTATATCTTCTTTATTTCATGTGCACAAAGTTAACTATTATGATATGGGAATACTAAGCCTGTAAAGTTTTTGGAAGCTAGGGACTAAAATAACCTAAGATTTTGTGTTCCCTATACATAGAATTCCTTGCTTGATTAGAGAAAGTTCTAAACAGCTTAATCCAAATTCTCTGCAAGTCAGGAGTAAGATAAAAAATGAGGACTTTTCTCTGTTTATTCCCTCCCTAGTCTTTAGTTACTAAATTCTAACTTTTAATATGAAAAGCCACTGCTTTGCTTGCACCCAGGTCATTCAGTAGGAAAACAGGATTCAACATGGTTAGTCTGGCATATTTTGAAATAGGATTGAGCCAAAATTTAAATTTCCTCAGACCACTTCTGAAAGCCACCATTTTTAATCCCCAATTCTTAAAAAGATCAGTGATATCAGGATATCAGTGGCAAGGTATGATAGTCACCTTGATTTCAGTAAGGGGGGGAGGGAGAAGAGGGCTGTGGAGATAGGAAGCAGGATGAGGCAGGATTTCCAACCAACAGGAATTAACATTCCCAAATTTCCAGCATGCACACTGCAGAACTACTTTTCCAACTGTTTAGTTAATTGACTCTGCCACAAAACTGTTTTAGAACTCAAGTGATGCCATGGGAATCCATAGTCATGGCCTCCATTCTAGTTTGGCACTACTAATGATTATGAAGAGGCTTGTGAGAATATATCTGAGAAGTTTCATCTTTTTATGCCTCTAGTGAAAAGAAAGCTCACTTCACAGAATTCTTTTACAAAGTTTGGTGTAGAGTGTCTATATGTTTTTGTGTGAACTGCCCTTTCTCTTCTCACTTTATTCTCCAAATAATGTTTTGGATAAATAGCTTAGAATAAAGAGACTGGAACAATGAAACAGGGAATCAAACTATCACTATATAGAAGCAGCAGCATCCACAGCAGCAGATTAAAAAATACAGGGGAAAAAATGAAGCATGAAGAATTTATAGAAGATGTTTCCTTCTGGAAAAAAAATTGTGAAATCATTCCTTTACCTCCCCCCCTCTTTTTTTTTCTTTTAGCCCATCAGTAAGGTAGAGATTCTGATTCTTCAGAATGTCCCTTTCATTCACAGATCAGTTAGCTAATGACTCCTTCCACAATACAAATGTTGTATTCAGAGTATAGAGTTCCTTAACTGCCTTAGGCAGCTTTTGGTAGATCTTCTAAGGAGACCTATCAAATAATCCACAGCCTGCTACAAGTGCTTTGATGTGTACCAATATATCACGCACACACAAGATCTCCATTAATCTGAAAGGTATTTTCATGTGAATTAGCCTCTTTCATTTGAAAAGAGTACAGAAGTCTTCACAGAATTAAGACCTGTGCAGTTGATGAAACTTGTAGCTTTGAACAAATTAATGGATAAGAATACTACCCTAAAGCAATCTGTGCACCAAAGCAAACACACATATTTTCGCAAACCAGTTTGAAACACTCCTCCAGTATAAATTCTGCTAGTTTTATCTTTGTTTTTTTTTTGTTTTTTTTTAAGTGAGGCCACTTGCTATTAAGATTTCTTGTTTTCTGATCCCAATGAAAATGGGCTATCTTAAATGAGTTATGGGTTTCTATAGAAAGTTTAGATCTGCAGAAAAGAAAAAGAAAAAGTGGATGCCAAGTTTTACAATAATTTAGAGTGGCGTTGTAGAAATCACACCCATACTTTTAAATGGAGAATGCTACACTATTGGAACTCGCCTCAAGAAGCATATTATCAAAGAAAAATGGCAGCTAAAGATTAATGGCTGTCATATCAGTATTCATTGGAAAACTATCAAGGTGAAGTTAAAGCTAAATCAAGTTTAGTTTTAATAGCAATTAATAGCAGAAGGAAATAGTTGTCAAAAGGTCTCCCGTTTACAGTTATCTGAAAGATTTCAAATGGATAAAAAGTCCAAATTGAAATACAATTTCAAATACAATTGATCCAGGTCAACTGAGTGGTGCAAATGTGTGTGGATCCTTCTTGGAACTGCTGAAATGACTGTGTTGTGGACTGAAGATAGAGGATGTTGCATCTCTCCCCCTCTATTGAGAGAGGGGTGTTCAATTTTGACATAGATGGTCTCTTTGTCCAAAACATGCACTTTGTCTTTTAAATGCAGATGGACTGCTGAATCTTGTCCTGATGGCTTTGTTCTCCTATCCTGTGCCATATATTTATGAAGCGGTTGTTTTGTTTCCCCAGTGTACAGATTTGTACATTGTACTGCATATACCACATTGCTTAGTTTGTGTCTGGGTGTTTGATCTTTGGGGTGGACAAGCTTCTGCCTTAGTGGATTCTTGGATTTAAAGTGTGCACGTAGATTGTGTTGGCTAAAGATCCTCCTGAGATTTTCAGATATTCCTGCAATATATGGAACGACAACATTGCTTTATTTATTGTTCTCTTCTGTTATAGAGTTGTTCCTGCTGGGTCTTTTTTGGGGATTTGAAGACAGCAAAGTCCACATTTGGGACAGAGAGGACAGCTCATTTGAAAGAGGTGTCAAAGTAACCATCTATGTTAAAATTGAACAGTCCTCTCTCAACAGAAGGGAGGGATACAACATCATCTATCTCCAGTTTACAATACAGTCCTTTCAGCAGTTCCAAGAAGGCCCCACACACATTTGCACCATTCAATTGACCCTGAGGACACAGATAAATCTCCAAGTAGCCTTAACAACTCTCTAAAAGAATGCAAATGACCAGCTGCCTACAAGGAATATAAATCCTTCCATTCCCCACCATCCAGTCAGAGCTGAAGAAGTTTCTTGGATGAGAAGTGAAACATCTTCAAAGAAAAACAGGAAAGTCCAGTTGCCATTTGAAAAAGCACTTTTGAAACATTCAGTCGAAGCCAGAATTTTTCCCTCTTTAGGACTAATGCATAAATAGAAAAAAACCATGGAAGATTATTTCAACATATGATTGCTGCAGCAATTATTAAATATACAAAGATGGACATTTCCCATTATGGAGTCCCATTGTGGACTTTTTATGTAAAACTGAAAAAAAAATAAAGTTTTGATGAATAGGCAGGATAGATTATGGAAAGAGTCCAATGATGTAAGTTTAGAGAGAGGATAAAATGCATTTGTATTCTTAATTGCTGTGAAGACTATTGGAACTCTTTTCTTTTTCTTTGATCTTTATCTTCTTCAGATTTGGTTGTATTCTTTTTATCTACTCGCTTAAAAGTTTTAATAAAATTATATACATATAAAAGATAATGCTTCATTACAAAACCAATCAGATTTACTGTGAAAAATTATAAAATCGTAATAATTTGGTAACTATGGGCAGATGTTTCAGATATGACATACTAGCATCTAGAAAGAAAGACCTTAAACAGCTGGAATATTTCACTCATATCTAATTAAAATAAGAATTAGAGTGCTTTTGACCTGAACTAAGCATTGTGTGATCCTTTTGAAAGCAATTTTAATTGTAAATAGTTCTTTGAGGTCATTATCACCAATAAATTTCTTTCTTCTTTCCCAATGCAATGTTTTAGTTGTGATTTATAGAAAAGTATACCATTACAGTGAAAGGATTTTTTTAAAGAAATCCTTTTGCTGCATTCATCTCTAGCACAGATGAATATCAGATATCAGATATATCCCAATGTTTAGTAAAATATGTTACCAAATCCTCACTGCTGATATTTATTCTCTTTGTCTCCCATGTCCATTTGTTGCATGTTCAGTTCATATCAGCCAAATATGTTTTACAATTTGCTAGGTGTGTTAACACCCAGATCTTGTCCTATACTTCCCTGGTAGAGAGAAAAGGGACTTGAATCCAGTGCTAGAATGGAAAGGGGTATAATTCAGGAAGAGTGACAGCCGCATGTTTTACTTCAGTTTACTCCATACACAAATCATTCCCCCACATATAACAGATGCTAAGCACCAGATGAAACCATATTGATTCCTGAAGCAAGATAAAATGGTACCCATTCCTCACACAAAGGATGACTAGATTGCCAACTAAATTCTACAATACAAGTGGCTTGGAGGCAGACCTAAGGGCAAAAATCATTTTAAACAAACAATATGCCATATAGTACAACCCTATTTGAATAGCAGGGAACAGCCAGAGGTTAAGAAGAATCAGGGTGTTTGTTAAGGAATTTGTTGTGCAGAGGTCTCCTTGTGCTACCAAAGAGTTGCACAGACAAGGAAGGGCACTGAGAGCAGTAAAAGTCACACACAGAAATACACTGAGTTCTAAAAGCAAAAAGTATTTTACTTTGAGGTGGTGTAAGAACAAAAATGCACAGTCAAAAATAAACAGTCCAAGTCATACACAATAGCAACAGTCCAAGGAGTAATCCAAACTACAAAGTCTTCTTACCGGTCCAGAGATCAATACACAGTTCAGGTTTACAACAGTAGTAAACCAACAGCAGAGCAAAAACAGTAACAGTAGAAAGCAGTGAATTCAGAGAGAGAAAGAAGCTACGTTCCTAGCTTCCTCTTATGGCCATGAGAACACTTACACACCCATTGGCCAATTAACAACTTAAAGACATAGCATTATGGTTAATATATTTTCAACCCAACATTGTAGGCTAGCACCATATGCCTAACATTCTCCCCTTTGGGTAGAATAATATATAACTCTTACAATCTTATGCACATTCTTTCACAATTAGCATTGTGTTTCACAGCACTTTGTACCTTCGTAAAATGGTCTGCAATATTTACATCAGATGAACAATACTCTAACTGTATTAATTTATCTTTGACACATTGTCTGACATTTAAATAACGAAGATCAGTATGTTTAGATCTTGTTCTTACTGCAGCACTATTAGCCATCTTTATCGCAGCTTGATTGTCCTCATATACAATAAATGGATCATTTACATTTAAACCCATATCTAACAATAGTTGTTTGTACACTAGCAGTTCTGTACATAACACTGATAGACATGAAAATTCAGCCTCCATTGTAGATAAGCTTATGTGTTTTTGTCTAATAGACTTCCATCCAATTAAAGAATCACCCAACATTATAGCCAACCCTGAGGTAGATTTACGACTGTTTGTATCAGAGGCAAAACTCGCATCTGCATATGCAGTAAGGATTAACTCACGATTTGGCTCTAGATATAACGAGTAGTGAATAGTCTGTTTCAAATACCTTAATACTCGTTTAGCTGATTGCCAGTGTCTAACAGTAGGATTATTGTTGTACCTAGCTAATTGATTTACACAGTAAGAAATATCAGGTCTAGTCCAATTACTTAGATACATAAGACTTCCTATCAAAGATTGGTACATAGTCTTATCAAATACAGGACTCTCAACATTAGTGTCCTTAAAATCCATAGCCATCGGAGTTTTTGCTGGTTTACACATTTCCATATTGTATCTCTTTAATAACTGAGATATTTTACTGGCTTGTGACATCTTAAAACCCCTATTTGTTTTCACAATATCTAACCCCAAATAGTGGCTAATTTCTCCAAGATTTCTAATTGTGAATTTATTTTGCAATCTTGAAATGATAGTTTGTGCTTCTAACTCAGTTTTTGTTATTATTGCAATATCATCTGTGAATAATAAAATAAAAGATAATGCTCCGTTGTGTTCTCTTCTAAACAAACAAGGATCAGCATTACTGGCTACAAAACCTATTGCACTTAACTCATTAACTAAACATGTATTACACTCATAGCCTGATTGTTTCAATCCATAGAGGCTTTTCTTTAATTCCCAACAATCATGGTCTCTATCACTGGTCAATCCTGGTGGTATTCTTAAATAAATAGTATGTTGCAATGGAGCATGTAGATATGCAGTTTCAACATCTACATGATTAACCATATATTGGTTTTTAGCCGCCCATACTAAAGCTGCTCTTAAAGTAGTTGCCCTTAGACTGGGTGCAAACACTTCGTCATAATCCTCAGTAGTTTGGGCAAAACCTTGTGCAACCAAACGTGCCTTATGGGTTATAGTTCCATCTACTCCCTTCTTTATTTTATATATCCATTTACAACCTATAGCTTGCTCACCAGGTGGCAGTTTTGCTTTCTGATAAACCTTAAGATTCTGCAAAGACTTCAACTCCCTGTTCATTGCAGCTTTCCATGATGCCTGTTCTTTTTCAGGATACATCCTGATCTCATCATAGTTAGAAGGCTCTACACTAACTTGACATATACTAGCTTCATAGCGATCAGGTGGATGTCTGATGCGCGTTGAACGCCAAGGAATTACAGGGCTTTGAATTTCAGACTCCTTTCCTTCCTCTGATTCCTCTATTATCTCCCCTATCTCCTCTTCATCTTTTATATTTACAGGAGATGAATTATCATTACTAGTTACGTTATCAGAGGAGTCCTCAAACACTAGAGGATCAGTATTAACAGTTTCTTGCTCTAACCTATCCCAACCAACGTGCTCAAGGAATTTTGCACTAGCACTGTTATATACATTAGTTGTGCCTCGTTCCCAGAAACGATAGGATCTATGGTTAGCTTCGTAACCTACGAAGTATAATTGCCTAGCCCTATGTTGGCCTTTACTCCTGAGTTGTGCAGGAATGTGGACCCAAGCTGGGGTGCCAAATGTGTGCAGGTAATCAAGGTTTGGTCTTCTACCATGCCATATAGTATATGGTATTTTACCAGTAGAAGTATTAACAACTATATTCAGAACATGGTTTGCACATTTTGCTGCCTCCCCCCACAGTCTATCTGTTAAGCCTGAATCTTGTAACATGGTTCTCATCATGGCTTGTAACGTTTGCCCACGTCTCTCAACAAAAGCATTATGTTGAGGCCTATATGGGGCTGAACGTTTATGCTCAATACCAGCTGATTGTAACATATCAACAAAACGCTTATTTGTAAATTCAGTACCATTATCAGTAATTATGCACTGAACCTTTCTCTTTGTTTTTCTCTCCACGAACTTCAGCCAGTTTGCAAATTGTTCGAAAGTGTCTGCCTTTGACTTAAGCAGATAACAAAATCCATAACGAGAGTAGTGGTCAAGGATACTTAAAATATAACATGACCCTCCTAAACTTGGTTTCATGGGTCCAATTAAATCAGCAAACACAACTTCCAAAGGTACAGTTGTTTTGAAGCTGTTTATCCTGTTTGCAGGAGTTGCCTTACTCTTTTCCTGATTACAGGCATTGCAATTCAACTACTTACTACATGGCTTCAGTTTAATTCCTTCTACTAACTCAACTGTTTTACGTAGTGAGTTGAAATTTACATGCCCTAACCGCCTATGCAATAAATGTATACACTCATCATGTGGCTTCTTGTTCTCACATAGTGAGTTAGCTTTAACTGTACTAACCTGGTTACTTGTGAGAACAAATAAACCATTTTTCAAATTAGCAGTTACACAGGTTCCATTCCTCTCAATAGTGCATTGCTCCCCTCTGAATGTTACCACAAACCCAACCTTAACCAATTCCCTTACAGATAACAGGTTGAATCTTAGTTTAGGTATATATAACATAGGTAACTGTTCATCAATGCATGGACAATAGGAATTACCTTCACCAGAGGCCTTCATCCTCCAACCATTGGCCAGTGAAACATATTGGTTGCTGTTTTTCATATTAACAAACCTCTCTTTCACTTTAGTAATGCATTGTGAAGCCCCACTATCAACAACCCACAATTCATTATTTCTGGATGTTGGTTTACCAGAAATAGCTAAACCAATGCCCTTCTTAGCCTTCCCACTGCTATTCACATTCTGTTTTTTACCCTTTCTACAGAATTTGGCTATATGCCCTCTAGCCCCACAAGAATAACATTTCTTGACGTTGTAAGCAGTGGTGAATTGCTGCTCCTCTTGTGGCTGTGTCTCTCTCAGCTGGTCTCTGTCACGCCTCCTTCTGGACTCTTCCAGCAGTCTCCCAGTAATGTTAGTCAATGTCAGTTCCTCTCTGGTCAGGACTTCCAAAGAAGAAACATACCCATCATAACTCTCATCCAAAGATGACAGAATAATGTAGACCTGATGCAACTCTGAAAAAAATCAGCTCCTTTTCATGAAGCTCTTGAAAAGTTGCCTTCATGTAATTTAAATGGGTCAGCATATCTCCATTCTTCTGCAGACGAGCCCTAAACAGCTTACGTGTAAGGTGTATATGTGCACCCACACTGTCACGAACATAAAGCCTTCGCAAAACATCCCAACACCTAGCAGCAGACTCCTCACCACGAATATGGACAAGCTGCTGGTCATTCAGTGTTAGTCCAATAATGCAAAGAGCTTTCTCGTTGCTACGTTTAAAGTTGTCTAACTTCTTTGCATCCTCTTCGTCATCTGGATCCCAAGCAGTAGTATCTGGTGGGTTATTTACTAAAGTCCATAGTCCTTCCTTGCGCAAAAGCAAGCAGCATTTTGTGGACCAGGAAACATAGTTTGTCCCATCCAACCGGGTTATCCAGGAGATGCCTGACAACAGTTCCTGTGCCATTTTACACCAAATACAAACTCAGCTAGGAATACTGTGTGTACTAACTCTCAGTACAGGCCTGGGCCCATAACCAGTGTTAAGGAATTTGTTGTGCAGAGGTCTCCTTGTGCTACCAAAGAGTTGCACAGACAAGGAAGGGCACTGAGAGCAGTAAAAGTCACACACAGAAATACACTGAGTTCTAAAAGCAAAAAGTATTTTACTTTGAGGTGGTGTAAGAACAAAAATGCACAGTCAAAAATAAACAGTCCAAGTCATACACAATAGCAACAGTCCAAGGAGTAATCCAAACTACAAAGTCTTCTTACCGGTCCAGAGATCAATACACAGTTCAGGTTTACAACAGTAGTAAACCAACAGCAGAGCAAAAACAGTAACAGTAGAAAGCAGTGAATTCAGAGAGAGAAAGAAGCTACGTTCCTAGCTTCCTCTTATGGCCATGAGAACACTTACACACCCATTGGCCAATTAACAACTTAAAGACATAGCATTATGGTTAATATATTTTCAACCCAACATTGTAGGCTAGCACCATATGCCTAACAGTGTTGTTGGTCCTGATTGGCCATATCTGGTGCTGAAAGGGCTGCCTTGCTCCACCTAATCAGAGCAAAACTATTTTTAAAATGTTTGAACCATCTTACATTTTGTAGTCTTCCATAGTTACAATTTTTCTACTGAAGTATTCCATTTTTTAATTTAATTTAAATTAAATGCCACCATCTCATATTGAAACAGATCTGGGTGGCTTATGTCATTCTATATAAGATTCCATTTATTGTTTCTTTTCTTGCCTTCTGGAGCTTTGGAAAATAGATTGAACCCCTCTTCTTTGTGGCAGCCATAGACCATCTTTAGGCTGGACTAAAACTTTTGAATAAATGGGCTAGATAGTGCCATATATAAAAAAGTGGGGGTTGCAGAGAATAGATAACCTTTATTAGATAGATAATCTTTATTGCCATTTTTTTACTGTGGGTGCACTGGCACACATTAAAAATGAAAATCTGTTGCATTTTCTCAAAAGTATACACATACATAACACACATATAAACATGTTATATACAACATATGTAAGAAGACTGTTATGAATACATTTTTCTTATTGAGTCATTTTCTTATTCTTCAGAATGAGAGAACTTCCATTCTTTTCAGTGTGGTCAATAGCAAAAGGGAAAGATGGATTGACAATCAGAGAGAAAATTAAATAAATTACTGCTGGTTTTGGTCTCCCCCAAAAAGTCTGTAAATCAGTGATGCTAGCATACATTTACCCAGCTGTCCTTCTAATTCCTGTGCCAAATCCTTTGTATGCAATAAAAGCATGCCTTTTCACTGTTCTTTGTGTCTACTTCGAGGCAATTAAGTCTCTTCATTTCTACCCCAACTTTATTTCAGCGTTAACTATGTTCTGTAATTTACAGCAAGAAGAAAAGAATATTTTCAGTCCACAAATCTGTTTCAGCATAAACACAGTTGCCCACCCATGTTTGAGGGGCTGAGTATTCAGTTTCTCTTAAATGACCTTTCAGTGATCTGAGAAAGTAAGTAAGGCAGTGTTAAGTTGCTGGTTCTTTGGCGCAGGAATGAAGACGAGGTAACTGAGTACAGGGAAACTCATACTTTATTTCGTGTAGAAACTGTACTGGCAAATGGCTGCAACTAGCCGTAATATATAGTCTAGCCCCCTAGGCGGCAGCCAATAGGTTTGAAACAACCATTGTCACCTAGGGATAGCCAATTATAGCGCTGGAGACATGTAGTCTGGGCTGCTGGAGAGCCGTTAGCTGCTCCAGCAACCCACGTGGTATTAATAATGAGGCCAGTACATAACAGGCAAAGTAACCTTTTCACTTCAGCAAAGACTTGAACCTACAGGAGGTCATCTTAATCTGTTCCCTTCTCCATGTATTAGATTAAAAAGGATTGCTCCTAGAGAATTGCTGATTTCTGCAAATGCCTATTTTGAGCTAATGCCAGGCTGAGAAATTATCCTATTTTTTCTCCCTCTATCAATTCAATTTGAGGAAGAAAAGGTGCCTTAGAAATTTCCTTCAGAGAAAAACCTGGGTAAAATGTGGTGGCATTTTTGTACTTATGGATAGTAAAGGGATATGTCACTATTGTGTAATTCATTAGAAAATCATCCATCTGGTAGTCTGTAATGCTTCCCTACATTTTAGTTAAATTCTGGTGGAAGACATCTTAAGAGACTGTCATCATTAAGGAAGAATTCTGGATAAACTTTCGGATAATGTCTTCTTCCCCTGGAAAAATTCAAAAACATTGTTTTCCCACTTTTTCCACCTTCAAATGTCATGAAGAATTTCCAAAACCCACTTGCACTTAGAGAATTTGTGGAGATGGAAAGGACCATGAGAATCTTTTAGTCAAACTCTCTGCAGTGTGTAGGAAAACCAATTAAACTATTGCATTTGTGTGAAATAGTATAAGGTTTCCTGCCTGAGAAGGGGGTTGGACTAGAAGACCTACAAGGTCCCTTCTAACTCTGACATTCTATTATATTCTGTTCTGTTCAAATCTTTCTGCCTCATGACTTCCAGCTCATTTTGCTTGTAAGCCATATTTTGTGCATTAGTGTAGGGATATTTAAAATAACCCCTTCATGGATTACTGCCTTGTCGTGGTGAAGGGGCTTGCGTAATTCAATGAAGCTATGAGCTATGCCTTGCAGGGCCACCCAAGACGGACAGGTCATAGCAGAGAGTTCTGACAAAACATGATCCACTGGAGAAGGAAATGGCAACCCACTCCAGTATCTTTGCCATGAAAACCCTATGGACAGTACCAAAAGGCAAAACGATATGACGCTGGAAGATGAGCCCCTCAGGTCAGAAGGCGTCCAATATGAAACTGAGGAAGAGCAGACGGCTAGTACTAGTAGTGCCAGAAAGAATGAAGTGACTGGGCCAAAGCCGAAAGGACGCTCAGCTGTGGATATGTCTGGTGGTGAAAGGAAAGTCCGATGCTGTAAAGATTTTTTCTCCATAGGAACCTGGAATGTAAGATCCATGAATCAAGGCAAGCTGGACGTGGTCAAACAAGAGATGACAAGACTGAAAATCGACATCTTAGGTATCAGCGAACTAAAATAGGCAGGAATGGGTGAATTCAGATGACCATCAGGTACACTACTGCGGGCAAGAATCCCTCAGAAGAAATGGAGTAGCCTTCATAGTCAATAAAAGAGTAGGAAAAGCAATACTGGGATACAATCCTCAAAATGACAGAATGATCTCAGTTCGAATCCAAGGCAAACAATTCAATATCACAGTAGTCCAAGTCTATGCCCCAACCACCAGTGCTGAAGAGGATGAAATTGACCGGTTCTATGAAGCCCTACAGCACCTTATAGAACTAACACCAAAAAATGATGTCCTTATCATCATGGGGGATTGGAATGCTAAAGTAGGAAGCCAAAAGATAACTGGAATAACAGGCAAGTTTGGCCTTGGAGTACAAAATGAAGCAGGGCACAGGCTGATAGAATTTTGTCAAGAGAATACGATGGTCATAGCAAACACTGTTTTCCAACAACCCAAGAGACGGCTCTACACATGGACATCACCAGACGGTCAACACAGAAATCAGATTGACTATATGCTCTGCAGCCAAAGATGGAGAAGCTCTATACAGTCAGTAAAAACAAGACCAGGAGCTGACTGTGGCTCAGACCATGAGCTTCTTGTTGCAAAGTTTAGGCTTAAACTGAAGAAAGTAGGGAAAAGCACTAGGCCAGTCAGGTATGAATTAAATCATATCCCTGTTGAATATACAGTAGAGGTGACGAATAGATTTAAGGAATTAGATCTGATAGACAGGGTGCCTGAAGAACTATGGACAGAGGTTCGCAACATTGTACAAGAGGTAGCAACCAAAACCATCCCAAAGAAAAAGAAATGCAAGAAAGCAAAATGGCTGTCTGAGGAAGCTTTGCAAATAGCTGAGGAAAGGAGGGAAGTGAAAGGCAAGGGAGAAAAAAAAAAGATACACCCAATTGAATGCAGAATTCCAGAGAATAGCTAGAAGAGATAAGAATGCCTTCTTAAATGAACAGTGCAAAGAAATAGAAGAAAACAATAGAATAGGGAGAACCAGAGATCTTTTCAAGAAAATTGGAGAGATGTAGGGAACATTCAATGCAAAAATGGGCATGATAAAGGACCAAAATGGCAGGGACCTAACAGAGGCAGAAGAGATTAAGAAGAGATGGCAAAATTACACAGAAGAACTATACAAGAATGAGCTTAACATCTTTGATAATCACAATGATGTGGTCACTGACCTCGAGCCAGACATCCTAGAATGTGAAGTGAAGTGGGCCTTAGAAAAGCTGAGCAACAACAAAGCTAGTGGAGGTGACAGTATTCCAGCTGAGCTATTCAAAATCTTAAAAGACGATGCAGTAAAAGTGCTACACTCAATTTGCCAGCAAATTTGGAAAACTCAACAGTGGCCACAGGATTGGAAAAGATCAGTTTACATTCCAATTCCAAAGAAAGGCAGTGCCAAAGAATGTTCAAACTATCGCACCATTGCACTCATTTCTCATGCTAGTAAAGTTATGCTTAAAATCCTACAAGCTAGACTCCAGCATTATGTGGATCGAGAACTACCAGAAGTACAGGCAGGATTTCGAAGAGCCAGAGGAACTAGAGATCAAATTGCCAACATACGCTGGATCATGGAGAAAGCTAGAGAGTTCCAGAAAAACATCTACTTCTGCTTCATTGACTATGCTAAAGCCTTTGATTGTGTGGACTTATTTTTAACTTATATGCAGAGCACATCATGAGAAAGGCAGGGCTAGATGAATCAAAAGTTGGAATTAAGATTGCTGGAAGAAATATCAACAACCTAAGATATGCAGATGATACCACTCTAATGGCAGAAAGTGAAGAGGAACTGAAGAGTCTCTTGTTGCGAGTGAAGAAGGAGAGTGCAAAAGTTGGGTAAAAACTAAACATTAAGAAAACCAAGATCATGGCATCCGGCCCTCTCAATTCCTGGCAAATAGATGGGGAAGAAATGGAGGTAGTGACAGATTTTATTTTTCTGGGCTCCAAGATCACTGCAGATGGGGACTGTAGTCAAGAAATTAAAAGACGCTTGCTCCTCGGAAGGAAAGCCATGCTAAATCTAGACAGCACACTAAAAAGCAGAGACATCACCCTGTCAACAAAAGTGTGTATAGTCAAGGGTATGGTCTTCCCAGTTGCAATGTATGGCAGTGAAAGTTGGACCATAAGAAAGGCTGAGCACCAAAGAATTGAGGCCTTTGAACTCTGGTGCTGGAGAAGACTCCTGCGAGTCCCTTGGACTGCAAGGCGATCAAACCAGTCAGTCCTAGAGGAGTTCAACCCTGATTGCTCTTTAGAAGGCCAGATCCTGAAGCTAAAACTCAAATACTTTGGCCACCTAATGAGAAGGAAGGACTCACTGGAGAAGAGCCTAATGCTGGGAAAGATTGAGGGTAATAGAAGAAGGGGACGACAGAGAATGAGGTGGCTGGATGGAGTTACTGAAGCAGTAGGCATGAGCTTAAATGGACTCCAGAAGATGGTAGAGGACAGGAAAGCCTGGAGGAACGTTGTCCATAGGGTCGCGATGGGTCGGACACGACTTCGCAACTAACAACAACAACAATAACAATTTAAAATAATGGGTTAAATTCACCGTGTTCCTGTTTCCATTATGACTGTATTTCCTTTCTCTTGATGTTAAGCTAGAACCATATTTTTCCGTCTGTAAGACGCACCCTTGTATAAGCTGCTCTGGCATGCATGTTTCTCAGTGCTAAACAGCTGAGCCGGCAAATCTGGAAGTTCGGCTGGCCGGCGATCTTGCCCCCTCCAAAAAGTGGCAAGCCCACAGGAGCTTGACTCCTGCGCCAGGCAGCATAGCAATCCCCACAGGCATGCTCTGGGCTGGAGAGGTTACCATTATTTTTCTGTGTATAAGGCGCTGCACTTTCATAAGACACACCTAATTTTTGTATAGGGTGTTTGCAGGAAAAAATAACATCTTATAGATGGAAAAATACGGTAATTTCCTAAACACTTTGCTTTGCTTCTGCATTTTGTCCATTACTTGCCATTTCATTACTCACCAATGGTCTTTTGATTACTGCTCCTTTGCATTCTAGTTTAAAACACTCCTTGACTAGATTAGCCAGCTATTGTCCATAGATGTACTCTTCCCACTTAGTGAATTAATCCCATCTCTGCAAATTAGTTCCTATTCCCTGGAATTTATATCATTGTTAAAACTCCCAGTTTATGTGGCTTGTAAATTGCAAACCAGATCCAAAATGAATGCTGTCATTAACTAATCAGTTAACCTATAAAAAACAATTTAGAACCTGAAACTTTGGGTTATTTATAAATGAAATAAGCAATACAACATGAATAAATGTGTATATCTAAAAAACAAAAATGTGGGCACAGTTCAGTTCACAGCTCCATCAGCTTGCTGCCCAGAATTTTATCAGATAAATTGGTAGCCTTAGAAACGTATTCATATATTTATAAAGAAGTGAAGAGACATGCTTATACTTTTCTCAAAAAATGTCTTAATGTTCTTACTAATTAAGCATGAGATCACAGGTACGTATAAGCTTAATTTGTAAATAGTGCATAACGGTTAAAAATAGGTTTAGATTCAAGGACAAATAACTTTCAATGAGCATCATGGTTATTGATGTAGTGGTTCAGGTGCTTCCTTAGAAAACAGGAGTATGAATTCTAGTCCAGTCTTTAGCATAAAAGCCAGCTAGGTGACTTTGGCCAGTCACACATTCTCAACTCTATTCACTTCACAGGGTGGTTTGGGGGAAAATAGGAGGCAGGAATATAGGGTATGTTCATTGTCTTGAGTTATATATAAAAAAGTGGAGTTAAACATGTAACAATAACAACAATAACCTGATTTAAACCAGGGACACAATCTGATTCATCAGTTCCCTCAGAATTGTTTATTCAAGCTGCTCAATCACGGAAGATGGTGATTCAACCAAATTATCTTTCATTTGAAGCCTTGAGTGGAAGTTTTGCACAACATGGCTGGTTATTTAATTAGTGCTGTGTTTTGGTTCATAAGGAGTAAATTTCTCTCTATAGTATGGTTTGAGAGAAGGAGGTGCCATTTGCAGTTCTGCCCCAGCCCAGGCTGACCCTGAGCATTAGAAACTCAAGAAATAGAGCAGTAAATGATTATTGCAGTTAAACAGCTGGGAATCTGCCCAACATGACCCTGTAAAATATTCTGTCCTTTTCTGGCTCTTTCAAACACTCTTATTTCTGTTTTTAACTAAGAAGTCAGTTATTATCACATCAGTAGCTGGTTATTACAACCCCACCTCAGTGGAGTGCTATGCTATTCCTGTTAACCTTTCATTATAAATCAATCTCTTTAGTTCTTTTACCATGACTTGAAAATCTCTCCAATCTCTTAATATTATTCTGGTAATACGATGCCTAAAAATTAACCCAATAATCTCAGGCTGCTTTCCTCAATTTGGCAAGAAACAAATGACTGCTTTAATACATTCTGCTTTATTAGCTTCCATTTACCAGTATTTTTATTTCTTTATTTCAGCAGGTTACCTTGCAACCTCATTTAGATGAGAGGCCTGGGAAGGCAACAAAAGTCTCATGATGCAATTCAGGCCTAGTTAAGCCCAAGCATTTAAAACATTGGTCCTGATGAAACAAAATTCTCCCTTGAAGCCAAATATTGTCTAACCTATGTATCAAAGCATAATGAAAAGCTTTATCTGCCAGTACAGAGCTGCTTCGTGAAGGATAGTATGGATGCTGAAGTTGTGACATGGATATCAAAGCTGGCAGAAGCAGCAATTTTGGAACAACTGGATAGAGAAGAAGGATATATGCAGGCTGAATCCTGAATAGGTAATCATTTGGGCTGCCGGACCCATTTATAATTGGATGGCTGGCATGTGGAAGGATTTGTCTCTTGATACAATGGCTCCCATTTGGGGGAAGATCATTCACATGATATCCATTTACCAAAAGGAACCCTAGTGAAAGTTCTTCTCTCAATCTCTTTTTCTCCACTTCCAGAGAATAACAAACTGCCTCAGACATTTAATGTTTGTCACAGGATATGTAATTGCCTGGAATGTGTTGAGGAGAACAATCAGGCAATAAACACAAATCAGTTAGGTGGAACTATTTTTTATTCAACAAAAAATGACTTATGTGACATATTATTTACACTAAATCTATGTTACAAAAATGTTCCAATTTTCTGAGCTGTTCTTTTAGTACTTTAGAGAAAATTCTTCTCTTATAGACTATATATCTCTTTCAACAAATTGTATAACTCTCTTTCCTATCTATGAACTCTTGTTTTCCTCTTTATCTATTGCTAAGTAACTTTTCACAAGGTGTTGGTTTTATTTGCAGTCTTTCTCTCCTATCATGCATGTTGTTTTTTTAAAAAAACTTTTAGGTAACTGGACAGGCTTTGTATTATTTGCTCCCCCCACATCATCTTCCAGTTTCATAGAACAGAAACAGACTTGCCAGTTGCCCTCTCCCCTTTGCCCACATGCCCACTCATTTCCTTCTCTCTGCCTGAGCTTCTTGGAACACAGTCATCAGTTTGTTGAACAGCCACATCTCTGGAAGTGATGGATCTTTACTTCATGAGCTGCACTTTTCCTCATAACAAAGATATCCAACAGTTTCTTCTTTCCCAATGAACAGCAATTCTTCCAATACTTATATCACATGGGTTGTTTCCAGATTGCACAGCGCTCCACAGATCTCCAAACAGCAGCTAAAGCATATGTAATAGCACCATGTCTCTCTTAAAGCTCTTTGGCTACATCCTTGCTTTCCACAAAACATAAACTGCCTATGTACAATTCATGCAATTTAGGGATGACAGATGAGCTCCCATGTCTGTTGACCTTAAGATAACAGGACATTCCATAGTTTTGCACACAATTACTACTGATTATCTCTTGCTTGCTTGGACATATGATGTATTTCAAAGTTTGGGGATTGAAACTTCCCACTAAAACCATACTGGTTCTATGCAGAATCAAGAAGCCTAGTGAAATTGTGCTAAAGGTTGATATTTTGTTTGAACACATAACAGCTTTCCATATATGTATTTAATTATTTTAATTTCACCACTTTCACTGCTTTTGGAGTCAGGTTGTTCCACTGATTAATTAATTAATTAATTAATTAATTAATTAAAGGCTACTGCTAAGCTTGTAAGCCGCCCTGAGTCTTCGGAGAAGGGCGGGATATAAATGTAATAAAAATAAATAAATAAAATAAATAAATAATTGTTCTAACTGTCAGGAAGTTTCTCCTTAGTTCTAGGTTGCTTCTCTCCTTGACTAGTTGCCGTCTGTTGCTTCTTGTTCTGCCTTCAGGTGCTTTGGAGAATAGCTTGACTCCCTCTTCTTTGTGGCAGCCCCTGAGATATTGGAAGACTGCTATCATGTCACCCCCTTGCCCTTCTCTTCCTTAAACTAAACATACCCAACTCCAGCAACCGTTCCTTATATGTTTTAGCCCCCAGTCCCCTAATCATCTTTGTTGCTCTTCTCTGTACTCTTTCTAGAGTTTTAACATCTTTTTTTACATCGTGGTGATCAGAACTGGATGCAGTATTCCAAATGTGGCCTTACCAAGGCATTGTAACCTGGTATTAATACTTCACATGATCTTGATTCTATCCCTCTGTTAATGCAGCCTAGCAATGTGTTGGCTTTTTTGGCAGCTGCAGCACACTGCTGGCTCATATTTAAGTGATTATCTACTAGGACTCCAAGATCCCTCTCACAGTTACTACTATTGAGCAACGTACCACCTTTACTATACTGGTACATTTGGTTTTTCTTGCCTAAATGTAGAACCTTACTTTTTTTCACCATTGAATTTCATTTTGTTAGATAGCGCCCAATGTTCAGGTCTGTCCAGATCATCGTGTATCTTATGCCTATCTTCTGGAGTATTGGCTATTCCTGCCAGCCTGGTGTCATCTGCAGATTTGATGAGTTCCCCATCTATCCCCTTATCCAAATCATTGATGAAGATGTTGAAGAGCACTGGGCCCAGAACAGAGCCCTGGGGCACCCCACTACACACTTCCCTCCATGTAGATGCAGTTCTATTGAGGACCACACGCTGAGTATGGCCAGTCAGCCAGCTACGAATCCATCTGGTGGTGATGCTGTCTAATCCACCTTTTTCTATCTTAAAACTTTAAAAATTAAAGTTGTGTGAGGCAAGGAATTTAACAGGTACTAAGAAATGCACTGGTACCTCAGTCTCCAAGCTCAGCACATAATCTCAAGCTTAGACTGTCTATGCCAGTGCTTTTCAACCAGTGGTACAGGTACCACCTGTGGTACATTGGCACCTGGCAGGTGCTATGTGGCCATTCTAGAAAAGTGGTAGCGGGGGAGGGGAATGAGCTGAACCAGTGGCAACACTGCACAAGCCTGAGCGAGAGATAGCTGGAGCTGCAGGGCTGTCAGGGCTCAGCAGAAGCGCCAGGATCAGTGCCAGGCTCCAGCTGGAAAGCAGCACTGATCCTGGTGCTTCTGCTGAGCCCAGAAGAAGTGTCGATCAGCTGGAATGTTGCAGCATCTCTAGGGTCTTGTGATTTACATTCAGATGCTTGGCAACTGATTCATATTTATGATGGTCACAGTGTCCCAGAGTCATGTGAAGTGACCAAAACCTGCTGCAACCACCCAGCAGATGAGGGTAATAAAAACCAAACACACCCCAACCCCCACTGCCAATCCTCAACAGAAATATTCACAGCAATGAAAACCTCAGACAGGAGGAAGAGTGCCGCCAGATGGGCAGGCAGGTGTCTTGCTGGGCTGTGGCTTGGAGTGCACTTTTTTCAGTCCCATTGTAACTTCGAACAGTCACTACGCAAACTTTTGTAAGTCAAGGACTATCTGTACTTCATCACTTTTTTCCTTTTTTTTTTTGGTCATCAAGTTTTTGACACCTTGCTAGGTGACTGGTGGTACTCTGATGTTGCCATATCCTAAAAGTGGTACAATGGGTGAAAAGGAAGCCAGAGGAAGAAATAGAGACTTTTCTTCATGCATGTCTAACTAACGTGTACAAATGAGTCCTATGCCATTTCATAGTTGACTTTAAAATTGAATATTGAGCCCAAGGTAATATCTGGTTTCCTCATGCCACTTGGGCTTATTCTATGTTTACATAAACACATATACAGTAAGTGAACACACAGAGAGACATTACAGAAAATCTGCTTCAAATGTTTAAGTTTTTACATGGCTTAGAAGAGAGGTGTTCTTCAGATTTTTGCATTTCTCCCAATAGTGCTAGGGAAAGGGAAACTAGAAATATGCAGAGGACGTGAACAAAGTTATAAGAAAATTTTCCTTGCAAAAAACATACATCATGTGAAAAGTGCACAATATATAGCTGCAAACACAGGTGAAAAAAAATTGTGAAGGATTATGGAGAGGTTAGAATGAATCTCAGAAAAATCAGCCTTGCAAAGCACTCATAATTATTTAAACTTTCTTTTATTCTTCCGAATGAATATTTTCTCCAAAAGCCTTTTTTCCACATTAGTTTGATGTGTTTTAATTCCAAATGGCTTGGGAAAAAGATTAGCACAAATGGTGGCTAGTAGAAAGGTTAATAGGCATCCTTTCCTAACCTAGATATTTGCCTGTCGGCATTATTTCAATATACCACACATTGTGTGTCACTTTTTTAACTCCCAATATGTATGCTAGTTGTCAAACTGTAAAGTGATAGCCATAATAAAACAAGTTCAATAGCTGCCTTGTGACCCTATTTAGTGTGCTCCATTCCCTGCTGGGGATTGCTGGGTCCCAGATGCATCTACAGGTGTACAGTAAGCAGTATTTTTATTTTATTTTATTTTAATCCCATTTATATCCCGCCCTTCTCCGAAGACTCAGGGCGGCTTACAATTTAAGCACAAACCAATGTGCTTAGCAATAGTATTGGTGGATAAAGTTGCTTGGATTTGCTCTAAGTTCAACTTCTACATTTGCAATTGCTACTTGAAGACCAAGTGGCAGCCCGTCACCCTATTCTGTTCTGGGGTGCCCTTCTGATGGTTTCTCATTCCTTAGTGACCTCATTTTGGACTACTGCAATGTGCTTTGCATGGATCTGTCCCAAAGACCATCTGGAAGCTACAGCTCATCCAGAATGCAGCAGCATAGGCAGTATTGGCTTCTGTTGACTTCTGGTAGCAATTGTTTGGACAGTCTATCTCTAGTTGTTTTTGCTCATCCTGCATAATTGGAAAGAGTGAGTCCCTTCATTTAAATTCTGTCCCTAGTCTTTCAAGTAGCATTCCTTACATATATAAATACATACATACAGAGCTCCCACTTTAAGTCTTTGAAGGTTTGGCTCTCTTCTCAGGACTGAAGTAAGGGTATTTGTGGAGCCACTGTCTTTTTGTTTGTTTGTTTTGGGAGGAGGGGTGTCATTTATGTGGTTTTGTCATGTTTCATTTTTAAAAAATATTGTAAGCCTCCCAGAATTGATTTGGAGGTGGGTGGCCTCACATTCAAACAAATAAATGACATTATATACTCTGTTACCAAGATCCAGACTAAGAAATATACTTCAATAAATTATAAAAGCTGTTCAAGTTGAAGTAGTTTTTCCACTCATACTCAAATGAACTTTGTTGCTTCTGCTGCACATTTCTCTATGTAACAAACCCTATTTTGTGAATTAAATCAATGGTTGATGACCATTCAATATAGTTGTGTTGCTTGAACCTATTGATTTTGGATGTCACCACTGTGCAAGTACTTTCTAATACTGGTGTAATCTGCAACATGTCTTTCTTCTGACTTACTCAAGGAACTCAACCTCAATTTATTTTTTTGAACATTGAAGTAACACGGTTTAATTTTTTTAAAAGAAATAAGACAGCAACAGCATCGCCACATTCACTTTAAGACATAGGATATTTTTTCCTTTTTTTTAATCACCAAACTAATTCTAACAATAATCTTACACATACCTTCACAGAAATAAGTTCCATAAAATTAAAGTTTCCTCTCAGATAAGAGGGCAGGAACAAATGAAACATTACAAAACCACATAAGCCTGCAGGCTTAGAAACTAAAGAGCAGCTTCCATTCTGTCCAGTGAAGTCTATGAGTGTGTGCAGTGGTGGGATTCAGCCAGTTCGCACCACTTCAGCAGAACCGGTAGCTATTTTTTTGTTGCCGGGGCCCAGAATGGTGTTCCAGAAGCAGCATCCACACAGAAAATGGTTGTTCACATATTTGAATCCCACCACTGAGTGTGTGTCAAAATATCATGATGGTGGCCATAATTGCACAATTGAAACTCCACCTCTAAGTGTGTTATACAGTACATGTGATTCAAGTTAAAAAGGAGGCAGGACTTCAATCACATGATCATGTCTACTATCATGATTTATTGACTGCCTCAGAACACTCCTGGCTCTGTCACATAAATACTTTTCATACATGAACACACACATTCTTTTCTATAGCCCATATATAAATGTGAATATTCCATTGTCTTATAGAGAATTAATATTTTTTTCAGAAAAAAAATCATAAAATACAAATTGCTCAGTTAATCCAAAATAATACAAAATTGGCTGGTTTCACAATCCTTAGTTGATAGATTTTTAATTACAGATGACTTTGGGCTCGAGCTGTGACCACTAAATTGCTTTTCTAAAATTTGAGCACAAGTGTAGATATTTATTTTCAGCAAATGAATCCTCAAATAGGATATAGTTCATCAAGACAGGATTAAAGTAAAAAATTGTATCTCATTAAAAGAAAACCAAACAATTTTCCTCAGTCCCTAGAATTATTTTCAAAAAAATCTCCACAGATCTGAATAACTGTGTTTTGTGGATATACTTCAGAAAGAGAGAGAAAAAGACTAAATTATAATAAAGCTTTTTTGATCTGCATAGATAGTATTTATATTGTAGCACTATTATATATTCTCTGTTAATTATGTTTTGTTTATAAATGAGAACATATAGTAATCAGAAATATTTCTGTTGCCATTCATAGATTTAGAGAAAGGGGTTTATGAGAAATGAGCAGTAAGACTGTTGTTATTCCACACAATCCACAAACATCCTCAGGTCCTTCCCTGAGTAACTGGGGAGCCCAACCACCCACGTTTTGTTCTCCCATTGTCAGGACTTGAGATAACCTTATAACCTTCATAATAGTAAAGTTGGAAGGGACCTTGGAGGCCATCTAGTCCAACCCCCTGCTCAGGCAGGAAACCCTATACCATTTCAGACAAATGGCTGTCTAGTCTCTTCTTAAAAACTTCAAGTGTTGGAGCATTCACAGCTTCTGGAGGCAGGTTGTACCACTGATTAATTGTTCTAACTGTCAGGAAGTTTCTCCTTAGTTCTAGGTTGCTTCTCTCCTTGATTAGTTTCCATCCATTGCTTCTTTGTCCTGCCTTTGGGCGTTTTGGAGAACAGCTTGAGTCCCTCCTCTTTGTGGCCACCCTTGAGATATTCGAACACTGCTATCATGCACCCCCTCGTCCCTCTCTTCATTAAACTAGACATACCCAATTCCAGCAGCCATTCCTTATATGTTTTAGTCTCCAGTCCCCTAATCATCTTTGTTGCTCTTCTCTGTACTCTTTCTAGAGTTTTAACATCTTTTTTACATCGTGGTGACCAAAACTGGATGTAGAATTCCAAGGCATTGTAAAGTGGCATTAATACTTCACGTGATTTTGATTCTATCGCTCTGTTAATGCAGCTTAGCACTGTGTTGGCTTTTTTGGCAGCTGCAGCACACTGCTGGCTCATATTTTAGTGATTGCCCACTAGCACTCCAAGATCCCTCTCACAGTTGCTACTGTTGAGCAAATTACCACCTATACTATACCTGTGCATTCTCTGAGACATCCCATGATCTGCTTCCTACCCAGTGGTGGGATTCAAATATGTGAACAAACATTCTCTGTGTGGATGCTGCTTCCGGAACACCATTCTGGGCCTGTGCAACAAAAAATAGCTACCGGTTCTGCTGAAGTGGTGCGAACTGGCTGAATCCCACCACTGCACACACTCATATACTTCACTGGACAGAATGGAAGCTGCTCTTTAGTTTCTAAGCCTGCAGGCTTATGTGGTTTTGTAATGTTTCATTTGTTCCTGCCCTCTTATCTGAGAGGAAATTTTAATTTTATGGGACTTATTTCTGCGAAGGTATGTGTAAGATTATTGTTAGAATTGTTGTTGTTAGCTGCGAAGTCGTGTCCGACCCATCGCGACCCTATGGACAACATTCCTCCAGGCCTTCCTGTCTTCTACCATCTTCTGGAGTCCATTTAAGCTCACGCCTACTGCTTCAGTGACTCCATCCAGCCACCTCATTCTCTGTCGTCCCCTTCTTCTATTGCCCTCGATCTTTCCCAGCATTAGGCTCTTCTCCAGTGAGTCCTTCCTTCTCATTAGGTGGCCAAAGTATTTGAGTTTTAGCTTCAGGATCTGGCCTTCTAAAGAGCAGTCAGGATTGATCTCCTCTAGGACTGACCGGTTTGATCGCCTTGCGGTCCAAGGGACTCGCAGGAGTCTTCTCCAGCACCATAGTTCAAAGGCCTCAATTCTTTGGCGCTCAGCCTTTCTTATGGTCCAACTTTCACTGCCATACATTGCAACTGGGAAGACCATAGCCTTGACTATACGCACTTTTGTTGACAGGGTGATGTCTCTGCTTTTTAGTGTGCTGTCTAGATTTGCCATGGCTTTCCTCCCCAGGAGCAAGCGTCTTTTAATTTCTTGGCTACAGTCCCCATCTGCAGTGATCTTGGAGCCCAGGAAAACAAAATCTGTCACTACCTCCATTTCTTCCCCATCTATTTGCCAGGAATTGAGAGGGCCAGATGCCATGATCTTGGTTTTCTTAATGTTAAGTTTCAACCCAAGTTTTGCACTCTCCTTCTTCACCCGCAACAAGAGGCTCTTTAGTTCTTCTTCACTTTCTGCCATTAGAGTGGTATCATCTGCGTATCTTAGGTTGTTGATATTTCTTCCGGCAATCTTAATTCCAACTTTTGATTCATCTAGCCCTGCCTTTCTCATGATGTGCTCTGCATATAAGTTAAATAGGCAGGGCGACAGTATACAGCCTTGCCGGACTCCTTTCCCAATTTTGAACCAATCAGTGGTTCCGTGTCCAGTTCTCACTGTTGCTTCTTGACCCGCATATAGGTTTCTCAAGAGACAAATAAGATGGTCTGGTACTCCCATCTCTTTAAGAACTTGCCACAGTTTGTTATGATCCACACAATCAAAGGCTTTAGCATAGTCAATGAAGCAGAAGTAGATGTTTTTCTGGAACTCCCTAGCTTTCTCCATGATCCAGCGTATGTTGGCAATTTGATCTCTAGTTCCTCTGCCTCTTCGAAATCCTGCCTGTACTTCTGGTAGTTCTCGATCCACATACTGCTGAAGTCTAGCTTGTAGGATTTTAAGCATGACTTTACTAGCATGAGAAATGAGTGCAATGGTGCGATAGTTTGAACATTCTTTGGCACTGCCTTTCTTTGGAATTGGAATGTAAACTGATCTTTTCCAATCCTGTGGCCACTGTTGAGTTTTCCAAATTTGCTGGCAAATTGAGTGTAGCACTTTTACTGCACTGTCTTTTAAGATTTTGAATAGCTCAGCTGGAATACTGTCACCTCCACTAGCTTTGTTGTTGCTCAGCTTTTCTAAGGCCCACTTCACCTCACATTCTAGGATGTCTGGCTCGAGGTCAGTGACCACCTCATTGTGATTATCTGGGACGTTAAGCTCATTCTTGTATAGTTCTTCTGTGTAATTTTGCCACCTCTTCTTAATCTCTTCTGCCTCTGTTAGGTCCCTGCCATTTTGGTCCTTTATCATGCCCATTTTTGCATGAAACGTTCCCTTCATCTCTCCAATTTTCTTGAAAAGATCTCTGGTCCTCCCTATTCTATTGTTTTCTTCTATTTCTTTGCACTGTTCATTTAAGAAGGCATTCTTATCTCTTCTAGCTATTCTCTGGAATTCTGCATTCAATTGGGCATATCTATGTTTTTCTCCCTTGCCTTTCGCTTCCCTCCTTTCCTCAGCTATTTGCAAAGCTTCCTCAGACAGCCATTTTGCTTTCTTGCATTTCTTTTTCTTTGGGATGGTTTTGGTTGCTACCTGTTGTACAATGTCGCGAACCTCTGTCCATAGTTCTTCAGGCACTCTGTCTATCAGATCTAATTCCTTAAATCTATTTGTCACCTCTACTGTATATTCAACAGGGATATGATTTAATTCATACCTGAGTGGCCTAGTGCTTTTCCCTACTTTCTTCAGTTTAAGCCTAAACTTTGCAAGGAGAAGCTCATGGTCTGAGCCACAGTCAGCTCCTGGTCTTGTTTTTACCGACTGTATAGAGCTTCTCCATCTTTGGCTGCAGAGCATATAGTCAATCTGATTTCTGTGTTGACCGTCTGGTGATGTCCATGTGTAGAGCCGTCTCTTGGGTTGTTGGAAAAGAGTGTTTGCTATGACCATCGTATTCTCTTGACAAAATTCTATCAGCCTGTGCCCTGCTTCATTTTGTACTCCAAGGCCAAACTTGCCTGTTATTCCAGTTATCTTTTGGCTTCCTACTTTAGCGTTCCAATCCCCCATGATGATAAGGACATCATTTTTTGGTGTTACTTCTATAAGGTGCTGTAGGGCTTCATAGAACCGGTCAATTTCATCCTCTTCAGCACTGGTGGTTGGGGCATAGACTTGGACTACTGTGATATTGAATGGTTTGCCTTGGATTCGAACTGAGATCATTCTGTCATTTTGAGGATTGTATCCCAGTATTGATTTTCCTACTCTTTTATTGACTATGAAGGCTACTCCATTTCTTCTGAGGGATTCTTGCCCGCAGTAGTATACCTGATGGTCATCTGAATTAAATTCACCCATTCCTGTCCATTTTAGTTCGCTGATACCTAAGATGTCGATGTTCAGTCTTGTCATCTCTTGTTTGACCACGTCCAGCTTTCCTTGATTCATGGATCTTACATTCCAGGTTCCTATGGAGAAAAAATCTTTACAGCATCGGACTTTCCTTTCACCACCAGACATATCCACATCTGAGCGTCCTTTCGGCTTTGGCCCAGTCGCTTCATTCTTTCTGGCGCTACTAGTACTAGCCCTCTGCTCTTCCCCAGTAGCATATTGGACGCCTTCCGACCTGAGGGGCTCATCTTCCAGCGTCATATCGTTTTGCCTTTTGGTACTGTCCATAGGGTTTTCATGGCAAAGATACTGGAGTGGGTTGCCATTTCCTTCTCCAGTGGATCACGTTTTGTCAGAACTCTCGGCTATGACCTGTCCGTCTTGGGTGGCCCTGCACGGCATAGCTCATAGCTTCATTGAATTACGCAAGCCCCTTCGCCACGACAAGGCAGTAATCCATGAAGGGGATTGTTAGAATTAGTTTGGTGATTAAAAAAAATCCTATGCCTTAAAGTGAATGTGGTGATGATTTGTTAGAAAGCTGTAACTGGTCAAAATTTGGCCAAATGAAGGTGATGATTATGACAAGGAATTTGGAACAGTTGAAAGGTATATAGACACTTCTGCAATATGAATTATCCCTATAGGGGAAAAAAGTGCTAATAGGATTATATTATTCAGGCTGCGCTGAACATGCATTTTTCTGAATGATACCTCCTTTAGCCAAGAGAAAACAGAATAGTTAAAAAAGGATATCAATTACAGTGTTTACCCTTGATCTGTTTTTTTTCAATAAATTTTTTGAATTCAAAAAATATTTTAAATTGTGAATAAATATTTTTAGATTTTTTTAAAAAAAATCCTGAGTGACAACAAAAGAAATAAAGGAAATGAGTGTATTTGCAGCATTAATGGAAGCATTGTTTTAATTTTTCTATAAATGTAGTTTGATAGTTATTATGCAATAAAAAGAGGATTAATTATTTATTTATTTTGTTTATTATTTAAATTTATATACCGCCCTATTCCCGTAGGACTCAGGGCGGTTTACAGGGAAAATTAAAATACATAACATACAAATTAAAATCAGTTAAAACTATGATTAAATTACAGTCCCTGAAGTTAAACTAAAACCCAATTAAATTAAATTAGTTAAAACCCCTCAGTCTGGGTCAAACAGCTCGAAGAACCAGGTTTTCAAGTCCCGGTGAAATGAGCGAAGGTCGGGGGCGGTCCTGAGTTCCGTGGGAAGTTGGTTCCATAGGGCTGGCGCGCCCACAGAAAACGCCCTTCCCCTGGGAATAACCCGCCGGCATTCCTTAACCGGCGGTACCCTGAGAAGGCCCTCCCTGTGGGAGCGCACAGGACAATGGGAAGTTGATGCCGGCAGCATGTGTTCCCTTAGATAAATATTTTAAATATTTAAACATTAAATATTTTAAACATTTTTGTATGGCTTAGGTTGAAATCCTACACATTCTGGGCCTCCAATATAATGCCTGGGTGTGACACAAATCCACGCTTGCCTTGGGTCAATTAAACTTGCTGCCCTACCTGATTTTAATTTTAATGTTTTAATTAAAACCCTTTTTAATTAAAATTATTTTTTTAAGTTTGTATGTACATTATTCAGTTGTAAATATATATATATAACATTCTGTATTATCCTTACTTAATTATAAATATCTGCCTGATGTCTGTTTTCTGAAAGAAATATCAGGTGGTTTAAATAGAAACTTTGCCAGGCATGCTGGAAACAGACCACTAATATTTGTATGTTACACATTCATATAAGATACAAGAATCAAAACACTTATAACATTTATATGTACCTCTTAAGTTTCAATCTTCCTGATACAAATATTGGTATATAATAATCTTCTCTTTTTCTAGCCATTCATATACAACTGCTATAATAATCAGCTTTCTTACACTTCTGAGTCTTATATACCAGTCAGTGATAAAAACAAAAACAAATGAACCAAAAAAATGTAGCATAACTCATTATATATAATATACCCAGAACCTTCATCTAATGCCTATTTTTTTTTTAAAAAAAATCAGATCATCATCTTATTTGATTTTTATCTCCTAATAAAGCACTGCTAATAAGCCTGATCCTTTTTTCAAATGCATGGAGCCTTGATTATACTTGGCAACAAAAGGGGAAAAAAAGCAGAGGTTAACAAGAGACAAAGCTATACTGGAATCTCGGTTAAGACCCAAGATGCATGTGCTAATATATAAGTAATACATCATTTAATTCTGATTTTTTTTTCCAGAAAAATTGATTCCTCTTCTTTTGCAATGCATACATCCCAAAGCTTAATGTTGCGATTTCTTTGTCATCAGCTTCTTGCCGATTACGCAGTGTTAACTCCAAAAGGAGCAAATCACACTATCAAGCCACCTTGATGCATGGTATTTGTTCACTGACATGAATATGATGGCTGTATAGTGTGGTTGGTTCCTCTGTTGGAACTGTGCTCCTGTGGGGATATTAGCATTTGGAATTGCATAGTAAAGTCATTCTTCAGCTCTCAAGGGCATGTGTCTGAACTTGCATGGAAGATCTCATCCTTGCATTTTTTTTTCCCCTGTGATAAATGAGCGTGGTGTAATGAAAATCACAATATTTTTTATTGCCAGCCGTTATCCCTGGAAAAAAAAAATCTACTGCAGGCTCTTTTTCTGTGAGATGAAAATGTACTCTGAACTTCATTTCAATGTGGCCAGAATGTTGTGGAGGTCAAAGCTTTCTTTTCAAAGTGGAGATTTAAAAAAAACAAACAAACAATATGTTTAATTAAAAGTCAAAGCTTTGTGGTGCTTCAATGGTGCTTGAATGTTCAAGGTTTTGGTACTGTTCTCTATTCTCCACTTGGATTTGAAAAGAAGAGACTTAATATGGAAATACAGAAAGCTGATTTCAGGCTGTTAGACGTGTTTTTAAAATATTTCTTTGTGTATAATTGACACAAGAGATTCTACAACAGAGTATTTGGTTTTTAGGGCATAGGAAATGCTTTATACCAGAATATCCTTCCTTCCTTCCTTCCTTCCTTCCTTCCTTCCTTCCTTCCTTCCTTCCTTCCTTCCTTCCTTCCTTCCTTCCTTCCTTCCTTCCTTCCTTTCCTCCCCCCCTCTTTCTTTCTTTCTTTCTTTCTTTCTTTCTTTCTTTCTTTCTTTCTTTTCCCCCTTTCCCTCTTTCCCTCTTTACCTAGTGCAGTTTGCAGGTATTAATAATAAAATAATACATTATCAAAAATAATGCAAAATAATATATTAAAACATGAAACTAATATTGGCACTGATGACTCCACAGACAACACCACAGATGTCCATAAGGGACAGATATTTCCCAGTTTGCAGAAAGACATGTCAGTGGAGAATGCCTAACATCAGGTCTCTTCTATCACAACCTCCTGGTTTAAATTTCTGATACAGTACTTTGTATTGCGTTCAGAAGCACACTATACAGCTTCTGTGGCAACATATCAATATTGAGACTGGTCAGGAGGTACACATGCTACTGCATTTTTGACCATCTGAAGTATTCAGTGTTCTTGATAACATTACGTTATGATTTTAAATAAAATTTTTGTGATAGGATGTACTGTTGGCATATGAATCCAGAAGAATTATCTAGAATCTATAAAGGTATTTCAAATATATATAACAATGTGTAAGAGCATTGATATGACTGTATTTAGAATGAAAGACATCTGGTCTACATTCCCTGAATCACTCACCCTAGAAACAAGACAGAATGGCAGCAGTGCAGTTCTTCCCCACTGAAAGAAGGGCCCAAAACAAGATGTTTACTATCAAGAACTGCATCATGATCATACTGCTTAACTTATGGGAGACTTGGGGAATGGATTGCTTTGATGACAATCAGTTTGGGCACCAAAACCAAACAGTAACATACCTGAATCCTTCAGGCTCATAAGCAAAGAGCCATCAAATATGAGGACAAAAATGAGGACCCAGATTGTTGGGGGCAATTAAGCTGACTTTGTAATAATGCCGCTTGGGGTGTGTGTGAAAGCCCTAATAAGCAGGCATATACATAGAATGAAGGCTACTGCTAAGCTTGTAAGCCGCCCTGAGTCTTCGGAGAAGGGCGGGATATAAATGGAATTAAAATAAATAAAATAATAAAATAATACAGTCCTTATCCTGAGAGTCAAACCAAATAGGTTCTGTTGTCTTAAATATTACTTTTATTCCCAAAGGAATTGTGTCTAATTAGATAAGTAATGGATGAAAGGCTGAGTTATTATTACACAAGCCCATTAAAAGTGCCTTTCTGCAAGGCCTAAAATTGTCCACGACTTCATTAAACATGTAACAAACAGGATTAAACTCACAGGCTATGGGGCCATTAGCTGAAGAAACTCAGGAGAAAAAAAATGTTATTCAAAATGTGATAGTATCCTGTATGTGGGGAGAATTATTCTCAGAAAGCTTTGGCTTTCAAAGGATCTTCATGCTATCTTAGAATTTTCTCCTGACTTTCAGGTAGCTAGAAAGTTGGAAAGAATAGCTGCTCTATTTGTTTGTATTTAATCTCTATTACAGAAATCTTTGGTAACACTGTTTTCCTCAGCTAAGAAACGGAGATGAGCACTAGAGTTGGACACGACTGGATAAGGGAAACCTTTACCTTTTAATTCTCTATTACAGCTTTTTTTGGTTATCAGACTGCTGAAGGATCTGTCACTCACAGTCCTAATCAAGAACAATGTTTCCCCATTGCTCTTAGTAGTCTGTTCCCCAGTGAGGTTATCACTTACATTTGTATGCCACTTCATCAGAGTTTTTATGTGACTTACATTAATAAAAGCAAGAAAACAATGGTTAAAACAATAATGTATTAATAATAAAAAGCCCACCTTCTTCATCAAGAATGTCAAAAAGCTGATATCGCCAAGGCAATAAATGAATAATTTAGCTTGAAGTAAGAAACTGTACCTTCCAAGTTTAGATATATGTACGTAAGATGAGCCCACTACCAGTATGAAGTCAGTTTGCACATTTAAAAATTGTGAGCGGAAGGTAAATATCTATAGTGATTCTTCCCCATTCAAAAATAATAAGTTTAGCAGCCTTGCATAATTTTTACTATAGAGAACGGTAAATCCAATATTTTACATGTGTTTTTAATATGCAGAAAAAATAAGTTCACATCTGTTAATCTGGTGGCTCTTGTAGGGTGTGTTTATTTTAAAAGACTTTAAAGCAATTGCTCCTGAACACGCAATATTTCTCTCCCTCCAATTTTTTCCTGTGATAATTTTGGTTTATTACCCAGGCAGCAGAACAAATGCGATTTGTATGAGTGATTGCCTCTTGCATTTGTATGTATATTTAATCAGCAGAAACATCAGAACTGTGTGCATAAGTCTGTGTGTGAATGTATGATCCAAAACTATATGGGTCTTCCTGCATTCACAATAACTCAAAACTATTCTGAGGTGCTTTATAAATCCAGAAATTTTGTGGGATGGGTCTTAAAAAATATATTGGAAACAATTCTCCAAAGCTCTGGCATAGCCTTCTGATGATGACAATGATTTTTTTTCTAGAACTAATTAATTCAAGCCCAAATGAAACAGATGAAGTACAATGTGATAGAGAAGTGACAGGATCAGATGTTCAGAATGATAAAGCCCCTAGGTACTTGCAGGACCATCTTTTCTATGACGTCTCTATTTCTCCAGTATATGTACCCTATATTTTTTTTTAGTAGTCTCCTAATTTTGTGAGGTGAAAGGCACAGGGAAGGACAGAAAATGTTTTCCATCAGTAAAAATACTGTAGCTTCGTGACCTCAGGTTAGGACCCACATTACTGCTTTCTGATAGCTGATAAAAATGGAATTATTGTGGAGGACAAAAAAAGATTGAAAAATGGATGTAAATATTTTTATATTGTATTTTTGTTTATTTTTATGTTTTCTACGTAACAACTGGTGTCTATGTAGATTACTATGGAGTACTATAGAAATACAACAAAGAAACATGTATTTGTGCTCAGTTATCAAAAATCCCAATATTCTTTCATTCTAATTAGCCTCACTCAACGCTAGCTGAGTATTAAGAATATAAGAATATACAGAGAACTATACTAGATAAGGTCAACCTTCTCTTCCCAGAAAAACTGGGAATGGTTGCTTTTGTATAATGGCTGATTCTAATATCAACTTATCTCCCTTTGACTTTAATGTAACTCAGACTAACAAAACAATAATAATGGGAAGACATGAGATCTTTTTTATTGAATGAAAATAGAAGGGAATCATGAGATGAGTAGAATTTGAATGTTACAATCCAAATCTGTATCTACATACACCCTTGGAAGTAAGTCTCTGTTCTTTACTTAGTTTACTGTAACAGACAGGCTGACGGCATTACTGCTTTTGCAATGGATGTTAATGCTTGGTAGATTTTTTTTAAAAAATTGTACTTTCAGTGTGAATGCTTTGGACAGGCCTAATTATAGCATCTGTCTAACTTTCTGTCCTTCTGTTTCAAAAATGTCCATCAAGTCAATGGCGCTTTGCCATTGTTTAGATTCAGAATGAAAGCCATAGGCTGTAGATTCAGGCATAATGTGCAACCCTAAGAGCCCTCTAATTTAATAAATAGTAATAATAAGGCAACCCACCTGGTTATTGCAATATAAAATCAGCCTAAAATTTACTTTGATTTACTACTAATCCACTGAGAGTTTCAAGCATTTGTCAGAAAATTTAATGCAAGCTTTTGAAATTCAGAGGCGGCTCTTCTTTGCCTTACAAATTCTCTGTGCCTCGTGGGATTCTCAGAAACTATTAACATCTTTTATTTAACGTAATAAGCACTAAAGATAGGGATATAGCCATGAGATAATAGCCTTTGTGAAATCACTAGAAGTGCTGGGGTGAATCGATGGGTACTCAACATAATGACAAGATCATCGGCTAATGCCTACTTTTATTGAGATTTAATATTCTAATCACTTTTCCAAGAAATCATCTTTACACTGAAAAGCATGGGCAGCCTCAGAGTACAAATGTTAAAACAATATTATTTTACTCCTGTAGCATTGTAGATAATTAATTTTAGTAGCAAGTAATGTAAGCTCTGTTTTAGTCTAAATGGCTATACAAAAATTTAAATTGATAAGTGTTTTTAAAGGGTGTTTTTTTTAATGGAGCTATGAGTCAAGTGAACTCAGAATCCTTAAAGCTATGTAATTATGATAAAAGAAATATGGTGGAGTGCTTAAGGCACCAAAAAAATATAATTCAAATATGAATCTAGAAAAAGAATGTTGCAGTCTACTTTCTTGGTGTACACACACACACACACACACTTTCTCTTCTACTGTCACACACACACACACACACACATATATATATACACACATACATACATACATACACACAGAGATATCACATGCGACAGTAGAAGAGAATGTTATGGGCATAAAAAAATTGATAATCTTAGATTCTCAATAAAATTTATTGTAAGAAAGAAATTGGGCTGTGCAGCATTTCAGATTTGATCTCCAAAATGTGCTTTGCAGTGTGTGAAAAATTGAATCAAAAACACTCCAAAGCCCTAGTAAGAAATGTAATTTTATGTCACTTCACTACTCAAGAGATAATCTCTGATTTAGCCCTAACCTCTGCTATCAACCTTTGAAAGTGTAAGGGGATATCTTACAATGAAAGTCACAACAAACATAGCTTCATTCTCCTTACCCTATAAATTTATGGCTACTATTTCATAGAAACATGAAATTCAGAGGTAGCTGGCATTAGTCCAACAATTTTTGATTTCAAATATCTATATTTTCATTTTAGACAAAATCTAACAGTAACTGCTTCACCATTAGGAAGATAAAAGTTGAAAGATTGGTTCTACCTCTTCAAGCCTGGAAACTCTCAAATGCTCCTTTTTGTCAAGGCACTAGCCCAGCATCATCAAAAGAATTCAGCACCAGTACAATTGTCATTTCTTGTGATGAGGTTGCTTCAAACACCAGGCTCAAATATGACTTTGGGATGTATGGGTACTGCCTTTCAACTAGAAGGAATCATGTCATTCTTGGGTGTCTTTCTTTTTTTTTTTTTTTTGCACATAAAGAACTGGCTGAATCTTTCTTTCTTGAAACTTCATTTGTCCTCTGGTGCTGACTAGGCCAGGGCTGAATGTAATTTATGTGGTGGAATGCTGCCTTTAATGTTCTCAGAGTCATATTATATATGACTCTGTAGTGGCTTAGAATATGTATGATGTCTGTCTGTCTGTCTGTCTGTCTGTCTGTCTATCTATCTATCTATCTATCTATCTATCTATCTATCTATCATCTATCTCTAATTATCGATCTAATCTATTTTTATATGGCCACCCATTTCACAGGAATATGATAAAACAATCATTATAAACATATTTAAAATTAGTACTGAAGATTAAATATAATAAAAATATACAAATTTCAGGCAGAAAGAGACAGTATATTCACCTCATTTGTGAATCCGTCTAACTTGGGACCCACCAAATGTAAGTTTATTGTTAGAAGAAGCTTTGGAGGATGCAAAATATTTTATAATTTATGTGCATTCTTAAGGTTTCTGGTTGTCCAAGTCCTGTCTAGATTAATTTAATTCTGAAATGTTCATTGTTTGTTTAATATGTCTAGCAATGAGATCAAAGCAATTCTACTTTCATCTTACTACCAACTGGGGAAGAAGGAATGGGAAGAGAGAGAGTGAAAGAGGAAAAAAATATGCCAGAGAGAGAATAAATGAACTTACAGGTCCTTGATTTACAACAGTTTGTTTACTAACTGTTCAAAGTTACATTGGCACTGAAAAAAATGATTTTTGACTGTTCTTCATGTTCTTTAGGAATGTTGTAGGACAGGCTAAAGGAACTTGTGACAATCAGCCCGAAAAAATGAAGATTGTTCAGAGACATTATATAAGTGTTCAAGTAAATTAATGAGGATGGAAAGAATTTCCATTGTTATAGAAACTAAGCCCCAAATAATGGATACAGTTGCAACTTTCTTGAATTTGCTTAAACAGGAAGAAAAAATTCTTTCTGACAGTAATATCTGTGCAAAGTGAAATATTAAACCGTTGTGGCATCCCCATAGTCACGTGATCAAAATTCAGACTTGGCAACTGACTCACATTCATGATAGTTGCAATGTCCTGGGGTCATGTGATCACCTTTTGCGACCTTCTGACAGACAAAGTCAGTAGGGAAGCCAGATTCACTTAAGAACCATGTTACTAACTTAGCAACTGTAGTGATTGATTTAACAACTTTGACAAGAAATATCATAAAATGTGACAAAACTCCTTAACAAATGACTCACTTAGTAACCCAAATTTTGGGCTCAATTGTGGTTGTAAGTTGAGGATTACCTGTATCTGGCTTTTGGGTGAGGAATTTGTAGCCAGTTAAATGGAGTTCCCTTTTGAGGGTTTTTATTACAGTGCTGGTCACCATTTTATATTCTTCATATGTATTGTGTATGTTATGTGGGGGGGGGGTTCGGATTCTTTTTTGCTATTTTGTCCCATCCAGAATTAGGTTGTTGAGTTCAGCAGTCTTATAAATCCACAAACAAACAAACAACGAGTGACAGAATAATAGAGTTGGAAGGGACCTTAGAGGTCTTCTAGTCCAACCGCCTGCTCAAGCAGGAGACCCTACACCAGTCCCTTTTTAAAAGCCTCCAGTGTGGAGAACCTACAACTTCTGAAAGCAAGTTGTTCTTGTTTTTACTGTCAGGAAGTTTCTTCTTAATTCTAGGTTGCTTCTCTCTTTGTTCAGTTTCCATCCATTGGTTCTTGTTTTGTCTTCTGGTGCTTTGGAAAATAGGTTAACCCCCTCTTCTTTGTGTCAGCCCCTGAGATATTGGAACACTGCTATCATGACATCCCCTAGACCAGGGGGTGTCAAACCCGCAACATCATGTGATGTGTCATGATGTATCATGTCTTTTTTGCCATTGCTGGCAATGGGTGGGCGCGGTTTTGGCAGTTTTACACCCCTGCCCTAGACATTCCCATTTCCTGCAAGCATTCTTCATATGTTTTAGCCTTGAATCCCTCAATCATCTTTGTCACTCTTTTCTGCACTGTTTCCAGAATCTCAACATCTTTTTTACCGTATATTCTGGTGACCAAAATTGGATGCAGTATTCCAAGTATGGCCTTACCAAGGCATTATAAAACAGAGGGTGAAGGTTTGTTCTCCAAGCTTGTGGGTTAGTTTCCAAATGTTTTGTTACCAGGCTAGGTAACATCTTCAGCGGAGTTTAAGGGATGTCAGTGTCAGTGTTCTTCTGTTTATAAGGGCTTCAGGTGTGGGTGTGTCAAGTGAGGATCTTGTGATATGTCTTATCATGGGTCAGAAGTGAAAAGTATCACTTCTCATGATCTTGTTTCTATCCATCTGTTAATACAGCCTAAGATTGCGTTGGCTTTTTTTGGTACCTGCTCACACTGCTGGCTCATATTTAAGTAATTGTCCACTAGGACTCCAAGATGCCTCTCACAATTACTGCTGTTGAGCCAAGTTTCATCTAGTTTGTACCTGTAAATTTAGTTTTTCTTACCTAAGTGTAAAACCTTACTTTTTTCTACACTGAATTTCATTTTGTTAGATAGGGCCCAGTTGTTCAAGTCTATCAAGATCCATCTGGATTTTGAGCCTTTCTTCTGGGGAGTTGGCTATTCTTGCCAGTTTGGTGTTATCTGCAAATTTGATGAGTTTTCCTTCTATTCCGTCATCTAAATCATTTATAAAGACATTAACTTTTAGCTCTGAATTTGTTACATTTAGTGGATTGCAGTTGCTCCCTACATTCCCACTAGTGCATCAGTGATTGCCAGAACTAGAGAAGGTCTGCTATTAAAGATGCATTCCATTTAAATTTCCTTCAATACAGTGAGTAGAATAGATGAATTTTGTTCATTCTAAGCATTTGAAGGACAATCATGTTAATTGTTTGCTTTACTGCTAATCTCCCGGAAGATTATTTTATGTAAGTGCAGCATTTGCTTATGACATGAGGTTAGGCTTTTGGCTTAGTGAGTAAGTAAGAGTACTTGAATTGATGATGATTATGCATTTTTTTGTTTTTATTCTGGATTATAGATATATGCCTTATAATTTGAAACCATAACATAAATATGTTAAGTAGCATTTTAGGAACAGTACTCAGAATAAGTTTATTTGTTTATTATTTTGCTGCTCTTCAAATCAAGTTTCTCTAGATGGCTTACATTAAAATTACATTTTAAGTAGCTAAGACAATAATTAAAAAAAAAATCATATCAGATTTTGTGTGTGTGTGTGTGTTAGTCTATGCAGTCTCCCTAATTTATTTTTTACAGTCTAATGACTTCTGTATGAAATGGACTACAACTCAACCTGTAGAACCTGATGGGAGACAGCAAATGGTAGTCTACAAAAGCAAGAACATGATCTATATTAATTCGTTTTTTTCACTTTCATTTTTTTTACTGTAATTGGGACTGTAAGCCACTTAGAGTTAGCTCACAAATTAATCCTAAGTAAAATAAAAACAAAACAAAATAAAAATGAAACAGCAACACTGAAGCAATAATCATTCACAGCTCTGAAAGACACATAACCAGAAAGTCTCACCAATGGTAGTGCATTCTGGACAGCCCTTACATAACCAAGAGGAACATTGATTTAGTTTAGTGTACTGCGTTGAATGAACTAAGCCAAATTGGTAGTTCTACCTGAGATATACCTGAGATCTGGAAGCAATTGGCCCTTCAAAATGTGCAGCCCTCCCTTGAATGCATAAAGTCCTCTCCCCTCCTATTAAAATAGAATCTAAATGGATATTTCCCAAAGTCTCTGAGGCTGCCCAGATGCCAGCTACTCATGGGCAAATTTATAATTAGTTCTTATGGTGCTTGATCTTTTATCTTAAGTGGAAAGAATATCTCTTCAAATAAAAGAAAGAATGCTTCAAACTGCTGGGGAAAACTGGCTTCTTCTCCAAAAAGATCAATACAATGAAATAGCTGTAATAAAACTTTATCTCTCAATAATCACTGGAGCATGGACAGTTTATATTTTAAAGAAGTTATTTGAGTAACTTAGGCATTTATTAATAAAACCTACTACCTACATACACTTTCTGCTCAATTGTTTCCACCTGAAGTGATAGTTTCCAATTGGTGTGGGGATATGAAATGAAGAGATGAAATGATAGAAAGTGTCAAGGCCACAGGAACCTGGGGGGAAGTGATCATGCAATATTGGAATTCAACATTATGGAAGCACAAGCAATAGAACACAGCCAAACTAGAGTCTTGGACTTTAAAAGAGCTAATTTCAATAAACTTAGAGAGACCTTGGGAAGAATTCCATGGATGAGAATCCTAAAGGGGAAAACAACTCAAGAAGCTTGGGAAATTTTGAAAAGTGAGATAATAAAGGCCCAGTCTAGCACAATACCAACAAAGAAGAAAAATAACAGCTTTCAAAAGAAAGCAGCATGGCTGCATAAAGAACTCTCTGATAAACTGAAAGATAAAAAGGACAAGTATAAGAAGTGGAAAGAGGGGCACATAACTAAGGCAGAATATCAGCAAACAGCCCGTGCCTGCAAAGATGAAGTGAGGGAAGCTAAGGCTCAAAATGAACTAAGGCTTGCGACCAAAGTCAAAAATAACAAAAAAAGCTTCTTTCAACATATAAGAAACAAGAAAAAAGTTAAGGAAATGATTGGTCCATTAGTGGGGGAAAGTGGCAAGAAGGTGACAAGCAACAGGGAGAAAGCAGAACTATTAAACTCGTTTTTTGCATCTGTCTTTACGCAAAGGGAAAAAACAGTCCAACCTACCAAAACCAGTGCCATAAAAAAACAGAATAGAAACGCAAGTTAAGATAGGCAAGAAAATGGTAAGTGAGCACCTGTCCAGCCTAGACGAGTTCAAATCACCAGGACCAGATGGATTACACCCCAAGGTTCTCAAGGAACTGGCAGACATGATCTCAGAACCACTGAACTATATTTTTCAAAGATCCTGGATCACTGGGGAACTACCAGAGGACTGGAAGAGAGCTGATGTAGTTCCCATCTTCAAAAAAGGGAAAAAAATAGATCCAGGAAACTACAGACCTATCAGCCTGACCTCAATACCTGGGAAGATTCTGGAAAAGATAATCAAACAACAAATCAGCGAACACCTTGATGCGAACAAATTTATCACTAAAAGCCAACATGGGTTTGTCAAAAACAGATCATGCCAGACAAATCTTATTGCATTCTTTGACCAAGTGACAAAACTAGTGGACCAGAGGAATATAATTTACTTGGACTTCAGTAAGGCATTTGATAAAGTAGATCACAACCTACTACTTGATAAGATAGAAAAATGTGGGTTAGATAGCATCACCACCAGATGGATTCGTAGCTGGCTGACAGGCCGTACGCAGCATGTGGTCCTCAATGGAACTGCATCTACATGGAAGGAAGTGTGTAGTGGGGTGCTCCAGGGCTATGTTCTGGGCCCAGTGCTCTTCAACATCTTCATCAACGATTTGGATGAGGGGATAGATGGGGAAATCATCAAATTTGCAGATGACACCAAGCTGGCAGGAATAGCCAATACTCCAGAAGATAGGCTTAAGATACAGGAGGATCTGGACAGACTCGAACACTGGGCACTATCTAACAAAATGAAATTCAATGGTGAAAAAAGTAAGGTTCTACATTTAGGCAGGAAAAACCAAATGCGCAGGTATAGTATAGGTGGTACATTGCTCGATAGTAGTAACTGTGAGAGAGATCTCGGAGTCCTAGCAGACAATCACTTAAATATGAGCCAGCAGTGTGCTGCAGCTGCCAAAAAAGCCAACACAGTGCTAGGCTGCATTAACAGAGGGATAGAATCAAGATCAAGTGAAGTACTAATACCACTTTGCAATGCCTTGGTAAGGCCACACCTGGAATACTGCATCCAGTTTTGGTCACCACGATGTAAAAAAAGATGTTGAGACTCTAGAAAGAGTACAGAGAAGAGCAACAAAGATGATTGGGGGACTGGAGGGTAAAACATATAGGGAACAGTTGCTGGAATTGGGTATGTGTAGTTTAATGAACAGAAGGGTGAGGGGTGACATGATAGCAGTGTTCCAATATCTCAGGGGCTGCCATAAAGAAGAGGGAGCCAAGCTATTCTCCAAAGCACCTGAAAGCAGGACAAGAAGCAATGGATGGAAACTAGTCAAGGAGAGAAGCAACCTAGAACTAAGGAGAAACTTCCTGACAGTTAGAACAAATAACCAGTGGAACAACCTGCCTCCAGAAGTGGTGAATGCTCCAACACTGGAAGTTTTTAAGAAGAGACTGGACAGCCATTTGTCTGAAATGGTATAGGGTTTCCTGCCTTAGCAGGGGGTTGGACTAGATGACCTCCAAGGTCCCTTCCAACTTCTTCTTCTTCTTCTTCTTCTTCTTCTTCTTCTTCTTCTTCTTCTTCTTCTTCTTCTTCTTCTTCTTCTTCTTCTTCTTCTTCTTCTTCCTTCTATTTCTTCTTCTTCTTCTTCTTCTTCTTCTTCTTCTTATTATTATTATTATTATTATTATTATTATTATTATTATTATTATTGTTGTTGTTGTTGTTGTTGTTGTTGTTATTGTTGTTGTTGTTGTTGTTGTTGTTGTTGTTATTATTATTATTATTATTATTATTATTATTATTATTATTATTATTATTAGTCTACATATTTCGGATTAACCAGAGTTTACTTCTTTCACAATCAAAAAGTTGCTGTATTCAATAATCTATTTTATTTTATTTTGTTACTGAAGTATAATTACCATGAAACCAAGGCCTAAAGTTTCCCCACAGAGGAAATAAGATAGTTAATTCTGCTCTGTTCATCTTGGGCCCCAGGTCTATTGGATAAATCTCTCAGTCCTTGATGACTGTCTATTGGAGGGAGGGAGGGAGGGAGGGAAGGAGGAAGGAAGGAAGGAAGGAAGGAAGGAAGGAAGGAAGGAAGGAAGGAAGGAAGGAAGGAAGGAAGGAAACTGTATGAAACAAATAGCTACATGAGCCTGAAAAAAGTGAGTAAGTAGTGCTTTTATAAATTACAACAATACAATAATGCCACTAAAGTGAAATATATGTTGGTAACTATGTGCATGCATATGTATAAATCTTTCAAGAAACTAGATATGTCTTTCCTATAGCAAAATCATTCCAGTGTCATCCTGTTTCTGGAAACAGTTTGATGGGCCAGATGTTACTGTAATGATTCTGTAATGCAACAGTTACTATCCCCTGAAGGAGAAAAAGAGGAGCTGGCAAATGCCATTAAGAGAGACAGAAACATCTACAGAAGGCCAGAATGCATTGGTCTCTGGCTGATGCTACGCTAGAGCAGGAGTGTGCAACTTTGATAGTCCCAAGGGTCAGATGAGGCTTTGAGCAGCATGAAAAGGGCATAATCCAAAAGTATATGGGGGGTAGGATCCTCTTGAGGTCGGTCATTGGGTTACTGAGTGAAAACTGCTCATTCCCCAGGCACATTCATATCATGTATTTATTAAATTTATTAATTAAGAATTAAGATTGCTGGAAGAAATATCAACAACCTAAGATACGCAGATGATACCACTCTAATGGCAGAAAGTGAAGAAGAACTAAAGAGCCTCTTGTTGCAGGTGAAGAAGGAGAGTGCTAAACTTGGGTTGAAACTTAACATTAAGAAAACCAAGATCATGGCATCTGGCCCTCTCAATTCCTGGCAAATAGATGGGGAAGAAATGGAGGTAGTGACAGATTTTGTTTTCCTGGGCTCCAAGATCACTGCAGATGGGGACTGTAGCCAAGAAATTAAAAGACGCTTGCTCCTGGGAAGGAAAGCCATGGCAAATCTAGACAGCACACTAAAAAGCAGAGACATCACCCTGTCAACAAAAGTGCGTATAGTCAAGGCTATGGTCTTCCCAGTTGCAATGTATGGCAGTGAAAGTTGGACCATAAGAAAGGCTGAGCGCCAAAGAATTGAGGCCTTTGAACTATGGTGCTGGAGAAGACTCCTGCGAGTCCCTTGGACTGCAAGGCGATCAAACCGGTCAGTCCTAGAGGAGATCAATCCTGACTGCTCTTTAGAAGGCCAGATCCTGAAGCTAAAACTCAAATACTTTGGCCACCTAATGAGAAGGAAGGACTCACTGGAGAAGAGCCTAATGCTGGGAAAGATCGAGGGCAATAGAAGAAGGGGACGACAGAGAATGAGGTGGCTGGATGGAGTCACTGAAGCAGTAGGCGTGAGCTTAAATGGACTCCAGAAGATGGTAGAAGACAGGAAGGCCTGGAGGAATGTTGTCCATAGGGTCGCGATGAGTCGGACACGACTTCGCAGCTAACAACAACATTTATTAAATTTATTTATTTATTTGCTGTCCATCTCAACCACAAAATGACTTTGGACAGCTTACAGCAGGGGTGTCAAACTCAATTTCATTGAGGGCAGCATCAGCATTGCGGTTGCCCTTAGGGGGCCAGGTGGGTATGGACTGGGTGGGCATGGCCTACTGGGTGGGTGTGGCTAGAGTGTGTATGGCCTACTGGGTGGGCATGGCCAACTCTACATCGTTTGCATCAAGGGTGCCTATTGGGGCCTTGGCAGGAGTGGGACAGATCTGAGGGTCTCTGGCAGAAGGAGGCTCTCTGGGCCAGGGCCAAGGCATTGGGGGCCATTCCCTTACTGTTTCCAGGATGGCTTCACGGGCCACATGAAACCACTTCATGGGCCGGATCTGGCCCCCGGGCCTTGTGTTTGACATGTCTGGCTTACAGTGATAAAAAGAATCAAATAATGCAACAATATGTATACAATAAGATGTATACACTATAAAAATACAAATTATCAGCTATAATATAGCTAAAAGATGGGGGAAACAGTAGACTGAGCGGGGGAGGGAACATGGGATCTGTTATTAATCAATTCATTATTAATTAATTTGGTTGCCATGATATAAAAAAAGATGTTGAGACTAGAAAGAGTGCAGAGAAGAGCAACAAAGATGATCAGGGGACTGGAGGATAAAACATACAGTATAAGGAACAACTGCTGGAATTGGGTATGTCTAGTCTAATGAAGAGAAGGATGAGGTGTGACATGATAGCAGTATTCCAATATCTCAGGGGCTGCCACAAAGAAGAGGAAGTCAAGCTATTCTCCAAAGCACCTGAAGGCAGGACAAGAAGCAATGGATGGAAACTAACCAAAGAGAGAAGCAACCTAGAACTAAGGAGAAAATTCCTCACAGTTAGAACAATTAATCAGCAGACCAACCTGCCTCCAGAAGTTGTGAATGCTCCAACAATGGGAGTTTTTAAGAAGAGATTGGTCAGCCATTCATCTGAAATGGCATAGGATTTTCTGCCTGAGCAGGGGGTTAGACTAGAAGACCTCCAAGGTCCCTTTCAGTTCTGTTATTCTGTTACTTTGTTAATCTATCATCCATCCACAGCATGACACTCCCCCATTGGAGCCCCAGGTCAAGTGGCAGAGCCAGATCTTCAAGTTCTTTGGAAGGTCAGGAAGATGGGAGCCAACCTCATCTCTGGGGTCAAGATGTTCCAAAGGGCAGGAGCAGTGACAGACAAGGCCCCTGAACATTAAACCCATTTTGATCATGAATCCCCATCTCTTCAAAAAACAAAACTCCAAATCCTAAAAAATGTAAAACATTCTAAAGGCCATAAAACAAATGGTGGTAACCTGCCTTTGCCCCCCCCAAATGTTGTTTTTTTCCATACTGACAGAGAATCAGACTCCAATGGGGGAGAATGAAATAATAATAATAATAATAATAATAATAATAATAATAATAATAATAATAATAATAATAATAATAATAATAATAATAATAAGAATAATAAGAATAATAAGAATAAGAATAATAAGAATAAGAATAATAATAATAATAATAATAATAATAATAATAATAATAATAATAATAATAAGAAGAAGAAGAAGAAGAAGAAGAAGAAGAAGAAGAAGAAGAAGAAGAAGAAGAAGAAGAAGAAGAAGAAGAAGAAGAAGAAGAAGAAGAAGAAGAAGAAGAAGAAGAAGAAGAAGAAGAAGAAGAAGAAGAAGAAGAAGAAGAAGAAGAAGAAGAAGAAGAAGAAGAAGAAGAAGAAGAAGAAGAAGAACTTTGGATATAACTTTGAGATGGACAACCGGTTCTCTGTGTGGATGCTGTTTCCAGAAGTCTGTTCTGGGCCTGGGCAACAAAAAAATCAGCTACCAGTTCTTCCAAACTGGCTGAATCCCACCACTGATTACTTCACTATGCTGCCTGTCATAAGCCACTTTGCCAACTCTTGAATGCTTAATTAGATCTCCCTCCCAAAAAACAAAAACCAGGATATCAACAGGATTTTCCAAAGTTGTTTGATTATCTTTTCCAGAATTTTCCCAGGTATTGAGGTCAGGCTGATAGGTCTGTAATTTCCTGGGTCCATTTTTTCCCCTTTTTTGAAGATTGGAACTACATCAGCTCTCTTCCAGTCCTCTGGTAGTTCTCCAGTGCTCCAGGATCTTTGAAAAATATAGTTCAGTGGTTCTGAGATCATGTCTGCCAGTTCCTTGAGAACTTTGGGGTGTAATCCATCTGGTCCTGGTGATTTGAAGTCGTCTAGGCTGGACAGGTGCTCACTTAGTGCATTAGCCCACTGCTCACTTGGTGGAGCAGTGGGCTAATGCCTCCTTAAGTAACACCAGCTGCCTGCAATTAGTGCAGGTTCGCATCCCACCAGGCTCAAGGTTGACTCAGCCTTCCATCCTTCCGAGGTAGGTAAAATGAGGACCCAGATTGTTGGGGGCAATAAGCTGACTTTGTAATAATGCCGCTTGGGGTGTGTGAAAGCCCTAATAAGCAGGCATATACATAGAATGAAGGCTACTGCTAAGTTTGTAAAGCCGCCCTGAGTCTTCGGAGAAGGGCGGGATATAAATGGAATTAAAATTAAAAAAAATAAAAATAAAAAAAACTTACCATTTTCTTGCCTATCTTAACTTGCGTTTCTATTCTGTTTTTTATGGCACTGGTTTTGGTAGGTTGGACTGTTTTTTCCCTTTGTGTAAAGACAGATGCAAAAAACAAGTTAAATAGTTCTGGTTTCTCCCTGTTGCTTGTCACCTTCTTGCCACTTTCCCCCAATAATGGACCAATCATTTCCTTAACTTTTTTCTTGTTTTTTATATGTTGAAAGAAGCATTTTTTGTTATTTTTTACTTTGGTTGCAAGCCTTAGTTCATTTTGAGCCTTAGCTTTCCTCACTTCATCTTTGCAGGCACGGGCTACTTGCTGACATTCTGCCTTAGTTATGTGCCCCTCTTTCCACTTCTTATACTTGTCCTTTTTATCTTTCAATTTATCAGAGAGTTCTTTATGCAGCCATGCTGGTTTCTTTTGAAAGCTGTTATTTTTCTTCTTTGTTGGTATTGTACTAGACTGGGCCTTTATTACCTCACTTTGCTTCTTGAGTTGTTTTCCCCTTGAGGATTCTCATCCATGGAATTCTTCCCAAGGTCTCTCTAAGTTTATTGAAATTAGGTCTTTTAAAGTCCAAGACTCTAGTTTGGCTGTGTTCTATTGCTTGTGCCTCCAGAATGTTGAATTCCAATATTGCATAATCACTTCCCCCCAAGGTTCCTGTGGCTTCGACACCTTCTATCATTTCATCTCTGTTTGTGAGAATTAAATCCAATATGGCTAATCCCCTAGTTCCCTTCTCTACTTTTTGGGAGAGAAAGTTGTCTGCTAGGTTTGTCAGGAATCTGTTTGATCTTCCACTTGGTGCAGAGTTTGTCTCCCAGTTGATATCAGGGTAATTAAAGTCCCTCATTACTATTGTGATGTGCTTCTTACATACCTTAGTTAGCTGACTAGCAAAAAGTTCATCTATTTCCTCTGCTTGTTTGGGCGGCCTATAGTATACACCTGTGGCAATGTCATTTTTCCCCCTTTTATATTGACCCAAATGCATTCAAGTTTACAGTTTTCATCATTGTTGTGCTCTATTTCTGTAGAGATAAAGTTATTTCTTATATAGAGAGCAACTCCACCTCCTCTTTTGTTTAGTCTGTTTCTTTTAAATAGTTTAAATCCCTCTAGCTGTGTGTTCCATTTGTGGGTTTTGTCCCACCATGTTTCCGTAATGGCAACAATATCATATCTGCCCTCATTTACCTGAATTTCTAGTTCAATAGGGAGAGAAGCTATTCTCATGGCCAATGGGGCTGCAGCTAATTTTATACAGGACATCAAAGAGAGTGCTGAGGAGTTGAGAAATACTAATAAAGATAGGTATCATCATTTTGCCTGGTGAATAGGTGTGCTTTGTTAGAAGCGCACAGCATTTTAAAAACTTAGTTGCAGTTTTTATATTGTTTCTAGGTATAATTTGGGGTAAATATAAGTTACTGTAATTTTTTTCATGGTTTGAGGTTTATATAATTATAAAGTATCATTTTCAGCTATATGCACCCATCTAATTCATATGGGAAGTTCTGATCCAATATGAATGGCTATGGGACTGGAAAGGATCTCTGACTCTGTATCCAAATTATACATCTTGTTGTTTTGTTGTCTTCCTTCCTTAATCTTCCATTGACTTGCCAACAATGTACAAAAATTAAAAAAAATAAAGCCAAAGATAGATAGATAGATAGATAGCAGGCATGCAGGCAGGCAGACAGATGTGTGTGAGAGAGAGAGACAAAGAGAGAGACACACAGAGAGAGATGATAGATTTTATTCCGGCACACTTTTTGTCTGGTGTACTGTTCAACTTTTAACAGAGTATCCAATGTTCTACAAATTTTTATACACTATTCTTGTATCTTTCTTTTACTATATACTACTATATAGTAGTACTATATACTACTTATACTATAAAGAGCTCTGGTGGTGCAGTGATTAGAAGGTAGTATTGCAGGTAAACTGATGGGGCTCAAAGTTGACTCAGCCTTCCATCCTTCCAAGGTCAGTAAAGCAAGGACCCAGATTGTTGGGGCAATATGCTGACATTGTAAACTGCCCTTGGAGTGCTGTGAAGCACTATGGGATTATATATAAGTCTAATAGATATTGTTGTTGCTATAATCCTTCTGTGTTATGATTTTTAATATATTACTGAACATTCTGAGTGGCTACAATAAAAGAATGTGAGATAAATTTGCTGAAATATATTTGTGTAATATCATCTTACTCCTATCCATAATGGAGAAAGTGAATCATCCCTTTGGATGTCAAAATAGAAATTGGGGAAGGGGGGAGGGAGGTTAAAAAGGCCAAGTCTGCATCACTTCCTGACATCTTAACAAAGTTATGACCTCAAAGACAAATATATTTTACCTAATCTTGCTTTAAAATCCAAAACATAAACATTTATCAGCAATTTAAGGTTGCAAAACATTACTTTGGATTAGGGGGACATTGAATGGTAATAGATTGCCAATTTCTCTGGACTTAGCATGTAAGCAACATCATGTCTAATTAGTAGCTAGATGGAAAGCTATTGTAGAATTCCAGGTTGCAAATCAGATTGAAAGGTTTACAAATGATCCCAGAAGACAATTTCTTGCAAAAAAAAGCCTTCTGCATGAACAAGTATATACAGTCACAAGAAATAAAGTTTGGGTTGGAAATATCTTTAACTTTACGATTATCTAGATATATCACCAAATCTATAATATGAGCACATATATTGTTGAAACAGCTGTACATAAACAGTGGGTTGACATTTTTTTAAAAGAAATCTATATTTCACTTTATCTAATAGAGATGTTCTCTGAGTTAGTGTGATCTTTATGATGAAATAAAATAATAATAGGACAAAATCTAGTATGATGACATCCATTCAAAAAAAAAAGCCAGGAAGATTCAAGTCAAGGCAGATAAATATTAGACATGGTGGACTAAGTCCAGGCAGAAGCCTTTTTGTGAAAAGGGCAGATAAAATCAGGACCACAGATTAGTTTTAGTTTTAGTTGTTCTCTGTTAGATTAAGAGAAGGATACTGTCTCAGCAACTAACTAAACCAATTCAAGTGATCTATGATATTGTCAAATCTCTACTTCTTATAGGACCTTGCTCTAATGTCTTCACCTACATGTGTAGTCTTGGAAAATTAAACTGCAAGCTGAAGCAGTTGGGAATACATTCTCTTGAAGAATTAGTCAGTCTTACCCTGTAGATATTTCCACAGCAGAAAAAAAATACATTTGAAAAACTTTCTAAAAAAATGTTGCTTTGGACCTTATGGCTATTTTTCCCTTTTCAGGTTTTTTTTAACTGAATTGTACTTAATGTAAACTAGTAGGTTATGTCCATAATCTGAAACTTATCTACTAGAGAATAAATTTCCCTGAATTCACAAATAAATGTAAATATTGCTGGATTAATAATATTGCTGGATCGAATCTGAGTTGTTCACCTGTACCAAATGTTTATTCTTTGAAGCTCTGAAGCTTTCAGGCTTCTGCTGGAGCCCATCATCAGGGAACTTCTCCTTCTCCAGATTATGTGTACTGGGCTGTTCTATGCATTGCATTTAATAGCCAACCATCAATACCATATTTAGCATCTAAAAGCTACACACAACCAGGAACCATATAAATACAACACTGCTTCACTGAATTCAGTTTGTCTTAATTTCATGCTCTACATCTGAATTTTGATTGAATTGGACTAGTTATTAGTATTAGTTATTAGCATTAATAATACCATCATTATCATCATCTGCCTGAAATTTTTAGAAAGGGCTCAGTTAGATAATTATGTATTTCAGTACTTATAGATCTCTCTCTCTCTCTCTCTCTCTCTCTCTCTCTCTCTCTCTCTCTCTCTCCATCCATCATCCATCCATCCATCCATCCATCCATCCATCCATCTCCCAGTAATACTTTTCAAATCTTTAACATTAAACATGTGCACTTCAGAGAACATCAGATCCTTATTATTATGACTGCTTCTTATGAACTTTACACTGCTCTTTCTCATAACAAGTTTTACTAATATGCACAAGAGGATGTGACATTCAGTTGTTTGTTTGGTTTTTTGCTTTGAAAGTAAGATCTGTTCTTATCTGGGTGAAAATTTCATTGAACTTAATGGGACTTATTTCTGGGCAGGCAGTTCAGTCGGATTTGAGCTGAATCAAGGGGTAGAGAAAAACAGAACTATTTCTGCAGTTTTTTATAGAATTTATGAATTTATGAATGGGATCTGTCACACATATGATCAAACTGCATTTTGCTCCTCATTAGTTCTATTGATTACTTAAGGAACTAAATGAGGAATTGCACTGTGTTTTTAATGTCTCATTTAATTACTTTATATCAAGAGATAACATCATTCCATTCTGGTGGAAAAAAATATGGTGCCCTCCATTATCGAGTGATAATCTGGGGATGAGGCAATATCTTGTCATAGCTCATTCAAACAGAAGCAATGAAAAGCTTGATGTTTCAGTTATCAACCAATTTAAGCTTCATTACTAATCCACAGAAATCCACTATTGTCACTATCATTACTCATCAGAATCCATTATCTCTAAAGCACAAACATTCTTATTTTTAGAATTTGTCATCCTTTCAATATCTACAAAAAATCTTACCTATTTCTGAAATATATAAAAAGTATTGCAAAAATAGGATGACATTTTTGGTTTAAGTCATTTGCAAACTCCCATTTCTCACTATAAAAACATCTAGTGATTATCTAATTATTGAATATTAACAGACACATAGAATGCCTTTTTGTAATCAGATTTTTTTATCTATTTAGTTTTGCTATACATATGATGAATTAATATGTGTGTGTGTGTTTTGATATTTATTTTTCTTATGACAGCAGACATCAAAACAGATATTGGAAATGAAGATTTTTGTGTGGTAAAATTTCCCCCAAGGAGATTTCACAAAGTCCAGTGGCATCAAAATTAAAAGCAAGTCAGAAGAGGCAATGTGGGTGGAGGGGGGAGGGGAGAAAGAGAGAGACAGAGAGAATTTGGAAAATGGAGTGCATGGTTTTTTGCAACTCAGCATTTTTTGCAGATGTGATCTAGCACTTGGTTCAGAAAGTCAACCAGGGAAATGGGCCATGCAGATGGCCTTAGCAGGTTGCCCCTGCCAAAGGTAGAACCATATCCCACTTCGGCTGCACGCATCCTGGCTATCCAGGATTTGCCGGAGTCTCCCCTTCACACTGGGGACGTGGTTGCTGAGACAGCCACTGACAAAACGCTTAGCCACATGTTGAATTGGGTGCACACAGGATGGCTGGACAAATGTCCAGAGCCAGAATTTCAGAGTTTCTTTATGAGGAAAGATGAACTGTCAGCTCATAAAGGGTGCATCCTTTGGGGGAGTCGGGTCATAGTCCCAAGCTCTTTAAGGCCCAGGGTTTTAGAGTCTCTGTACGAGGGACATCCAGGAATAGTCCAGATGAAGGCACTTGCAAGGAGCTACCTTTGGTGGTGGCCAGGGCTAGATAAAGCTATTGAGGCCCAAGTACATGGCTGCTACACTTGCCAGCAATCCAGGCCTGAGATGCCTCAAGCCCCTGTCCACTGATGGGAAGACACACACACACCATGATCAAGAATCCACATTGATTTCACTGAGCCCTTTCAGGGACAACTGTTCCTAATTGTGGTGGACAGTCACTCCAAATGGTTAGAGGTTGCACCAGTTCCAACTATGACTACTGCCAGGACCATCCAGGAACTGTGCAGGATCTTTGCAACGCACAGGTTACCAGACATGTTGGTCTCAGACAATGGGGCCCAATTCACTGCTGCAGAATTCCAGTCCTTCCTCAGGGCTAATCTAATAAGGCACATGCCACTTCAGCTCCCTTTCACCCGGCCTCAAATGGCCAAGTGGAATGCATGGTCCACACAACAAAGGATCTCTGAAGCAGATTGTCACAGGGGATTGGCACCACAGACTGGCAGACTTTTTATTCTGCCAAAGCATAACTCCCTGCACCGCCATGGGCAGAAGCCCAGCCGAATTCAGACGGGGCCGACGCTTGATCACCAAGCTGGACTGGCTATACCCCAACCAAGTTGCTTCAGACACAGCACAGCCAAAGTCACCACAAAATTTGCAAGTTCGTGACCAGGTTTGGGCCTGGAATTACAGGCAAGGGGCTTTGTGTGTGGTAGCCATATTTGCTAAGGTGTCAGGGCCACTTTGTTACGAGGTGGTCCTGGAAGATGGGCAAGTCATTCGCCAGCACATTGACCAGCTGCGTCGGAGGCTAGCGAACCAGTCACTGGCTCAAGACTCTTAAGAGGACCACCCACAGGGGCAGTGTGAAAACAGCCCAACCGAGAAGCTTGCACACTCTGACAGGACTCTCTGCCGAGGAGATGGGGGAATGGCCATAGATGAGTTCTCCTTAGACACACAGACTGCATCCACTGAGCAGAACCAGTAAACAGTGCCAAGTGCCAGCCCGGCAGACTTTGCTTCACAAATGGACTTTGGCTTGGGCCTACTGGAACAGGCCAGCCAAAGGGACTCGAGTCAACCCAAATGCCCCGGACCTCAGAGTCCTGGTCTACACAGCCTGGCAGGCGAGGGGGTATACTGGGAGTCCCCAGCATCCCCTAGATGGTTTGGGATGGTCACGAAGGCCACCTAAGTATTTGCAGGACTATGTCAAGAATTTGAGAGTTTGAGCTATCTAGGGGGAAGGGTTGTAATGTATTGGCCTCAACTGCTGATATCACTTGCTTAATGTGTGACCTTAAATGCTGTATTTAAGTGTAGGATTGCTTAACGGTTTCTGTTACTGCAACCCAGACTGTCTGTCTCCAAGCTGATAATTATGTTTGGGGCGGGAATCTGTTACTTTAAACCTATTGGTTGCTGCCTAGAGGCGAACCGTATATATAGCTATTCAGCAGCCTCTAGGGCTGCTTCTGTTTTGAGTTAATAAACATGCTTGCTGTTTCCACACTCTGCCTCACCAATGCCTAACCAAACTAAGATCATAACAGAGACATACTGGGGGGGGAGAGAGAGGAGGGAGGGAAATGTGCAAGTTGGCAGGCAGAGCATTGGAATTGAAGCTCTTCTCCTTCTGTACACACATACAAAAAGGATGGGACATTAATTCAGATGCCATGCCCACCATCATGCAGATTTTGAACCTTCCCCATGGATGCTCTTAAGTTGGAACCAGAAAATGATTTGCTATTTTGCCACAATGAAGGGCAAAGAAGGTCTGCACTGAAGCAGAATAAAATGATGGTATAAGAATGCCAAGAAGTAGTCTGCTTCTATGGCATCTTATGCCAGTGTTCAGCATGAATGGTGGAGTGCGTAACAAAGGGGACTCCCTACAGAGTATCTTTCCTTCATTAATGATTTTCAGAGACTATACATTTGGGATTTGAAGAAAGCACTCAATCTTTCTGCAGGTGCCTGCTCTGTGTGCTTAGAAAGTTCCTGCTCTCCCAGATATCTAAATCAATAACTCTGCCTATATCTCCTTAGTATTCTTCTGGCTTTAACATGTGTAGCCTATGTGGTACCTGCACAATTTCTTCCTGCACCTTTTGAATATGTATGTATATGTATATGTATGAGTAGATGAGTCATGCAAATCTTCTTAGTAACCCTAATGGATGATGGGGAGGAGGATCAGGAGTTCATCAAAAGAATATTGAGTATACTGAATGGCACAAAACCATAGACTATAAGAGCTGCCATAGACCTTGGAGGTCACTTACTGAAGCTCTTTACCCTATATAGGACTTCACAACTATAGCTATCCCTAGATCACTACAGCCTCTCTTCAAATAACTTCAGCAAGGGAAGGTCCACCACCACCTGAATCAGTCTGTTCCATTATTGAACAATTCCTAACATGAAGAAATGTTTCTGATGTCCAACCAAAGTCTACGTCTTTGTAATTTAAGTTCATTATTTCTTGACCTATCTTCTGGAATAACACTGAACAATTCTGCTTCATTTTTATATCTATTTGAGATGCCTCCCTATAATTTTCTCTTCTCCAGGTTAATCAAACCCAGTGGCTCTAACTATTTCCTGCAGGCTCCTCATGTTGATTGCTGTCCCATGCAGACATCAGTCTTTATAGATGTTTCTCTGCTCAAGCATGCTTTAACATCCTCAGCAAAGCACAAGGACTTTCTAACAGGAAAGTTAAGATGCAGTGATGTTACCAAGAAAATATTCAAATTTCTTATGGGTGAATTAATTTTGTTTATTTGAATCAACATTTAAACCAAGGGATATGGTGGTTTTATATTTTGAATACTTGTGTCTATTATACTGTATGTTCAGTCCTTGAAAACTCATTTAATCCCTTACAAAACTGGAAACAATGTTGGTTTTAAACATTTTGTTTGTACACACACATGGAAAACTACCTAAACAATTTGCCCAAAAATGCTGGAGGCTGTGAGTAAGACACTGCTACTAGGAGAAGAGATTGACGTGCTTCCGACAGAAGAGAATATATGTAGCTCAGGGTTGAACTGGTGGTGTCCTTCGTGGTCTCTGAACTCAGAGAACACCAAGGACTCCATAGTTTGATCTGTTTCAGTACAGTCTATGTCTAAATAAATAATTATCTGGTATGCAGTCAACTTTATATTCAATCTTGATTTCATTTCCTTGGGATGAATGGAAGCAGAAAGGTAAATATGATATAGTGAAAGAGGAGAGAAGGTTATATAAAATTAAAAATGTAATATGTTCTGATGTCAATCAATGAAGTATCTACATCAGATCAAATAGCGTGGTGAATTGTGAAGGTTTTTTTAAATTTTCAAGTTGATACAGGTAGTCCTCACTTAATAATCACTCACTCAATGACCTTTCAAAGTTGTGACAGCACTGAATGAGTGGTATTGGCCACTCAGAGTTCCAATTGTCACAGCTTCCTTGTGGTCACTTGGTCACTATTTGTGACCTTCTTTGTTGGCTGCCAACAAGCAAAGCCAAAGAAGAAGTCAGCAGGAGATTGCAAATGGCAACCATATGACTACCCACTTAATGATTTGCAATGATTCACTTAATATGGGAGTGCGAGAATTGCCATTACTAAGAAGCATAGTCAGATGACATTGTGCTTTTTGAGTGTTTGCTTAACAGTGGCAATTCCAGTCCCAATTGCTGTTAATAGAGGACTACCCATATAACAAGAATCAGGAACTGGATGTTGATAAGCTTCTCAACTCTAAATCCATGATATAATATTCAGAGCTCAATGCTGTTTATCTTTCCATGTGAGGAATGAAAGGAGAAGGGGAGGCATGCATAGAAAAAGAGACATTTTTTTTCGAGTAGTTTGGAGCCAAATCTCAAATAGCCACATTATAATTCCCTGGTACCAAATTGGCAGCCAATAAAGTACCTTTTGAGTTATTCCAGAAATACATGTAGCTGCTATTTAATTAAATTTTGAAGATCAGATATAAAAACAACATTACATTGTAACAGTCAGGTCTAGAAGTTACTAGGGGACACACCTCTATTTTTAGGTTATTTTTTCTTCCAAGAATGAATGCAGCTGGGATATCATCAAAGCAAATTTGCAATTTTAAATGAACCCAATTAGCACCCTCACTCGGGTGTCAAATAAAGAAGCAAGACTTAAGTGGGCCATCTCTACCCGCTATTAATTTAAACCTCAATTCAAGAGGAGGTATTTAGCCATACATGACTTATATCCAAGTTGCCTAGAAGGGCATTTTATTCCAGCCCATAGTCTGACCCATACTCTTTCTCAAGTTCTACAATGGCTGTTTTCAATGTCAACAATAAATTATGCTTTTTTCAGGGTTTTGACTTCCTTTTGGAACAAGGGTCCTAGATGCAGGTAAGTTCGTACATATGTATATATGCATTTATTTATTTGATTGCAAGTAGGTAAAAACCTCTCTATGTGCATAATAAAAATCTGATAAAATACTCATGGTGAATGAATACCTGAAATTGTGTATTAGGAGATGACCAGCTATATAAATTTGATTAATACAATAAATAGAAATTTAAATTTAATTTAATTTAATTTAAACACTTCATCTCCCAAAGGCTCTCTAAAAACCCACTGTTTAATATTTTGTGGAAAAAAGATAGCAAGGCAGGCCAAATTTCTAGGGAGATGCTGTTCCATAGTATAAGTACATCCACAAAGGTATCCCTCCAAGCCTCCATTCCCCCTTAACTTATGAAAGTACGGGAAGAGAGGTGATAATCAGGTTCCCAAGGATGTCCATGTTGAGTGAGTTAAAATATGACAATGAAGACATTCCTGGAAGTGAACTCAGGCAGCCATTAGAGCTTTAAAGGTCAAAAGCAACATTTAAAAAATACATTTGGAAGCTAATAGGGAGCCAGTACTAGGGCCAGAGCACAGGTTTCACATCACAATTAGACTGATGCATTCTGGAGCTTCTGAATGGTATTTGGAGACAGCTCCCTATAGGGTGCATTTGGTAGTCCAGGTGAATAGTCCAGATGAATGGTAATGCAGGCTTGAGTAATGATCACATCTTCTGGCTCCAGGTAAGTCTGCTGCTGATGTACAATCACAAGCAGATCTCCATTACAATTTAGGAGATGACATAACATGTGTCTCTTTATCCAGGCCTTTAAGACTTCTTAGAGATTTATATTTTATATGTTAGCATAATTTGGATATTTTTTAATGTTTATTTACCACAAACTCCCAAAGCAAAATCCACCCCCAAGTCCCCATTTCTAAACAGAAGAACCAGGTAGCCATGCTCTCTGTTCCTTATAAAGTGTGACTCCCACATGTGGATAGCAACAACTTCTTTTCAGGTAAAGTCACTAATTAAATCAGATTGTCTTCATTTTTGCACCCAATGAGCTGCAATACACTGTTTCCACCCTATGATTCCCAGCTTCAAGGGAAACTGGGTCCAGTATGAGTATCAAGGCAAGAACTTGCAATTCTACCTAGGAGTCTTTTAAGCCTATAAATCCTGAAACAGTGGATCAGATTCTTAGGAGTGTGAGAGCAGGCTATAGCTACCTGAGGGCTTCAGCCACGTCCCTCCTTTCTCCTTTGGGCAGCTGTGAGGGGTGTGCACAACTGGATTTGTAATGCAATTAATGCTTCTTTATTTTATTTTATTTTATTTTATTTTATTATTTTATTATTTTATTATTTTATTATTTTATTTTATTTTATTTTATTTTATTTTATTTTATTTTATTTTATTATTTTATTTTATTTTATTTTATTTTATTTTATTTTATTTTATTTTATTTTATTTTATTTTATTTTATTTTATTTTATTTTATTTTATTATTTTATTTTATTTTATTTTATTTTATTTTATTTTATTTTATTTTATTTTATTTTATTGGTGGAGCAGTGGGCTAATGCCTCCTTAAGTAACACCAGCTGCCTGCAATTAGTGCAGGTTCGCATCCCACCAGGCTCAAGGTTGACTCAGCCTTCCATCCTTCCGAGGTAGGTAAAATGAGGACCCAGATTGTTGGGGGCAATAAGCTGACTTTGTAATAATGCCGCTTGGGTGTGTGTGTGAAAGCCCTAATAAGCAGGCATATACATAGAATGAAGGCTATTGCTAAGCTTGTAAGCCGCCCTGAGTCTTCGGAGAAGGGCGGGATATAAATGGAATTAATAAAAATAATAATAATAAAAAATATTTTATTTTATTTTATTTTATTTTATTTTATTTTATTTTATTATTTTATTTTATTTTATTTTATTTTATTTTATTATTTTATTTTATTTTATTATTATTTTATTTATTTTATTTTATTTTATTTTATTTTATTTTATTATTTTATTTTATTTTATTTTATTTTATTTTATTTTATTTTATTTTATTTTATTTTATTATTTTATTTTATTTTATTTTATTTTATTTTATTTTATTTTATTTTATTTTATTTTATTTTATTTTATTTTATTTTATTTTATTTTATTTTATTTTATTTTATTTTATTTTATTTTATTTTATTTTATTGGTGGAGCAGTGGGCTAATGCCTCCTTAAGTAACACCAGCTGCCTGCAATTAGTGCAGGTTCGCGTCCCACCAGGCTCAAGGTTGACTCAGCCTTCCATCCTTCCGAGGTAGGTAAAATGAGGACCCAGATTGTTGGGGGCAATAAGCTGACTTTGTAATAATGCCGCTTGGGTGTGTGTGTGAAAGCCCTAATAAGCAGGCACATACATAGAATGAAGGCTATTGCTAAGCTTGTAAGCCGCCCTGAGTCTTCGGAGAAGGGCGGGATATAAATGGAATTAATAAAAATAATAATAATAAAAAATAAAATATTTTATTTTATTATTTTATTTTATTTTATTTTATTTTATTATTTTATTTTATTTTATTTTATTTTATTTTATTTTATTTTATTTTATTTTATTATTTTATTTTATTTTATTTTATTTTATTTTATTTTATTTTATTTTATTTTATTTTATTTTATTTTATTTTATTTTATTTTATTTTATTTTAATCCCATTTATATCCCACCTTTCTCCGAAAACTCAGGGCGGCTTACAATCTAAGAAGCACAAATCAATGTGCTTAGCAATAGCCTTCTTTGAAGGAGGGTGATGATCCACCATCCTTGAAGGAGGTGGCAGTTGGCTCACCACTCTTGAAGAGGACAACTTTCAATTTACCTGTTTTGGATAACTTCTGTGTTATTTCCAGTCTTCCATTTTGGTATCAGCCAAGGAGAAGTCTAAATGAAGCTCTTTCAGTCAGTGTTCAACACTGCTTCCTGTAAGAGGAATTCTTAACTAGCCACAATGATAGCAACATGGTGAAACCTGTGACATGACATGACAATGCAAGTTCTATTCCTTTGTCCTTGTGTTGAATCTTCAAGTGCAAGTACATACAGAGAGGAATTTGCATCAGAAAATCATGATGTAAGTTTTAAGTATACTCTCTTTGCCCACCCCACTCCGCTCTGGATATCTATCCTCCCCATAATCCTTCATTAGTCACATATATGGGCATAAGTCACAGCAGATAGGTGAGACATACAGACTTTCACACACTCATTCTTCTTTTATTATTCTCAAAACCATATAGACATCAGAATCCCTGGGGGAAAGAGAAGATTTCCTGCTGCTCTTGGGAGGAGTGCTTTTTTGTTCATTGCCATGAGTGGCATAGAAACTGTGGTGATTCCTTACTACTCAGCTGGCTGCAGAGACAATGTTATGTCTAGCTTGATGACCCAGTTCAAGCTGAAGAATGAGTGACTGAGGACAATATGCCATGTATATTACACAGCAGGCTATTGTCTGCATGTACTGTAGTAGCTATTTAATAGGCATGCATACATGCAGGCACAGTGGGGTTGCTGCACCTAGATTCATCTTCAAATACTGCTACTTCTTTATTTTCTACATATGCATGTGTCAGCTTTTAACTGATACATGTGTATCACTGTGTCTCTGAGTACTGAATGATCAATAAGAAATCAAATCCACCCACTTTTTTCTACAGGTGGCAAAGCCCCCTGCGCTTCAGCTCTGCATTTGGATTCTCCCTCTTCCCTGCCCCCCTCTTTTTTTGAGGCAGAAAAAATTTCACAGAAGTGCCAATCTGTCATTTGGAGCTGCACTCAAATTCACTTTGCATAATGTGAATGGAGTTATGCAAGTAAGTATGAATGCCTCATGCTGTATTAGTGTTCTACTCAGGGCACTATAGACTCAAATCTAATTAAATATGGCTGTTGGAAATGACTTAGACATTGAATGGAATTGGGCCTGGATTGATTGATTGATTGATTGATTATATTTATATGCCGCCCTTCTCCCTAAGGACTCAGGGCAGCTCACAAACAATAAAAACCAAAAAGAACATGAAAATACAAAATTTTAAAAAGAATTAAACAGTAGATATGTTCAATACATAGTAATTTAACCCCATAAAACCAAATTTAAAACCATAGTCAGTCCAGGCTCGATTGTTGGAACAGCCATGTCTTCAGGTCACGGCGAAAGGACTGAAGGTCGGGGGCCATCCGCAGCTCCGGAGGCACCTCATTCCAGAGGGTCGGCGCACCCACAGAGAAGGCTCTCCCCCTAGGGGTCACCAGCCGGCATTGCTTAACCGATGGAACTCTGAGGAGGCCGACTCTGTGGGAGCGAACCGGGCGATGGGAGGTTGACAATGGCAGCAGGTGGATTACCATCACATCACTTCAGAGGCTCATTGTCTGGACTGCATCAATGCACAGTTACACTACTTTTCTTCACTTATCTGAAAAGTTTTCACTAGTAAAAATGAGAAATGACCTGACAGTGGATTTTCTACTTCTCACTCCTACCAAGTGGTGGGATTCAAATATGTGAACAACCAGTTCTCTGTGTGGATGCCACTTCCGGAAGTCCATTCTGGGCCTGGACAACAAAAAATTAGCTACCAGTTCTGCCAAAGTGGTACGAACCGGCTGAATCCCACCCCTGCTCCTACCCATAGGGGAGATGGTAAAAAAACCTGCTTGCTTTATGAGGCAATAATTACCTATCTGTGGGTGGGAGAAATGATCTGTCTTTGCATTCAGACATAATTCAACACAAATCTTCCCTTCATACACATCTGTGCTTGCTGACTTGTCACAAAGAGACTTACCAAAGGGTTACATTGCACTGAAATGTCCCCTGTATCAGCCTTACCATAAAGGTGCAGATACTTGATAGAGAGGTACTACTTCTCCCCATCCCAATTCCTGTATCCAAAATATTTTGTTTCCTCTCCCATCTACACCATGAAAAATCAATGTGCATCACACTCAGCTGGCTGCTTGGACACCACAATGAAGAATTATATTACTTAAAAATACAGAAAAGGCAGGCCAAAAAAGATACCAATTTATGTAAAATAATCTATATGCACAAATGCATATTTAGAAAGTGTTATTATGAGTTACATAGCAACACAGTACTGAGAGACACTGTAATCTGCATCTCTTTGCAGTATGCTACTCAGATACTAACAGTTGGTGAAAAGCTTCAGTGCTCCTGCTGTTTTGCTCTTGTGATGGTTCTTAACTTTGAACTGGACATGGATGGGATATTCTTCAAATAAACCTGAGGTGAACCATAAATGAATCAGTTTAGGAGGTACTCAAGTTTTATTCTCATGAAGTCCTTTTGTAGTTACAACAGCTACTTCCAGATAATATTGTGTAAAATCTTGGGCTTTCTTGCAAGTTCACCAAGAGTTCTTTTTGAAGAAAGCTGATGACAGTGAAGCAGCTTTATAAAAAGACTGCTTGCCAGCACCTACCTCTGTGTTTGTAGAGGTATATTTTCAGACTGTATGTAATAAGAAGTGGGGCCCAATAGACTCAAGGTTTGCTGTTTGAACAGATTCAAAATATTTCTCAAATCTCCAGTCCTGAACCAGAGTTCCTTGACAAATCAAGAGAAGTTCCTCAACAGACAAAATAATCTAAAACAGAATTGTACGAATCCAGAATATATAAAGTCAAAAATGGAATACAATACTTCTTGCTTTCCAAATATGCTATCATCAGTTTTCTATTTCTATAAAAGTGAACATATGAAGTTCAGCATTGAATTTAGGCTTGGGATTCTGTTCTTAACTATTTAAATGTCGTTGTTGATGGAAAAATTGTATTAAGTAAATAATCATGCAACAAAGTTTTGGTCAGTACACAACTATTACGAGGATATGAAAGAGTGATATGAAAAACTTGACACAATGCAACACATAATATGAGTGGCATTGTCTGCAACAATACTGTTATATGCACAATATATATAGTTAAGTTACAGTGATGCCTATGATTGATCAGCCTCATGTGATGATTGGCTTTGTCCTTACTGAGGCTGAGATTCTACCAACTTAGCAGGAACAGTTTCTATGGCTTCACACTGAGAATCTGAGTTCATGACAGTAAGAACCAGTAGAGGTCCTTAGCAGCATTAGGCCCCTCTAATGCTACACCCGCTTACCTCAGATATGACAATGGCAAGAACTAAGAGAACCATGCCAGCTTGGATTAACAAGGTTTGTGCCAGAGGTCGGGGAAGCAAGACAATTGGGGTGATGGGCTATTTGAATAAAGCATTCATGAACAACATAAGAGAATCTGGCACTAATGGAATGCTACTATTTACAACAGACCCAATCAGAGGAGATATATGAAACATCTGAGGAAACTTTGGATGGACAGGAGACCTATGTCCCCACTAACTGAAAAATAGCTAATTATCCAACACTTCGACATAATAAAGAGGAAGCTTGTTGCTGTCACTTGGCACTACTACATCTATTACCACCACTGTCTTTTGGTCCTTGTCCACTACTACAGTGTCTGGTTGATTGACCAGTACTTGTCTGTCTGTATGGATCTGGAAGTTCCACAGGATATTAGCCCTGTTATTATCCACTACCTCCTATGGCAGGGGTCTTCAAACTTGGCCCTTTTATGATTTGTGTACTTCAACTCCCAGAATTCTGAGAGTTGAAGTCCACAAGTCATAAAAGGGCCAAGTTTGAAGACCCCTGTCCTATAGAATCTCCCATCTGGACTTGGAAAGTTCTAGCCCATACATTGTGCACATAATCCTGTACACAATGCTACCTATTTGGTTGCACCATTCAGTATGTGCTGCTGCTGCCTGCCTTTTACACCCTGTCAGTATCTATGGGCTTTTCTGGTACATCTGCTTCTGTGGATCTAGTGGTTAGTGCCTGTTTGTGTGCAGCTGAGTTCAGTACTTTAGTTCTGTCTTTTAGTCCAGCTATGTGCAGGGCAGGATTTCTCAATCATTTCTGCCACCATAACTCTCTGTTGATAGTACATCCCATGCAGGGTCTTGTCTTGCCTTGGCTTTTCTGCTTGATTTTCCTATGCTGCCTCAGGCATTCTTTCAGCATCTCATTGTTGGTTACACATCATACACAGAGAGAGAGACACACAGACATGCCCACACCCACAGACAGAAATATATATATTTAAATTGGTGGTGTTTTCTGTTACAACACAGACAAACAATAAAGAATTTGGATATGTTTATGTGTTACAGTCAAATGAAGAGTTACTGTATAGAAATATTTGATAACCTAACTGCCATAAAACAGGAAATGAGATAGTATATATGCAGTATATTTTATCCTCTTTTGTTTTATCTTTAGTCATGATATTTAATTATTTGCTTTAAAGTAGAATTATAATTATATGATTAATCCATGCCTACAACTAAAAAAAATCACTTTACGTATCAGCATTTTCCAAGGAAATTATCACCTTTTAATTGTATAAACATCTGCAAAGCCTCATAATAATTCTAAAACTGCAAAAATGGAATAGTTCAATCTGAGGAAGGAGAGGTCATCAAGATGTATTGCAAAATTATGGAAACTACTAATGTGAATTTCTTGATATCAGCTGAAAACTGTGACAGTTCCCAAAGAAAAATAAAATTAAATTAAAAGGTGAGACTTTGTTAACATCAAATTTGCACTTTCAACTTGTCGCTGTGATGGGCTGTAAAATTATATGCAATGCAGGATAAATGTAGCATTACAGACCTGAAGGAAACAGTTTTCTTTGTAGGGAAAAAGAATTAGGATTTGAGGTATATTCTTCCCTTTCACCCTCCTCCTTATACATACCGAGAGAATACAGAGAGGTGGTCATGATTGAAATTTGCATTTAAATGGAAATGGTTAAAGGTAAAGGCAAAATGTTTAGAAAAATGAGGGTATCCATTTTTCTAGAAAGGATGCATACTGTTATTGTATACCATTAGGATGTCAAAAAGCCTAAAAATGTTTAGAAATATTAGATGCTGCTACACAACACAGAACATAGAATGCCATTTGGAAATGACTAGACAGTATGAATGAATTTGACCAAATGCTACTTCATATACAATTGTCTTTAATGCTTTCTTCTGCCATTACATAATGGAAATTCCGTTCACTAAAGAGGAAAAGATCTATCAAGCAGTTTTCTGCTAGTTTTCAAATGTAATAAAATTTCATATTCATTCATAGCTGAATTCCATAGATTGTTGATGGCCTTTTTCTGTAGGACATCACCAGACTCTAAAATACATGTCTGGTATAGTCCTGGCAAATGTACTGTGAATTTTAACAGCACTGGAGAGAACCCTGATTTGTTGCCATAATAACATGGATGAAATATCCTTTTTGTTCTCTGGAAGAGCAGACATCCAATGTCATTTTTTTATAGAATAGTTTGGGCCTCTATGTAATGGGAGACTTTCATGATATGTTCTACTAGTATATTCTAGATAATTGCCCAGAAAAGAAAAATCACATAGTGAAAGCTCCCTTCACATCTTCTCTTCTATGCACTCAAAAAGCCATGGATGGGATGGACTTGCTTTCCTTCCTATAACATTGCTTTTCAAGGTAAGCTTCTTAGAATTGGAACTGAAATATTCTTTATTGGCCAAGTGTGTTTGGATACACAAAGACTTTGTCTCCAGTGCATAAGCATCCAGTGTACATACAAACAACACAGTGATAAGTCATAGATAATAAAGTGTAAGATACAATCATAAATCATAAGATACAAACAATGTGGTAAATCATAAGATACCAATAGGAGAAGATAGTAGGAAAGAGGAGAAGATGAGAAAGATGAGATGAGAAAGATAATAGCAATACAGCCCTACTACATGGATTCTTTAGGCATAAGACAGTGCTGTGAGAATAAAGTATTTAACAGAGTGATAGTATGGGGGAGGGAGGGGAACTGTCTTTGTGGCTAGTTGTTTTGGTATACAATGCCCTATAGTGGTGTTCTGGGGGGAAAAACTGGAACTGTTTTTGTCCAGGATGTGAGGAGTCTGTATTTTCTCAGACCTTTTTCTGGTTTGTGCATTATACAGGTCCTCAATGGAAGGCAGGCTGGCTGGAATTGTTTTTTTTCTGCAGTTCTAAATATCTATTGAAGCCTGTACCTGCATTGTTTGGTTGCTGTACCAAACCAAACAGTTATGGAGATACAAATGACAGACTCAGTAATTCCTCTGTAGAACTATATCAGCAGATCCTTGGGCAATCCGAGCTTTCTGAGTTGCTTCAGGAAAAATATTCTTTGTTGTGCCTTTTTAATGATGGTTCTAATGTTAGGTGTCCATTTCAAGTCCTAGGAGATTATAGAATCCAGAAACCTGAAGGTCTCCACTGTTGATACTGTGTTGTCTAATATTGTAAGAGATGGTAGAATAGGAGGTCTTCTCCTAAAATCTACTCTCATCTCTACAGTTTTAAGTGTGTTCAGCTCCAGATTGTTCTGGCTGCACAACAAGGCCAGTTGTTCAACCTCCTGTCTGTAAGAAGATTCACCATCTCAAATGAGACCAATGACTGTTGTATCATCTGCAAACTTCAGTACTTTAACAGAGGGATCTTTCGAGATGCAGTCACTGGTATATAGAGAAAAGAGCAATGGAGTGAGTACACGTGGAGGCTCCTCTGCTAATTGAACAAGTATTTGATGTGATTGTACTTAGCTTCACCTATTGCTTCCTATCTGTTAGAAAGCTTATAATCCATCTACAAATGTGGTCAGGCACAACTCGCTGAGTCAGTTGAAAGAGAAGGATTTATCTTGTTGATTATTGTATGTTTGGTAGAAGATTTCAACCAAGACACTATGAATATGAGTCTGAGAATAGAATAGAATAGAATAGAATAGAATAGAATAGAATAGAATAGAATAGAATAGAATAGAATAGAATAGAATAGAATAGAATAGAATAGAATAGAATAGAATAGAATAGAATAGAATAGAATAGAGCTGGAAGGGACCTTGGAGGTCTTCTAGTCCAGCCCCCTGCTTGAGCAGAAGAACATATACCATTTCAGACAAGTTACCAACTAGTCTCTTCTTAAAAATCTCCAGTGATGGAGCGCCCACAATTTCTGAAGGCAACCTGTTCCACTGGTTTATTGTCTTCGCTGTTAGTAAGTTTTTCCTTAATTCCAGGTTGCTTTTCTCTTTGGTCAGTTTCCAACCATTGTTTCTTGTCTTACCCTTTGGACAATAGTTTGATGCCCTCTTCTTTGTCGCAGCCCCTCAATCCAGTTTGATATCTAGAATAATCAGAGACCCTAATCCAATATAAGAACCAGTACATAAACAGCTCAACAATGTCTTTCCTTGTGATCTGTCACTGATACCAAGGAAATGAGAGGGGCAATTGATTGGCAAGAGTGGCAAACTTGATAAAGAATGCCAAGCCCTTGTTCTCACTATACATTCATTAAGTGGAGCATAATTTCTGATTCTAATATTTATTAGTGTTATTTATTGCCATATTTATATTTAGCAAATTGGCTGATTTGATAGTAGAGGTGATGTTGATGAAGATAACAATGCAGTCAAAGCACTGAAATATCTAGTTAAATCAACAACCAGTTGAAAGGGCTTGTCTGAAGAACAGGTTCTTGGCTTCCTGCCTAAAGATGGAGAGGATGGGGGTTTAACACAACTGGGAGAATACATTCCCTATCTTGGGAGCAATATATGATTTTTTTTGCCTGTAGGCTTTGTGAATGAGATGTGAGCCATTGGGGTTTTCAGCTACAAATCTTATATAAAACACTGCCTTGATAGTTTGCCAGAAGAAAAGCAACTGGACTTTTCTCTGAAGTATTTCATCTTCAGTACTGTAGATAAGCAGAGAGCAGCACTCAGTTTCCAGAGTGCACTTATTGAATGTGTAAAAGCCCCTTCTCTGCCAAATCAGATTAAGCTAAGCTATTTAAAAGAGGGGGGCTAATTTGGCTTATTTCTGATGAAACACTAAATTGGATATCAATAGAAGCTTACAAGATTCAATGATTCCCATCTGTAAATGATAGCTCTGGAACTAAAAAAAATAATCTATTTGGCAGAGTTTTAACGGTGAGGTTAACTATCATTGGAAGTAAAAAAATATTCCCCCTTTTTTTTCCACACCCCTCAACATATCCTCTGAAAAATGAGACCTTTTTATTTTATGTTAACTACACCTTTTATGGAAGCCACCATTGCTCTACGGAGATGCCCACAGCAGATTGATATTACCTACATAAAAGTGACAACACTCATGACAATTAGACAATTAGATGTCTAATTCCCATAGTATCTGCCTGGTCAATATATTCTGTCAGGATTTGCATACTCCAGGTACCTTGAGTTAATTAATGCCATATATCAAGATTCCGGAAGTTCACATTCTTTGCAGCAGCACCTTCCCTCTGAAATGGGGTTCCCTATGAGACCCAATTGGTCCCCACCCTGCTGGTGTTTCAAAGGGCCCTGAAGATTTTGCTCTTCATCCATGCCTTTGATGAGGATGAATAAAGCAGGGTTGATTTCCTTTGTTCCCATGCAGTTTTGTCATCGTATATTTTTTTTCTTTTTGTTCTTTGATGTTTTTCTTATATTTAAACTATTTATAAACTGCCCAGAGTTGCTGGGTGTTGGATGTTGGGCAGAATATACATTAGATATATAATAGTGATGATGATGATGATGTTAATACCTAACAGAAGTATGCAAATCATGATTTCTGCATCATGATATTCATTTTGTCCTTTGCCCCTCATAAATACTTGTGTTCTCCCCCTACAATTCACTAGAATTATATTAAAGTTGGAGCATTATAGTGGATGCAAAATGACAGTCATGCTGTCAGTCTAATTGTTTTTGTAGCCAAGTGAAGTAGAGGTCAAATAAATAATCCTATCACATAGCAAAGAATAAAGCCATGATATTGCTATCCTATAATTCTAAACACAACATTTTGGTAACTGTAAAATTCTTCTCCATAAGAAAACATTTGGTGAAATGACCCCCATTTTCTCTGCCTATAAATGGCTGTAAAATTGCCAGATGTCCTCTGTCTTTTTCTTCCTGTCCAGACCAGATTTTGCGTACTGAAATGTAAATAGACTGGGGACATTTTGCAGCAAAGTTTACATTTGAATAAGATGGGTACAAAATGTGTGTATGGAACAAGTTTGGTAAGAAAATGCATGTGGATTTTCTTCTATTAATTTCCTAAAATCAATTGCAGGCCTATGGCTAAGTTCATGAAAATCTAAAACAGGACAGAAGATCCAAACCTCCAATTTACTGAAATTACAACATCTCCTTGGAATAGATATGTAATATAACAATATTAAATCTAAGGGGGAGCCTCTCTTATAAGTGTTATGACTGTACTTTCTCCTTCATCCTTTCTAATGGGGATAACCTGAGTTGTATTCATTCTTCTGCTTCCTTCTGCTTATACTTTACTTACTTTTTGTTTAACTACAGATGATAATAATAATAATAATAATAATAATAATAATAATAATAATAATAATAATAATAATAATAATAATAATAATAATAAAGTTCGAAGGGACCTTGGAGGTCATCTAGTCCAACCCCCTGCTCAGGCAGGAAACCCTATACCATTTCAGACAAATGGCTGTCCAGACTCTTCTTGAAAACTTCCAGTGCTGGAACATTCACAGCTTCTGGAAACAGGTCGTTCCACAGATTAATTGTTCTAACTGTCAGGAAATTTCTCCTTGGTTCTAGGTTACTTCTCTCCTTCACTAGTTTCCATCCATTGCTTCTTGTCCTGCCTTCAGGCACTTTGGAGAATAGCTTGATTCCCTCTTCTTTGGGACAGCCCCTGAGATATTGGAACACTGCTATCATGTCACCCCTCATCCTTCTCTTCATTAAACTAGACCACGGGTCGGCAACCCACGGCTCTGGAGGTGCATGTGGCTCTTTCAGCCTGTGGCTCCCAGTCCTCCTCCTCCATTTGCAAAAAGAGAGAGACAGAGAGAGTCACTTGTGCTTCCCTTCTCTCTCTCTCTCCCTCTCCCTCCCTCCATGTGGACTTGCCCCCTCATGGGGCTCCTGATTGGCCCTGAGCCCAGGTGCCCCACCCTCTGGGAGAAACACAGCCAGTAAGTCCCTCTCCTGGGCTGGCCCAATGAAGAGGGAGATGCAGCAAGGACAGGAGAGGAGAGCCGATTTAAAGTCAGCCCAATAGCTTGTCAGAGAAGAATCTGAGGTGAGCAGAAGATCAGGGGAGGGGAGAGAGAGAGAGAGAGAGAGAGAGAGAGAGAGAGAGAGAGAGAGAGATATGGAGAAGGAAAGTGCCTCTCTCTGACTCTCTCTCTCTCTCTCTCTCTCTCTCTCTCACACACACACACACACACACACATACACACACACACACACACACACACACACTCACACACTCACACACACACACACTGAGTGGGGGAAGAGGACTGGCAGACCAAGGGCAGAAAGAGAGAGAAAGTGCAAGTGCCTCTCTCTGTCTCTCTGTCTCTCTCTCTCTGAGCATGATGGCAAGCTCTCTGCCTGCCCAGGCTCTCAGGCCCCCTTCTGGGACACTGTCCCCAGGAGTTCCCTTCCTGGCCCGGGCCAGACAAATAGACCGAAGTAGCGGCGTTAGGGGTGGCAGGCAGGGCGCCAGCAGGAGACAAGTCAGATGGGCATTGCATCACCTCAGCTCTTGCCAGCAGCTGGTTTGGAAAGAGAATTTGGGGATGGGGAGATGCTGTTTTCCTCCTGGGAAGGCAGAAGGGGGGAAACAGGCAAAAGAGGAGAGTTTTTCCAGCCAGACAGCCAGCCCCCCCTTCCTGATTTTATGCCACGTTAAAAAAAACAAAACCCAAGTCTGGCACCACGCAAGGTTTGTGCCTTGACACTCTTGCAGCCCCTTCTCTTGCTCCCCTCGCAATTGCACCAAAGCTTTGCAATGATGCTCAGAGTAATGGGGAATGCCAGTTCTCATCGCAAGCTAGGCGCACCCCCTGCACACTCATGGGAAGGATGGGAAAAAGGGAGTGGGCAGTGGCCAGTGTCAGGGTGGGGGTTGGGGGAGGAAGAAGGGATGCAGGAGGTGTGTGGGGAGAAAGAGTCAGAATCCAAGATGCTCAAATCTGGCTGGGATCCCAGCAAATGCATGGCCAAAGAAGTGGATGGGAGAAGGAAAAGAGGAAGACAAACAGTGGGTGTGGGGGAAGTGCCCCATTTCTTCTTCTTCTGGCACAAACTCTGGATCAAGCCAGAATGGGGGGATGAGGAGGAGGAGGAAAGAGACGATTGACAAACTCTGCCAGCCAATCTCTTTGTGGGAGGGGGCGCAGGATGGAGAGGAGGGCAGCTTGCCTTGGAGAGGGAGGGGGAGCCTTCCCGATCTGCGTTTTGTTCTCTCTCTCTCTCTCTCTCTCTCTCTCTCTCCTGTCTCTCCTCTCTCTCTCTCTCTCTCTCTCTTCTCTCTCTCCTCTCTCTCTCTTCTCTCTCTCTCTCGTCTTCTCTCTCTCTCTCCTCTGTCTCTCTCTCT
>NC_138202.1:39538503-39756003 GCF_964194415.1 Vipera berus
CTCTTTCTCTCTCTCTCTCTCTCTCTCTCTGTGTGTGTGTGTGTGTGTGTGTTTTCTGACAAGCTGACACCACTGTGGACATTCTTATTCAGCTCGCTTTCCTCCATGGAGATGCAGCAAGGACAGGAGAGAAGCGCCAGTGGGACGAGAGAGAGAGAGAGAGAGAGAGAGAGAGAGAGAGAGAGAGAGAGAGAGAGAGAAGGGAAGCACAAGTGCCTTTCTCTGTCTCTGTCTCTCTGTCTCTCTGTCTCTCTCTCTCTCTCTCTCTCTCTCTCTCTCTCACACACACACACACACACACACACACACACACACACACACTGAGTGGAGGAAGAGGACTGGCAGACCAAGGGCAGAAAGACAGAGAGGGAGAGGGAGTGAGAGAGAGAGGGAGAAAGAGAGAGAGAGAAAGAGGGGGAGGGAGAAAGAGAAAGAGAGAGAGGGAGGTAGAACGAGAGAAAGAAAGAGAGGGGAAGGGAGGGAGAGAGAGAGAGAAAGAGAGAGAGGGAGAAAGAGAGAGAGGCGGGAGGAAGAAAGGGAGAGGGTGGGAGGGAGGGAGAGGGAGGGAGGGAGAAAGAAAGAGAGAGAGAGAGAGAGAGAGAGAGAGAGAGAGAGAGAGAGAGAGAGAGAGAGAGAGAGAGAGAGAGAAATATATATATAGATATGAATATATGTGGTTGTCCTTACTGGAAGAAGGACAAAGAACATTTAATGAAATATTTTGATTTTTTTTTAAAATTAAGAGATGAGGTATGGGGATAATTATGCTGTATTTAAAGATGGTACATAAGCTACTAAAATTGTTTTCATCTGTTTTCACCTCTTTCTCTTGTCCTTTTCTTTCTCCCCCCCACAATTTTTTCATTTTCTATTTTTCTGTTTGTAGTTTTATACTTTGCACCAGCTTTATATTTCATAAATACGAGGAGGACTCAAATAGACATTGAGTATTTTATTTGAGAGTAACCTTCGACCCAGCGTCTTTTTTGGGAGAGTTCAAAATGCAGAAATAGAAAAATATTTTCTTTGTAGCAGTTCATTGATATCATAAACGCAACACACTATAGTTTTTTTTATACATAGCATAAAGGTAAAAAACGATATATGCACTGTTATCTTCATTTTAGATGTCAAAAGGGTTTTGCGGCTCCCAGTGTTTTCTTTTCAGTGGGAAATGGGGTCCAAGTGGCTTTTTGAGTGTTTAAGGTTGCCAACCCCTGAACTAGACATACCCAATTCCAGCAACCATTCTTTATATGTTTTAGTCTCCAGTCCCCTGATCATCTTTGTTGCTCTTCTCTGTACTCTTTCTAGAGTTTCAACATCTTTTTTTACATTGTGGTGACCAAAACTGGATGTAGTATTCCATGTATGACAAGCTGACACACTGTGGACATTCTTATTCAGCTCGCTTTCCTCCATGGAGATGCAGCAAGGACAGGAGAGAAGCACCAGTGGGAAGAGAGAGAGAGAGAGAGAGAGAGAGAGAAGGGAAGCACAAGTGCCTTTCTCTGTCTCTCTGTCTCTCTGTCTCTCTGTCTCTCTGTCTCTCTGTCTCTCTGTCTCTCTGTCTCTGTCTCTCTCTCTCTCTCTCTCTCTCTCTCTCTCACACACACACACACACACACACACACACACACTGAGTGGAGGAAGAGGACTGGCAGACCAAGGGCAGAAAGACAGAGAGGGAGAGGGAGTGAGAGAGAGAGAGGGAGAAAGAGAGAGAGAGAAAGAGGCGGAGGGAGAAAGAGAAAGAGAGAGAGGGAGGTAGAACGAGAGAAAGAAAGAGAGGGGAAGGGAGGGAGAGAGAGAGAGAAAGAGAGAGAGGGAGAAAGAGAGAGAGGCGGGAGGAAGAAAGGGAGAGGGTGGGAGGGAGGGAGAGGGAGGGAGGGAGAAAGAGAGAGAGAGAGAGAGAGAGAGAGAGAGAGAGAGAGAGAGAGAGAGAGAGAGAGAGAGAGAGAGAGAGAGAGAAATATATATATAGATATGAATATATGTGGTTGTCCTTACTGGAAGAAGGACAAAGAACATTTAATGAAATATTTTGATTTTTTTTAAAATTAAGAGATGAGGTATGGGGATAATTATGCTGTATTTAAAGATGGTACATAAGCTACTAAAATTGTTTTCATCTGTTTTCACCTCTTTCTCTTGTCCTTTTCTTTCTCCCCCCCACAATTTTTTCATTTTCTATTTTTCTGTTTGTAGTTTTATACTTTGCACCAGCTTTATATTTCATAAATACGAGGAGGACTCAAATAGACATTGAGTATTTTATTTGAGAGTAACCTTCGACCCAGCGTCTTTTTTGGGAGAGTTCAAAATGCAGAAATAGAAAAATATTTTCTTTGTAGCAGTTCATTGATATCATAAACGCAACACACTATAGTTTTTTTATACATAGCATAAAGGTAAAAAACGATATATGCACTGTTATCTACATTTTAGATGTCAAAAGGGTTTTGCGGCTCCCAGTGTTTTCTTTTCAGTGGGAAACGGGGTCCAAGTGGCTTTTTGAGTGTTTAAGGTTGCCAACCCCTGAACTAGACATACCCAATTCCAGCAACCATTCTTTATATGTTTTAGTCTCCAGTCCCCTGATCATCTTTGTTGCTCTTCTCTGTACTCTTTCTAGAGTCTCAACATCTTTTTTTACATTGTGGTGACCAAAACTGGATGTAGTATTCCACGTATGGCCTTATCAAGGCTCTATAAAGTATTAACACTTCACTTGATCTTGATATAATTTTGTATGTCTTTTGTGTGATTAAGAATATTTAATTGAAAAGGTTGGAAAACTGATAATGCATGAGGCCAGGCTAGCTGAATCAAAGTCTCTCTCTGACATAACAGAAAAGTAAATGACTCACCTGTGATAAGAGGCTTTTAGGTGTTGGAAAAATCTTAGATTTCAGAAACAGGAGTCAATGACCTGCACTTGATGACCTGTACATGCTATGCAAACATTTTGAACTTTTGTTTTCCTTTCATCTGAGAGCACTTATGCAGACTGCAAACAGTTAAAAACCCTTGTTAGTTTGCTAGGCATTTATACAAGTTTGAATAGGAGCTGGCAGGGATTAGAAGGGGGCAGACAAACCTTCCATTTCACTCCCACCCCCATTCCCCCATTTCCTCATTTAGAATTGCTCTGCCCATCACTGCACTTTTTATTATATACATTTAAAGTTTTATTGTATTTAAACTGTTTTGTGCATCATTTATTGGCTGGAAAAACAGCTATAAAATCTGACAAAAAGAAAGAAAGAATGAATGAGTGACTGAATGAATGAATGGATAAGCGTATAAGGAGATCGAGAAGCGAAGAAAGTTAAACAACAACAAGAAATGATTCCTCCTCTTCCTGCTGTTTCACTGATAGCTATTAATGTGTTTTAAAGTCTTCCAGATTGGCCTTGAGAAATCAGTTATCCTGCTCCTTGTCTCAGCAGAAAAACCCACAGGGGCTATTCACAGCAATCTAAGTTAATAAGCTGTAAACTATTTTTTAAAAAAAAAGAAAAAGAAAAAGAAAAAGAAAAGGAAAGGAAAGGAAAGGAAAGGAAAGGAAAGGAAAGGAAAGGAAAGGAAAACCAACTCCTTCCTGCCCCAAATCTTTAATAACTAAATTCCATCACTTTTAGAGGAGCGAAGGAATGGCGGATAACAAAGCTATCACATCATTATTGAGGAAAAGACATATCTCTTGGGGAAGCAGGACAAGGATATCTGGGGAAGTGTGTTTGTGTATGTATGTATGCATGTATTACACATTAAAAGAGTTAATTACACATTAAAATTGCATGGCTCTGGACATGATCTTGACTTTTTTTGACAGCCATCCCCAGAATGTTTTTTCTGCAGGATGAATGTCATGATTCAGCTTGCAGTAATTCAGAGACTCTTCCTCCTCTTGGCCCCACTTGATCATCCACCCTTTATTCCAGAAAGCAATGGTGAGCTTTGTTGATGTCATAGGATTCCTTGTGTGTTATGTTTACAGAGAGAAGTCTTTTATCTGAAGGCTATCAGAGATAAGGATGCTCAATTTTAATTCAGAGATAAAAAGGGAGACATTCTTGAAAATGTAAAGAAATGGCTTGCATGTGTAAAAAGAGGCAAGGATACAATCAGTGCTTTTTTTGTAAAAGAAAAAGGTGCCGGAACTCACACATGTCAGACAACCCGCCTTGCCTACCCTACAAGGTTCCATCCAAAAAAGGTGCCGGAACTCCGTACTGAGCGTTCTATGAGAAAAAAAGCCCTGGATACAATCATCCCATCACACCCTCCATATAGGTTCCAGTGATCATCAGTGCAGATGCCCCTGTACAATACTTCATTTTCTAGATAGCCACAGGAAAACCGTCTTGTGGGATTGGTTTTGCTGAAAGAAAGTAACTGGTTCAAAGTCTCCCATAACTAAGCACGTGTTTGAATCTGCATCTTCCCAGCCTCAGTGTAGAATCTTTTCCAACAAAATAAATTCCTAATGAAAATGCCATCTACTTGGCATTTAAGCTGGTAGGAAAAGATCTTATTTATTGAGGTGGGCTGCGTCCATGCCCCCTTGCATAAAATGGCTTGGCAACATCTTTTTCTTTATCTAGTTATTATCTCCAGCCTGTGAGTGAGACAATGTGAAGTCATTCTGAGCTGTACCAATGCTAAAGTATTATTTTATTATTTTATTATTTTATTTTTATTATTGGGACTTATATGCTGCCCTATCTCCTGAAGGACTCAGGGCGGCTAACAACAATAAAATACAACAATACAAAAGTTAAAAAGAATTAAATTAACAGCCCCAATAGTATGAATTAAAATTGTAGTTAAAAATTAAAAAACATTTTAAAATCCCTGTCATCAGTCCAGGTCAGCCTGATGGAAAAGAAGTGTTTTAAGGCCGCGGCGAAAGGACCGGAGATCCGGGGCCATCCGGAGCTCAAGGGGAAGTTGGTTCCATAGGGCTGGCGCTCCAACAGAGAAGGCCCTCCCCCTGGGGGTCACCAGCCGACATTGTCTAGCCGACGGCACCCTGAGGAGGCCCTCTCTGTGTGAGCGTACTGGGCGATGGGAGATCGTTCCCGGCAGCAGACGGCCCTGCAAATATCCCAGGCCTAAGCCATGTAGGGCTTTAAAGGTAAGTACCAGCACCTTAAATATTTTCCTCCATATTCTGACTTGATCTAGCACAAAACTGTAAACTCTTATAGGCCTCATCATCCATTACTTTAGAGAATAGCCAGGTAGTGACCAAAAACAGTTTCAACAGGGGCAGGATAGAGATTTGCAATAGTGCATCAAATTTCATGCAAGTCCAGTTTTTGAGGATAGTGTTTTTATTCAGCAGCAGAGAAACCCCACCCCCAAAAAAAGAAAAGGCAAGAGCTGGCTTTGAAGTCTGAAAAAATATATTTGGAAACACCCTCTTGGCAAAAAGGATTGTCTGTTTCTGTTGCAAATCTATTTGCAAACAAACTCTAAAGAATTATCTCCCATAAACCAAAAGGACTAAATCCTAGTCTTATCCTACATCTTCTCCTTGCTCAAGAAAGTAGGCAACATATAACTGTGTCTAACCTGAAATGTAATTCACTCTCTTAAATTTATTCACTCATGCTGATTCATATTCCTGGATCATTCAGCTTAATGTTTACCTGGGCTAGCACTTTTTCTTGATCTTTCTTTGAATATTATCACAGCAAAGTGGCCATATCAAGATACTTGCACATTGTTCAGTACATAATAGGAAAGGATCTTAAAAATAGCAAAGCTATAATAGCACCACAAATAACTATAGGAAGTGCTTGTACTTCTTATCATTGTTACATTGTTATTCCATTGTGCTACTGTTTGTCTTAAAAGCTAATAGCAATATTATATGGAGGATAAAACTGTCAGTAGTACTAGTCATGATCAACAAATTTGTGTCCAAAATCAAAAGGCAGTTTATCATTCAAGCAGTAGGAACAGGAGAACATGGATAGGCAAACACTATTAGAGTAGCTCCATCCATTGATCTGTGCAGGATTGATGAAGGAAGGTATAACCCTACATGCATAGGTTCCTGATCATGGTCAATAATTAGATTAATGTAAATTCCTGACAACACTAATAATCTTATGAAAAAAATATATACTGTGATCTGTACGCATGGACTTGGAGGGATGTATTTGTTTGGGGTTACATACAGATACATGTAATTCATATATTTACCCATACAGTTTTCCCCCATTGATGATGGGGGAGAGGGGAAAATTCTTCCTTCATTTCCATGTCCATGTTGCAGGTCTCTAGTTTTTAGCCATCTCATGCAGCAGGATTGGCAGTGGAAGAGGAAAATGGAGTTTTGTCATTCAGTTCCAACCAATCTTGAGGAATATCATTCGAAAAACCTTAGGGAAGAGTTATCCAGCAGGATTGGCATGCTCTTTTGGGAGAAAAGCAGAATGTAAATTCAACCAAATGATATTGGGAGCTATTTTGCATGACTTTAATCTCCCTCATGATGTCCAATGAAGATTGCAATAATGGATACTCAAAATGTATTTAACTCTTTCCTTGTTTTATATAAAAATATTGCTGTGGGTGACATTTCGACCACCCAACTAAGCAAGTGTTGATTTGGAGTTGTTTACAAAATGGATAAATGTTATAAGTCATTCATTTTATTTTATTTTTTATTTCATGTTTTCATTTTGTACACAGCACCATCAGATACAAATGCTGAATAATATTACCAGGCAGGAAAGAATTCACAATGCTGTCCTCACTACCCCAGTGAAACACCCAGTGAAAAACCTCATGGCTACTCAGCCAATTCTAAAGTGAGCCCCTGTGAATTTACCTATGACATATCATGATTGTGTATCCCTTAATTGGAGCACAATGAGCCCATGTTTTTATCATACAATAACCACTACCAGTTCTTCTTGGATCATACTTGTAAGGCAGTCAGTGGCTTAAAAGGACCTTCACATTCCTCTTCAGCCATGAAGGAGGCAGTTTAGGTTGAGACTGTCTGTCTGTCTGTCTGTCTGTCTGTCTGTCTGTCTGTCTGTCTGTCTGTCTCTCTCTCTCTCTCTCTCTCTCTCTCTCTCTCATTCAGCTTGGAGAATTATGAAGATAATCTCACTCTAAACATATTGAGGGAACGGAAAATTCAAACAGAAAAAAGTTTTTAATTCATCAGATTAAGAAAGAAAAGTACATAGATGTAATAAATGGAATCAAAGTCTACATTGGTGCTACTATTTAAAAACAAGTACAATGGCAGCATAGAAAAGGATGACAAAGTGAAAAGAGAAACAGCGGTCTCTGCCATTCTTTTATAGAAAGGTTTTATTTTAAAATAGTACCATAATAGTCATGACTTCTGGAGGTCTGACGTCTTGAAACGCATTTAGATTGATGCTGCCAGAGCCTGGAGTTCTCTTGCTGAGTAAACAGTCAAGTGTTCTTAATAGGAACTGCAGTTTCTCAACATCTGTTGGGGAAAAGGGAATGGCGAAAGAACAATTTAGATTGAGATTGGTTTTGTTAAATGCATTTAAATTCCAAGATTAGTGGTGTTTCTTCTTTTTCAATTAGCATTTACTTGCAGAAAGGTTACAGATGAAGGGGCTGAGCAAGAGATCTTATGGGGAGGGTGAGCTCCCAGGGCAGTTCAGAAGGCACTAAAAACTACACAAAGAGTACTGGCAGAGGACTTCAGCAAATTTAGTAACTTGTGTGCCTGAGCTGCACTGCTGAAAATGTGTGCAATGTGAAAAGTTCACTTCCTTCCTTTCTTTAAAAAAGAAAATAGTTACCAAAAAAAACCCCCACAACAACAACTCTTTTCCTTGTCAAAGAAGACTGTGAACTTCTTATAAAAGCAGCAAAATCATCCATTCCAAGGGCAAGAATCAATTTCTCCTATTCCAGATTCATATTGCTGCTCCATGGGTACTCATTATTTTTTACTCCTCCTTTTCTAGAACTCTGGAATAGGTCTGAAGTTAATTTTGAAATTGGAGCATGTATTAATTCTGATACTTTAGAGCAGACATGTCCAACTTGCGACATCATGTGTCGTTGGGTGATGTATTGCAACTTTCCCCCCATTGCTGGCAATGGGATGGGCGCAGTTTCGACGTGACGCATCCGGCCCACAAGCTGGCAGCTTGACATGCCTGCTTTAGAGCTTCTTCAGCTCATGTGCATATTTTTTCTATCAAGGATGTAGAAAGTGAGATCCAAGGGTTACATGTGGTGATCCAACATCCATTTGGTGGCTTCCAAGACCTCTATCTGTGTCAATGGTTTCAACAATCTAGGCCCACTTTTGCACTGCGGAAAGTTACAAAATATTTTAAGCCCTGAAGAGACTTAGGACACACTTTAAGCCTCTGAAAGCTACATCTAAGCAGTACTTTCAATGTATGCATCAAATGCAAAATAGGGTAAAAAATACCAACCAAAGAAATCTGCATGCATCAATTCCACTTTACAAGAACAATTAACTTGTATCTTACTGTTTGTTGGTTTACAGGGCATATAAGAGCCCTGGTGGTGCAGTGGTTAGAATGCAGTATTGCAGGCTACTTCTGCTGACTGACAGCTGCCAGCAGTTTGGCAGTTCAAGTCTCACCAGCTTAAGGTTGACTCAGTTTCCGTCTTTCTGTGGTCAGTAAAATGGGGATCCAGATTGTTGGGGGCAATATGCTGACTCTGTAAACTGCTTAGGGCTGTAAAGCACTGTGAAGCAGTGTTTAAGTGTAAGTGCTATTGCTATTATAATCAGCCATAATCCCAGGAATTTTGGTTGGGGTGCATCACTTTTTTTAAAAAAAAATGCATTTGAATAAGTCTTGATTTCTGGCACCTAACAGGGCAAGTCCATGAATGCTTAAGACCCACAGACAGTCATTCTCTCAGTTTAGGTCTGAATAGCTCATACAAACCTCCCTAAATCATTGTTACCTTACTCTGCTGCTTCTTCCCCTTTTGAGGTGTCAGAGCATATCTCATAGTTTATCCAGATTTAAATATGTGGCCTTTGGACGTGTCTGGGTTCAGCAGGATGTGTATTTCTTTCTTTTACTGAAATGTAAGTACTGTACTGAGCTGCTAATTAAATACTGTGGGCTGCAGATAGCAGTTCTTCCCCTGTCCTTGGAAGTGATATGCAATGTATTGATAGACACCATTGCTGCCTCACCTATAAAATAGGAAGGTACAAAGTAAATTCTAAATTCTGTTAAATTTTGTAGCACAAACCTCTTCTGATTGTTGTTTGAGTTAGTTTGTGTGGATATATGCATTATAGAATACAAAATGGCATATACAAACTGAGGGAGCATTTAATTATTTTGGAATTGGCTCTGGGACTTCCATTGAAGGATAGTATATTAAATTGAATTACATTTTCAGATGGCTATTGCAAAGGTAGGCCTTTATTTTGTCTTTTCTCTGCTTCATTCCATTACCAATCTAACACTGGCATCTGAGGCAAAGAACATAACTAAAGAATGCCTTGTTTTCATTTTGCTGTCCTCCATTTTGTACTGGAGTGTCAGGCAGTGCTAAGTTCTGTTAAATACCTCTATGGACACTTAAAACAAGCTAAGATGGATTGCACTATTTATTGATCTCATTTATATTGTCTTGTAGTTTTCACACTGTTGTTGTTAATCTGATGAAGTACAGACAAAGTGGAATGTAATGTTTAGGACCTATGTACCTTATCACACACAAACCTATTAAAAAGCCAATTTTAATTGGGAAGTGACTTGAATGACCCAGCCAAACTATCTGGTTTGAATGGCTATACAATTTCCAAAACCCAATTAGATGGAATTATAGAAACGAAATGTGAAGGCCTGTTTTCTATAGCTTTCAGATCCCTATGCATTCACTTTTTTTTTGTTCTTTAACAACATGTATTTATTTTGTTTCCAAACAGTTGCTACATTTTTTTTAACAGGCAGATAAGGAAATGTTTGTCACTGTTTTCATAGGAGTGTTCCGATCTTCTTACCCTGTGAGCATCTAGAGAAAGGACAAATTAAATTAAACCTATTGCCTTTTATTATTTACTTCAACTGTGAACAATTTGAACAACTGCTGGAAATAGGAAATATTGGATGAGAGTTTGTGAAATTGGTACATGTAATATTTAATTCTCAGAGAATAATTCATTCTACGTACTTTGACTTATTGTTTATTAAAAAAATTCTTTCCGTAAGAACCTAAACTGGACATTTGTTCAATATTCTGCACATATACAAAGAACTAACTGGTGACTCTTAGCACCAATAAATAATAATAATAATGGCAAGTCATAATAGGTGGAACCAAATAAATGTAGTTCTCATCTTCTTTTCTTGAACAATTCTAAGGACATTTATGCAAGCTTCAGAATATTCTTCAGTCAAACAAGAATAGTCTTATGTTATGCAATAGCTTGCATAAATGTCCTTAAGAACTTTTCTAAGTCCTTTTTCAATAGTGTTCAGAAACTTCTTGAATGCTTAAAATGAAGTTTTTCAGGGCTTTCCCCCCTTTCCTCATCCTGTTTTATTTTTTTCAGGAGCAGGGAGGATCATGTCTTTTGTATCATAAGTCTGAGAACAGAGATTGTCTTATCAATGATTCTGTAAACTATTTTGGAAGCTTATTTAGATGAATAAGCAAGATCAGAATATGAAAATTAAATGCTGATAAAACAGATTAAAACTCAGCTTCGGAAAGCTATTAGAAGCAATTGGTGTTTGGAGCAAAACAGGTATTTTTTTTTAAAGACAGATCCTTGCAACTACGTGCAAAATAGATTTATGATTAGGAAAGCTATTGTACATTGCAGAAGAAAGGAATAACATTGGAGAGAAAAGCAAACTAAAGCAAGGTGGTTTAATATTCTAAGTAAAACATGAAGAGGGGAATGTGCAATACACTTTGGGTGTCGTTTCCTGTTCCAACAACTGAGCATTAAAATCTCTTTGAGGCAAGAAACTTTAAGATCCTCAGTGCAAGTAATGGGACTGTCTTTATTTTCTTTCTGTCCCACTGGATCTGGGAGGGTGGGCGTGTTTCAGGTCCCCTCAGTGAAACAGTGATACCTGTGGGATTTTGGAAGTGATTTTCTCTAGAACAGCCTCCTCCCCAAATATATGATGGCCCAATGGCCTACTGGTTTTCAGGAAAGCAGCGGAGACCTGGCTTTTCCTATAGGTCTTGGGATCAGGACTTTGATGGAACTGACATAACATTGCTGATTTATGGAAGTGAGTTTTACTGGCTTCAATATTTATACAGTAGTGGCCAAAATTGTGGAAATCTTTTAGGAAAAGTGTATTTTTGAGGTTTGATGGCTAATAACATCACTTTTTTGGGAGTAGTACCATAAAATTATATATCAATGGAAAGATAATTTAATCAAGAATGTAATGCAACATAGCTTGTTCAATTATCCATACTGTATTCTATGAAAAGTTATAGCCAAATAACCAGAAAAGGAAGCACAACTTGCTTGGGTTGATATCAGGTAGCTTTCCTTCATCTGACTGCGGCCAATGAGCATGACTGTTTAGAGACTCAATTAGGAGTCATCTTGTTTTGGCAATGAGCCAATCAGATCACAGTAGGGTTCAGTTATTGATGTCATGTATTAAAGCTGAGAGGAGGACATTTGTCAGTGTGTTATGTGATTGCTATCAAGTTGGTTGAGTTTTTTGTGTTCTTTCATTTAGTGAGCTTGTAAAACGTAATAAAATTAAAGTAATGGTGCAAAGAGTTGACTGGTTGCCCAGAAAGTGATGTAAAATAGTATTATTAAGTGAACAAGGCTACAGTTATAAAGAAATTAGAAGAAAAATTGGTGGAAACTTAACCAAAGGTGGCATTTCTACTGCACACTTTTCCCAAAAGGTTTCCACAATTTTGGCCACTACTGTATATAAATCTTTTTTAAAATTCTTGTTCACTGCTCCGAATTTCTTTAAAGATAGCAGTCATATCAATCTAAATTTCACTGAAATATGCAACTTACATTCTTTAAGCAGTATCTGTTATCAAATTGAACTTAATGCCACCTTAATGAAATGCTCCAGAGTAAGAGAAACATTCACTTGACTTGATGAGGGTTATTTCCTGGCTTGGGTAACTTGCTAGGAAGAAGGAATGTCTGGTAGGAAAACTCTAAACCAGGCATGTCAAACTGCCGGCCCGCGGGCTGGATGCATCATACTGAAACCGTGCCCACCCCATTGCCGGCAATGGGGAAAAAGTTGCAATACGTTGCGCGACATCACATGACATCGCGAGTTTGACATGCCTGCTCTAAACCAAGAGAAGTTGCTACATTTCTGTAAAATGAGTATTTAAAATAGTTGCATAGTCCAGATCTATTCTTGTGATAATTCTGCTTTATTCCTCTCCCCCTCTTTAAAACTGTATTAGCATCTTCCATCTAGAAACAACTGATTGAGAAGACTCTGAAGTTATTTCTATTCATTTCTGTTTAACTGTATATTATAATCCAGAAGGTTTCTTATTGATTTGTCATGTTAAAATATCATTTAAAAGAAATAGCAAGACTGGCAGAATAGCTCAATAAAACAATAATTAGTTGTTGTTTTTTAACTTTAAATTTTTAACTTTAAAATTTTTAACATTAAGGAATCATATTTGGGGTTTATAAGTCTTTAAAATTAAAGAATTTTATTTGGGGTTTAAAACAAATTTGCCCTTTTTCAGCAACAGCAATTTGTAATCAGGAAGTGATTGCCTCCAAAGGTACTGGAGTGGAAACTGTTTAGTCCATATCTATGATTTTCACTTGTCATGGCTACACAGTGACAAGCAAGGATGTAGGCTAAGAGGTAGGACTGGGCTGGTATCCACAACTATATTCAGGCAAAATATCCATCAGAGCCCAAACATGTTCTCACTCTACGCTATCCAGTGATAAATTATATGTGAACTGCCTATATTTTCAATTTTTGTATAGCTCACAAGAGTATCTGAAATGGCATCACTCTAAAGCATGGCTGGCTGTGAAATGCTGGGAATTGAAGTCCACACATTTTCAAGTTGCCAAGGTTGAGAAACTGCTGTAAAGCCTGGTGGAAATTTGAAATGCCAGTCATAGTCCCTGTGATATAATTTTGAAGAGGTACCATATTGGAGCTTCTTCAGAATCAAAAACCTAATTATAGAAATCATGAACAATTTACTCTAGTATAGGTTGGGCTAATATATAGTAAAGGTAAAGGTTCCCCCGCACATGCGTGCTAGTCGTTTCCGACTCTAGGGGGCGGTGCTCATCTCCGTTTCAAAGCTGAAGAGCCAGCGCTTGTCCGAGGACGTCTCCGTGGTCATGTGGCCGGCATGACTAGATGCCAAAGGCACACGGAACGCTGTTACCTTCCCACCGTAGTGGTTCCTATTTTTCTACTTGCATTTTTACGTGCTTTCGAACTGCTAGGTTGGCAGAAGCTGAGACGAGTAACAGGCGCTCACTCTGCTACGCGGCACTCGGGATTCGACCCGCCAAACTGCCGACCTTCTGATCGACAAGTTCAGCGTCCTAACCCACTGAGCCACCGCGTCCCTTCGGGCTAATATATATTTTACTATAAAACTGGGCATTTTCTCCTTGACATAAGTCTCTTTGTCTGGTGCCTTCAAGTTATTTTTCCCCTTCTACCTCCATCAGAGGATGTTCCCCCAGTAAAGATGCAACAGGTTCAAACTGGATTAAATATATTCAAAATTTTCAAATGTATTATAGATAAATCAAAATATCATCATTTCAGCTCTTGTGTTATTCACGTCTGCTGAAAACCTCTTTTGTAAAATGCTGCTATTGAAAACTATTAAAATTGTGATTCTTTTAACATTTTTGTTTTTTCTTCTAATTAATATGATTAGTGTACATTAATGTTTTAATCCAAGGTGTTGATTTGCTTAAAATATATAGTAGTCAGTGTTTAAAAACTAGATATAATAGTATAAACATTTAGCTTGATAAATCCAGATTTGAATAAGAAGTGTTAATTTTTTGTTAGCAGCATAAAGTACTATACTATTGACTTAGTGTGAGAATGAACAATGTGTGAGCTTTTAGGAAATGTTGAACTGCAACCCTCATTGGGCTTAGCCAATATGGCCAATAGAAAAGAACTATGAGAATTGCAGTCTAACAACATATGGAAAGATAGAAATTTAGGATACTTATCTCCAACCTATCTTTCATCATGGAATTCAGAGCAGCCACTGGCAAATCAAATTGCTGCTTAGTTTCAGCAACAACAATAACAAAAGGATAGCTGAAATGTTTTCAATAATTATAACAATTCTTTCAGTACAATGAGATAATAATTGAGAAGAAAGATAACTGTGGCAAGAGATCTCGTTAAGATGAGAGATTCAAAGTCATTAAGGAATTGCTTCAACTTTTGTTAATTTTGATGAAGGATTTTTACACTTCCAATTGATATGAGAAAGATGTTATTGTATTGGGTGACATGAAGTTTAGCAGTTTTGAGAAAATAGTTGGGAGAGTCGATAGCATGTTTATAATCGTGGCCAATGGTTTGCCCTCTACAATCCTCTGAATTGCAAATCTCGGGTAAATTTGAAGAGGCTAACACATCAGCACATTTCCACTTTCAGATGAAGAGCAGCAGGTACATTTTGACACACATGCAAATCAAACGTGTGCCTTTCATATCAGATGGGCAGAACTTGATCATATGCTTTGCTAATCTAGTATGCCGAGTCTCCCGTTAGGCACTTATGTTTTTGGGAATTTAAACAATCACACACACAAATGCCATGGCCATGCTTTGCTCTGGGAAATGTGTAAATGTGAAAATTATGTCAGGACAGATTGCAACTGCAAGTTGAAGAAACTCAAAATATGCTTATTGCAAAGCATGTGGGGGTGGGGCTTCTGAAAGGTTGTGAATGGATTAATAATGCTTTCCAGGGATGATGTGAAACTTATGAGTCATCAATTGTAGCATTTGTATTACCCCTTCAGAAAGTCCTTTATAATAGTTCCCTTAGACAATATCATCAGTATTAAGGATCCCACAGTATATCTGGGAAAGCAAGCCTTAGGGTACTTGCATAAAGCTACCACACTTGTTCTTGTTACCATTTTCTACAGATTTACATTCTACAGAGTACACTGCAGGCACTCTGATCTCTCAGGTTGCTGGATAACAATTTAGTCACAATGATGGATGGATTATGTTCCATCAACTCTTAGTGACCACACAGATAATTTTTTCTCCATGATGATCTGTCCCTAACCTAGCCTTTCAGTACTTCTAATGGTGCATTCATCGCTGCTGTAACTGACTACATCAACCTTGTTTCTACTCAACTCCTTCTCTTTCCTTCCACATTTTCTAGCATTACAGCCTTCTCCAGAGAGCTAGCTTTTTACGTATGTGGGAATTAAAGAGCAACTGGCTACTACAGAGCCATCCTTCCCTCTCCAAAAGTTTAGAAGGACAAGGGAATGGCAATAAAACAAAATGGCATCTTGGCTGCAAGAAGCAGATGGGAGATCTCTGGAAATATTAGCTGGGATGATCTATAAGTTCCTACTTATGGGAAATTTCCCACTTCGCTGCTTTAGAGGAAACACCAAAAAACTACCTTTAAAGCATTTCCTCTGAAACAGGAACTGGGCTAAGAAATAATTGCAATATAATTGTAGCAGAAGCCTTGTGCACTAAACCAGTTGGAAAGTACTGCATATTTCCCCTTTCCTTCCTTCATGACATGCTATTAAATAGTTGATACAACAAAGAAAAAGTTAAACTAACTTTCTAACAGTAATAATTAAATGTACTAAGTCAATTAATTAGATTCTCAAATAAAATAGAGAATCTGGCTGCCCTCAGATTAAAGGCATTTACTTGGGAATAAGCACTTTTTCTGTTCTTCAAGGAAAGAATTTTAAAACTCCAGATAATAAAAGAGCATCTGTGCCCAGAAGCATTCCTGACCAGTTGCCCTCTGGTTCTATTTCTAAAATGAAGAATGAACATCACTGCAGTGCTGGCTGAAGTCCAAGAGTTAATACCAGCCGTTTTTGCCACCACTCACTCATATCACCTGCTGCTCTTTAAAAAGTCAATTAGGGATTCCCTTAGTCATGAAAACCTTTCCTCTGGCCCCAGATCCATTTCTAGCTGTAACACTATTACCCTGCCATTCTCTTTTATATAGGAAGGATCAATAGAAGGTGTGTGTGTGTGTGTGTGTGTGTGTGTGAGAGAGAGAGAGAGAGAGAGAGAGAGAGAGAGAGAGAGAGAGAGAGAGAGAGAGAGAGAGAGAGAGAGAGGGAGGGAGGGAGGGAGGGAGGGAGGGAGGGAGGGAGGGAGGGAGGAGAAAGAAAGGGGGAGAGGGAGAGACCTTCATTTCAAAGGACCTGAGGGCAAATCCTACTTCACATCTAAAAAAAGTGGGAAAGAACTATGGACTGAAAATACTACTCATAAAGGGAAAAAAATGCTTATTGGTCTGAGGTTTCCATCAGAGTCAGATGAGTGAGGCTATTGGTAGAAAGCCCCTCACAAAATAGATGGGGTGCTCTGTTACAAGGTACATTAAGATACATCTTTTAAAAATCCAAAATGTATATAATACTTTTAATTGTGGGTATTAATTTTATTTTCTAGATGAAGCTGATATCTGCTCCCCTTGAATTTGGTATATTATTCCAATTATATTTAGGGAACTGATTACGTGATCCTTTATGCTTGCAACAGTGGTGAATATCTGTAGCTCAGTTGTAGGATGAGGGTGAAAGTTCTTTCTCCAAGCTTGTGGGTTGGTTTCCAAACGTTTCATCACCATGCCAGGTAACATCTATAGTGGATTTAGGGGATGTCAGTATCAGTATTCTTCCATTTATAAGGGCTTTGTGTGGTCAGTAGGTCTTGTGAGGGTGAGGTCACATCAGGTGAAGGTTCCATCAGCTCAGGGTCTTGTGATGGGTTAGGTGTGGGTGTGTCAAATAAGGGTCTTGTGGTGGGTCTTGTGGTGGATCAGGTATGAGTCACCAGTGAGAGTCTTGTGATGGGTCTTGTGATGGGGAGGTTACATCAGGTGAGGGTCACTGAGAGGTGAAGTGCTACTTGGGGGCTAATATGGGTTGGTTGAAGGTTGGTGCTGTCTCTGGTTGGCTGTGTGGTTGATTTGGATTCTGAGGAATTCATAGACTCATTGTAGGTCAATGAGTCTGTTGATGGGATTGCTTATGGAGTGTCAGGCTTCAATGAACTCACAAGCATGGTGGGTGGTGGTGTATCCATTGATTTTTGTGTTGCTCCAATTGAACTGGTGCTGTTTGGATCAGTGTGGGTAGAGGGTAAGGGATTGGGATCATGGATTTGATTGTTCATGGATCCTTGTTTTTAATTGATGTGATGTTTGTCCCACGCAGAATTGGTTGCAATTGTTACAGCTGATTTTGTAGACTGTATTGTTTCCTGGTTTGTACCAACTTACAAACTAGCAAAAACCCTGTAAAGGAAACTCAGCCACCTGGTCAATGACTCAACCCACTCAATAAACTCCCCAGAACAATTTCTCCAGTGCATCAAGCACACCAAAATCAACAAGGAAGAAATCATGGTCTCCTTTGACATCAATGCACTCTTCACCTCAATTGACATCGATCTGACTAAACAAATCATACACCTACTCAGCATGCCTACAAATATGATGCCACCATGGAACACTCCATGTCCACAGAAATCATGTCTATGTCCACAGAAATTTCTGGGTCTATCCTTCAACATATACTTCAAGTTCAATGGGAAAATTTATAAGCAAGTAGAAGGTACCCCGATGGGATCACCCATATCAGGCCTAATAGTGAAATAGTCATGCAATGGCTTGAATCCATAGCTCTACACACACCATCCAACCAAAATTCTGGACACGCTATATCAGTGATACATTTGTCATCATTAAATGCTCCCAAATTGAAGAAACACACCACCTACTTAATAACATATACGCTGAGATCAAATTCACATGCAAAGAAGAAACAGGTAACAGACTCCCATTCCTTGACATCGACATAAGGAGACTAGACAACAGAGAACTGTAAATCCGCATCTCCTGCAAAACCATGCACACAAACCATATCCCTGGGTTTTGCAAGCAACCACCCCACTGCATACAAAAGAAGCTGTGTCCAGTCCCTCTTCAGAAGGGCTAGGCCACACTGCAGCAACACAACACTACGAAAAGCGGAAGAGAAATGGCTGCTTTCTCCATAATGGCTATTTGAAAAACTTCACATTCTGACACATAGAACCTAAACTACCACAAGCCAACCACCACACATCTAGGAATAGCAATAGCTCACAAACCCACAGCCACACTCCACCAGGAATTATCCAGAACCAAAGACATGATACAGAAGGATGAAAGAAACAGTGTAATTTATAAAATCAACTGTAACAATTTCAACCAATTCTATGTGGGACAACATCATGCCAATTGAAAATCAGGATCCACAAACACTGTCTGGCAGTCAAATCCTTAATCTCTCCCCAGACTGACACTCAACAACATAGTTCAATTGGAGCAGCACAAAAATCATCAGCCATGTTACCACCCAACATGCTCATGAGTTCATTGAAGCCTGGCACTCCATAAGCAATTCCATCAACAGACACATTGACCTACAGCCAGCTTACAAAACCCTCAGAATCCAAATCAAGCACACAGCCAACCAGAGGCAGCACTGACCCTCAGTCAACCCATGCAAGCTCCCCCACCAAGCAGCACTTCACGTCCCAATGACCCTCACCTGATGTAACATCACAAGGCCCATCACAAGACTCACACTGGTGACTCATGCTTGATTCATCACAAGACCCAACACAAAATCTTCATTTGACACACCCACACTTGACCCATCACAAGACCCTGACTTGATGGTCCCTTCACCTGACGTGATCTCACTCACAAGACCTACTGACCACATGAATCCACTATAAACAGAAGAACACTGACACCGACATCCCCTGAAGCTCCACTGAATATGTTACCTAGCCTGGTGACAAAATGTTTGGAAACCAAGCCACAAGCTCAAGGAACAAACCTTCTCTCTGAGCCTTTATGCCTAAAATGATATTTTTTAAATCCATGACTGATATTGTCCTTTTACTTGATATTTATTTAAACTATACTTTAAAGGTTTGGACACATATCTGTGGACCTGTGCAATTAATTTTAATGAATATAAATCGCTGGGAATATAGCATATGCATCAACTATATTTCCTCTAGCTATTTGTTTAGGTGGCTTTTACTTAAAGAGCTGAGTAATTATATATTTTTATTGTTGGAACTAATAATAATAATAATAATAATAATAATAATAATAATAATAATAATAATAATAATAATAATAATAATAATAATAATAATAATAATAATAATAATTGGAAGGGTCATCTAGTCCAACCCCCTTCTCAGGCAGGAAACCCTATACCCTTTTGGACAAATGGCTGTCCAGTCATAGTAATGTTTTACTATTGAGCTCTCTACTGATGACTTGAATAGATGTTGTTGAAGGAGCTATATAGTAGGATGAATCTATGCATAATGAGTGTGTAACACCTATTTTGGAGTCTTTTTAAGCAGAGGTTTTTTCCCCTACCTTTGCTATAGCACTCTCATGATGATGGTGCAAGAAAGGAAGGTTGGGAACAGATTTACACAGTCTCCCCCTGTTTTCTCAGGCAAAGTGACCCAAAGCATGAAAAACATCTAATTGGTCCTTTAGCTGTGAGCAAGCAGCAAACCTATAGAATAAAACCTAGCCCCATCTCCCTTGCCAGTTTTAATTACCCCTGACATTAAAGGAGTTTAGACAAAATCCTGAAAGACTGGAGGAGCCACAGCCACAGCCACGGCCACAAACAAACAAACAAACAAACACTACTTTGACTGCTTAAGTCCTTTATTTGGTGAATGATTTCCCATTAGAAGACAGTGCAAGTACATAACATTTCCCAGGGTGAAGAATTTACAATAATAGATAGTTTTCAAAAGTGGGCTGTGGGCATCCAGTCTTAGTGAACCAAAAAATGACAAGGTTCTGGTAGTGATTGCAAATCCCTGGTCCTGTAAATGTAATTCAATAAGTAGATAAAGGTAAAGATGTTTCGGAGTCAGTGCTCTGAAGACAAACCAAATCCAACTCTTTGAATGTAAACATCTGCAGATCACATGTGGCATAATATCTCCTCACTATTGTCATCTTGTAGACTAGTAATAATTGTGAGTAGTAATAATTCATCCTATTTTCCTTTTACTTTCTGGACACTAGATGGCAGTGAAGAGTACCATGAAAAAACGAAGGAGCCAGTCTTACGGACTGCCCAAGTAATCTCTCTTCACTAAGCTTTTATGGTCATGTCAAGCCATTAGACCCAGAGTAGATTCCAATATCTGTTTAAATTAGTCAGTAGAACATGTTGCTGCTGCATTTATAATAAGGTCTGTGGTTCCATATAGGCAGTGCTTTTTTTGTAAAAGAAAAAGGTGCCGGAACTCATACCTGTCATACAACCCACCTTGCCTACTCTACAAGGTTCCATCCAAAAAAGGTGCCGGAACTCCGTTCTGAGCATTCTATGAGAAAAAAAGCCCTGCATATCAATAAACTATTTTTCACCTGCTATTTTTTGGAGAAGAAAGATGACATTTTCTTTGGTGGTGGTTATCTTGGATCTTTTTTAAAAAAATCTGATCAGAAAATACCACAAAGATTTATAAGACTATTGACAAAAAGGAGATTGCTTTAGGAAAATTGCAGGCGATATCACAAACACTTCCTGATATATTTTCAACTATACATCTATGTATTTTAGAAATCCTTATCATTTATTAATGATATGGGAAAAAGAGAGCCAGAGTAGAATAACAGGTGAGTTGTGGTATCTCAACCAGGGAAACCTAAATCAAACCTTTCAATTGATTACTGTCATCCAATTGCTTGGGTTTTTACCCAAACACTATCAGTTCCCTGATTGCTGTTTTTGGAGAAACCTAAATAATTTTATAAAGGGAAGACTAATCATCATCTTTAGCAGCAGCAATGACAATAACAACTGCAGTAACAAAAAGTAACTCATGTTGTGATGTAATGGTACAGTCACCCAGCCAACAACAAAGAGGTGGAGAAAGCTGCTATTCAAATGCTATAATGCTATGATATGTGTTACATTTAAGGTGTTACTGAGAAGGAATATGGGAATTATATATATCCTGGGTGTCAAACTCGATCGTGCTATGTGACATATCATGACATATCATCTACCCTACAAGGTTCCATCCAAAAAAGGTAAAGGTGCCGGAACTCCGTTTTGCCATTGCTGCATATTCTTCAAGTTTAAATTTTCAGTCTGATATCATTAGTAATATATCTTTTTTCCAATGTTGGATGAATCTTCAGTTGTGGTTTTTCTCATTTTCTTGTTTTTCCACTTATATTTAGTTTAAATGGAAAATATCAGTTTCTGATATTTGTTTCTGCATCCATAACAGTTTTGCTATAGTTTCCATGAATCTAAGAGTCTAATAAATGTGCTGGATAACTGGAAATGAATTTTTGACCTTGAAGAAAGTTAACATTCATTCCAGCTATATTTATAGTGATTTAGGCATTTAGGGTTTATTTTTAGGCATTAGTTTAGTATATATTAAATGAAAACTAAATATTGTGATTAAAATGTGAAATAGTCTTTATACATTACTACAATTGATAGTGCATTCTTTGCATGAGATGGAGAAAAACTGACCACCTTGAAAAAAATAATAATAATCACAATCTGATACCACTATGGTTTCGGTGCAACTAACTTGATCAGTATAGATTATTAATTATGGTATTGCTCTTACAATTCAGCTTAATCTGCTAAGAATATCATGACATTCATAAAATGGACTATATAATTTCATTTATCTTTGTCATGTAGTAATAGGGATAACAATGAGTTGCAAATTACTTGAACTATAAAGGCACAATTAAAAATGATAAATATCAAGAGATAGGGTACATTTTCAAATCAAAGCCACAAGTGCAATCCTTGTCATCAACTTTAATTCATGAGTTAATTCTTCCCTTGATGTACAAATGTAACTCCCATTAAAATTAATGGGAGCTATCCTTGCCTGTTAAAGGAAGACATAGACCCCTTGGTGTGTATATTCTTCAAAAAATAAGAATTAGCTCATAATGAAAATTATTTGCACATTAATTTTCAATTTATCTTGTAAATGTGCCATGTGCAATTATTTAGAATATTCTAGATTCTAGTAGAACTTTATATATTTCTAAAGAGAATTTTATTTTATTCACTGTATTAATACTGTCATAATTTAACAATAGTAACTACCAACCACACAATTTTCTATCTGCAAAATGCAACAAAATATTAGTACATTCTTTTAAAAGAAATTTAGTGAAGAACAAATGTCAATCCTATGGAAAGCCATTCAGTTATTGCAACAAAACTATTCCTTCAGTTTTCTATCCATTCCTTTGGCAAGCATTTACTATCCCTGTCCCAGAGGTGATTGATTCTTATTTATTCTCCTCTATTCCATTGCTTTTCTTTTCTCCCTCTTTCTTTCACTTTCTGCCTTTTCCTCATCAAGACATCCAGAGAGGCAACAATTCTGCAGGGATTATGTTTCTTTAATGATTTCTAAATTAGGGATTGTACTGCATCAAAGTAAGAGGAGGTTAGATTTCTTCTGTCATGGTCAAAAATACTGTATGCCCTTTTGGGACTGCAAGGTACTAACCCGGATATTTTTTTAAAAAATGGACAAACCAATTGGATACTGTCCTGTATTTTTTTTTAAAAAGCCTATATCCTTGAATATTTCAATGCTTCAGAACACAGAATGGGAAATGATTGCTGAGTGATGAAAAAGTTGTCCTGTAAGGAATTTCCTTACCTATTTCCTATGTTTTAATTATGAATCTCTTGATGAATTTCTAGTGTACCCTAGACATCTCAGGATGAGCCTGAAAGTGCTAGGTTTAAACTAATGGTGGTTTATTTATTTGCTTCCAATACAAGTATTGGAAGTATCCTTGAAGTCAGGTAGACATGACTTTCAATAAAGAAGAAATAATCGGATTTCATCAGTTTCAAGCAGTTTCATAACATGGAGCACCCAAACGTGTAACGTCTGTGTTTATATCACATTTACAACCTTATGGTAATGATCTATTTACAGGAAGGCAATACAACTGAAAAACCCGGGATGGAGATATACAGTAGATGTATATGTTTTTAGACCTTATGCCAACATATTGCCTTTACCTAGTGTATACTGCATTTCTTGGCAGGATTAATACAGAGAATGTGAAAATGGAATCTAGGTTAATGATATGCACGCTGTCTTTTAAAACAAAGCCTTTGTGCAGAAATAGCATGATTTCCTGTTATGACTGTAGACTTCACATTGATTATCATACTGTCATTCTACTCAAAGTGGTCTGACTTACATCTATATGCATGACGTGTTTGTATGGAGAGATGTATACTCATGTATTAATTTGCATAGGTACACACAGACAGAAACAGACTTGCATGAATATTTTTCTTATCTTCAAGTGTACAGATGGACATTATTATAAGGATTTATATAACCAGCAATCTCTTTTCTGCTACTGTAAACAACATTTTTTTTTTGCTGGACTAAGAGACAGATGTGGAGATAGAGTCCTAGTAGGATATGGGAGGAGTTTGTGATTATACAAAGCCTAGTGATCATGAGATATAATCAAATTATCAGTAAGAGGGCAGAGAAATGAATTGGATAGATATATATTTAAACTCTGATATATATATCTAAAAGCTATCCTATTGGAGATCTACTATCAGAAAAAAATAGAAATATTTGGATTATATAGTGGATTAACATTGTGGCTTGAGCACTCAATGGAGACCACTAATACCTATTTTTTCTGTTGCCATACAAGAGGGGAAAGTGTGCAAAGCCCAGCTTCTGGAAGACTTTCTCACCTTTTTAACAACTATGGCCATACTAATTTCTGTATTTTTTTATTGATAAAGAAGTCACATGTAGAATCTCTCTCTGTTTATTTCTAAGCTAATCTTGTGTTGGGTCTCTGTGTGTTCATGTATATGAGGGTCCTGGAAAATGCAGGGCTGGTGCATATGTCCCTCCAAATGGTCAGGACGAAGGGAACTTTAGACTGAGATAACTGCCAAGATTCTGTGTTTCTGTCTGATTGTTCTCCCTTGGAGATGATGATTATGATGATGATGGTGGTGGTAGTGATGATGATGAATATTATTATTTGGAATGTTGCCTTCCACAGACTCAAGTCTAGTTCCACATTAGGCACACAAAACTAGTTGGAAGACCATGGGCCAGGCTATCTCAGCCCAAGGAAGAAGGCAGTAGGAAACCACTTCTGGAAATAAAGAAGGAAGGAAGGAAGGAAGGAAGGAAGGAAGGAAGGAAGGAAGGAAGGAAGGAAGGAGTTTATAACAAACATTATTTAGAAATAATATATTATACATTCCTCACCAGCTACTTGTCTCTTTTTCAGCATATGTCCAAGCATACTACTTGCCTGATTATTTTTTTTAAAAAAATGATGAAAGAAAAAGTGACTTCAGTTAATAGTATGAGTTGGCAGGGAAGTTGCTGAATAAGGGATAGATATGGACAATAACATTATAATTTTTAAATGATTTACAATGACTCATAATAAAAGAAGCAGGTGAAGAAGGATAAGTAGATCTTGGGGGTTAGAAACGTATATAATGTTTGGGCGAGAAGAGAATAATTGCATAGGTAAATTAGAGTCATAGTCTTTAAAAAACACTGTGTAAGATATTCAAATAATGAATTTGTTGTTGTGAAGCTATAGATGAGAACTAGGGATGCAATATTGATTAAAATATTATTAAAAATAGTATAATATAAGACATTCTTAAATGAGCCTCATAAAGTACTATTCAAAATCAATATCTGGCTATGTTTGAACAGGCATGTAGAATTGCATTTCATTTTCTAATCTTATGAGTACTTACCTGAGAGTAAGCTACAAAGACTGTAAGACAGTTGCATATTAGTATGCACAGAATTCCATTTTAAAAAGTCTTCCAGATGAATTATTTACTTGGGGGTTTTGTTTGTTTTACTGATTTAATATTTATGTTATTTTTAAATTATCATGTAATCTGGCCCAGAGAACTAATTAACGAATTAAGGTTATAAATAAAAACTGGGCAGTTAGAAAAGAAGAAAATAAAGTAACACACATAAATTTAGAATGCATTTTGCCTTTGACAATAAACTTTATTTTTATTTGTATAAATAAATGCAACTTTAGTCTGTAATTATATATTATTATCAGAGGATAAAGCCAATAAGAACACTAGATTCTCAACATTTTTAATTCTATCCATATTTTAAATAAACCAATTAAATAGTTTTCTCTTCATGTGTTACAACATGTATTGGACTGCAGTTATACTTCAATTTTCACACATCTCTGAATGTTGCATTACAGTTTTTGGCTCAAAAAACATATGAGACAGACGATATTTTAGGCTGAAATGTTTACTACGATGCATATTTTAAGATGAAGTACATAAAATGTATGTTTGTAAAAACATTAACATTTTCATTCAGACTCTTTTTTTCTTTTGGTGAGTCATGAATTAATGTGGTAAGCTGGCATGGATGACTAAAGTGATCTGTTGCTCTTTAGTAGATTAAGAGATTTATGTCTATTGTTTGAAGACCCTTTACTTCAAGTCAAAGCTTCATTTATACTAACATTCTGTTTGGAAGTCAAATATTTCTCATATGTTTCCAACTCATATAGGATAACCATAGTCTTTCCCTGCTGTTTATTCCCACAGGTCAGTGATATTCAGATACTTGTTACTTGCTGGGCGCCCTCAGAGGGGTTTCTCCCTCCTGGATATGGCCAGCCTTCTTTTCTAACATTCCCCTTGATGACGGACCCAACTGCTGGGGTTCCGAGAGGTGGCTGGGCTTAACTAGGCTCCTCGAGTGGAGACGTGCTAAGAGGCCCCTGATAAAATTTTTAGCCGGTTATTTTAAAAGGTTAGGGAGGGGGAGGGAGGGGAGGGTAGGGAGGGAATCTTTAACCGGCACTCAGTCTGGACCTGTTAGAGGTCCTGACGGGACGGGGTCGGGGGAGGTGGCTGCTGGTTCTGGGAATGTGGGGGTGGGGCTTCAAATCCCCACGGCGATAGGGAATGGCAGCAGGTGTTTGCGCGGAGGGCCATATCAACACCTGGGATCGCGCCCCCGCTATCTCCGAGCGGTGGCACGCTCCGACCCTCCGGTTAGCACCCTCTTACCCGGGGATGAGGGTGATCAGGCCCCTGAGCTCAGGTTGGTCTATTTTAACGCTAGATCCGTAGTTAACAAAGCTCCCCTCATCCATGATCTGATCAAGGAGGAAGGTGCGGATCTAGCGTGCATCACGGAAACTTGGTTGGGTTCAGAGGGAGGGGTGCCTCTCACCGAGTTATGCCCGCCAGGTTTCCGGGTGCTGCACCAGCCACGGGCTCAGGGCAGGGGTGGTGGGGTGGCAGTGGTTATTCGGGAGACTTTGTGTCCCCGGGAGGCTACCATTGTCCAGATGGCCGGGAGTGAATCCCTCCTCTTGAGATGTGGTTCTCGGGTTCAGTTGGGTTTGTTGCTTACATACCTGGCGCCCAGCTGTGTGGCAACAGCCCTGCCTGAGCTGCTTGACACCCTCTCAGGGTTGGCGGTGGAGTTCCCCAGGCTTATAATCCTGGGTGACTTCAACCTGCCGTCACTGGGAGGGTCGTCGGAGTTAGCTCGGGAGTTCATGGCTTCCATGACAGCCATGGGCCTGACCCAGGTTATTGAGGGCCCGACTCATGTGGGGGATCATACTCTCGACCTGGTATTCCTGTCTGGACAGTGGTTGGATGATCTGGGAGGGGGCTCCCCGTCCATCACCCCTCTGTCATGGTCAGATCACCACCTCCTGAGGCTGGTTTTCTGTCATGCCACCCCCTGCCGCTGGGCGGCGGAACCGACCAGGTGGTTCCGCCCCAGGCGCCTAATGGACCCGGATCGGTTCCAGAGGGCGCTTGGGCCTATACCTATCACCCTTACCCACAGCCCAGTCGATGCTCTGGTGGAGGCCTGGGAAACGGCTGCCACCAGGGCACTTGACTGCGTTGTACCCACGCGACCTCTGACCCGGCGCAGATCCCGTTGGGCCCCATGGTTCTCTATGGAGCTCCGGGAGATGAAGCATCGGAGACGAGGTCTAGAGAGCGGTTGGAGATCCAGCCAATCCGAATCCGACCGATTGCAGTTAAGAACCTTTATAAGGTCTTATCTTGCGGCGATAAGGACGGCGAAGTCTAACTACTTTGCCGCCCTTATCGCGTCCGCAGATAATCGCCCGGCCGCCCTGTTTAGGGTGACTCGCTCCCTCCTTAACCAGGAGGTGAGAGAGGATCCCTTGCAGGGACGAGCCGAGGAGTTTAGTCATCATCTGGCGGACAAAATCGCTCGGATCCGGACCGGCCTGGACTCTGACTGGGCAGAGTCTGATGTGGAGGAATCAGGCGGTCTTGAGCACGTTATCTGGACTGAGTTCGACCCTGTTTCCCCTGATGATGTGGACAGGATCATGGGGAGACTGAGCACCACCACCTGATTGTTGGATCCGTGCCCCTCCTGGCTAGCTTATGCGGCTCGGGAGGGAACACGAGGCTGGTTCCATGCAGTAATAACTGCTTCTTTGAAGGAGGGTGTCTTCCCTGCCGCCTTGAAGGAGGCGGTGGTGAGACCCCTTCTCAAGAAGCCTGCTTTGGACCCGGCTGCTTTAGACAACTACCGTCCAGTCTCCAACCTTCGCTTTCTGGCGAAGGTTGTTGAGAGTGTGGTGGCGCATCAGCTCCCTCTGTTCCTGGAGGAAACTGATTATCTGGACCCGTACCAATCGGGTTTCAGGCCCGGACACAGCACGGAGACGGCATTGGTCGCGCTGGTGAATGATCTCTGGAGGGCAAGGGACAGGGGTTGCTCCTCTGTCCTGGTCCTATTAGATCTCTCAGTGGCTTTCGATACCATCAACCATGGTATCCTGCTGCGGCGTCTCAGGGGGTTGGGAGTGGGAGGCACTGTTTTACGGTGGTTCTCCTCCTACCTCCAGGGCCGCTCGCAGTCGGTGTTGACGGGAGGGCAGAGATCCGCCCCGAGGCCTCTCATTTGTGGAGTCCCTCAGGGGTCGGTTCTCTCGCCTTTCCTGTTCAACATCTATATGAAGCCGCTGGGCGAGATCATTCGTGGCTTCGGGGTTGGGTATCACCAGTACGCTGATGATACCCAACTTTTTCTTTCCACCCCGAACCAACCCAGTGATGCCCTCTCCGTGATGTCCCGGTGCCTGGAGGCGGTTCAGGTCTGGATGGGGAGAAACAGGCTTCGTCTCAATCCCGCCAAGACTGAGTGGCTGTGCATATCGGCATCTCGGGTTAACCAAGTTATTCCACCTCTAACGATGGGGGGGTGAGGTGTTACCCCCCGTTGATAGGGCTCGCAACCTGGGCGTCCTCCTGGATTCACGGCTCAATTTTGAAGATCACATAGGAGCCGTGACCAGGGGGGCTTTTGCACAGGTTCGCCTGGTGCACCCGTTGCGTCCCTATCTGGACCGAGACGCCCTACGCACAGTTACTCATGCGCTTGTGACCTCCCGTTTGGACTACTGTAACGCTCTCTACATGGGGCTGCCCTTGAAGACCACTCGGAGGCTTCAACTGGTGCAGAATGCGGCCGCGCGAGTTGTAATGGGGGTTTCCCGATACTCCCATGTAACACCTCTACTCTGCGAGCTGCATTGGCTTCCGGTTGCCCTCTGGGTGAAATTCAAGGTGCTGGTTATCACCTATAAAGCCCTACATGGCCTGGGTCCGGGGTATTTGAGGGAACACCTGCTGCCGGCATCAAACGCCCTTCGCCCAGTGCGCTCCCACAGGGAGGGTCTGCTCAGGGTCCCGCCGGTAAGAGATTGCCGGCGGGTGACACCCAGGGATAGGGCCTTCTCAGTGGGGGCGCCTGCCCTCTGGAACCAGCTGCCGGTGGAGCTGAGGACTGCTCCCGACCTCCGATCATTCCGCCGGGGCCTGAAGACCTGGCTCTTTGAGCTCTCGGGCCCAGGCTGAGGAGACATTTATTTTAATTGGGGTTTTTAATAGTACAGGGTTGATTTAATATTTTTTTAAATTGGGTTTTAACTTTTGTATGGTTGATTTTTAACTCCCTGTAAACCGCCCTGAGTCCTCAGGGAAAGGGCGGTATATAAATGCAATAAAATAAATAAAAATAAATAAATAAATACCTCTGTAAATCAAATTTATATATACAATGTATTTTGAAATGCTGAAATGCGTTATAAATAGCTAATACAAAACTGGAAGGAAGGGAACAAACCAAGGCGCATATATATATGCTTTTTTTGTAAAAGAAAAAGGTGCCGGAACTCACACATGTCATACAGCCTGCCTTGCCTACCCTATAAGGTTCCATGCAAAAAAGGTGCCGCAAATCAGGGAAGAAGAGTGAATGCTGTGTCTACTGGAGCAAAAACAATTGATCATATATTATGTAAGCACCCATTCACCCACACACAGAATAACATAACCCACTTAAAACCAGGTGATTCCAACGATGGGAAAAGAAATGTTAGAGGTATAGCAATATCTTAGATGGATTAAGTACATATGAAATATATTTTGAATTTGATTATTTACAGTGCTGATACTCTCCAATCAGCTGCTGAGTGGAATGCAAATCTGCAAATACATAATTTAGGATTACAAAGTATATTATCAAATTTAAAAATAAACTATACATTGTAATTGCATATCATCATCATTTTAGCGACTGTCTATCCACTATAGGATGCAAGCCTCTTCTACGTGTTCCCAATCAATACGGTCCTGACCTTTCTTTTGTCAATTGGGCCTGCAATACTTACTGATGTCATCAATACATCTTATTTTAGGTGTCTCGTGAATGCTTTTTATCAAATGACTATTCTATGACTGCCTTGATCTACCTACCATCAGTTCTTCTTGCTATGTGACCAGCCCATTTGAATTTCAATTCTTTTACTCTCTCGATGATATTGTGTATTTTAATAAATTCTGATACATGTGTAGGTCTTTCTTGTAATGTTGAACAGGTATCTTTCCACTCTTAGCTTTTGTAGCAAATGTGTAGCAAATGTGAGGTTAGTGTCCATGTTTCACCAGCATATGTTAGAGCAGGGAGCACACACTGATCAAAAACTTTTGTCTTCAGGCATAGGGGGAGGTTGTTCTTGAAGATTATGTTTAGCTTGCTGAATGCCTGCCAACCACATTTAACACACCATTCAATTTCCTTTATGATATCACCTTCCATTGGCCAAGGTATATGTAGTGGTCTACTATGTCTGTTCTTCTCCAGATATATTTTTCTTTCTTTGGTGAATTCATTGAACATAAACTGGCTCTTTTTCAGGTTTATTTTTAAGCCAAATGGTTCTTCTGCTTTGTGCAGCTCTTGTCTTTGTAGCTCTTCTGGGTCTTGTAAAACGAGAACAACATCATCTGAGTCTTAAGTGATTTAAATAGGAGCCATTGATTTTTATTCCATTTTTCACCCAGTCCAGTTTGCGAAATACTTTTTTCAAGGCAGGCTGAGAAAAGGATAGGTGATATTGTATCACTTTGTTGTATACCTCATTCTATGTTGACAATTGTAGCCATTGTTTTTTCATATATTGATTGTAGTAAGTTTATGTAAGCAGTGTCTACGCCTTGGTTAAGCAATGCATTTATTGTTGCTTGCTGGAAACACCTTTTTATAATCAATGAAAGCCATGTGGAGAGGCATGGTGTATTCGTTGTGCCTTCCAATGACTTGCTGAACAACCTGGATGTGATCAATTGTGCTATAGCCACTTCTGAACCCTGTCTGCCCCTTTGGCTATGCATCATTTAATGTTCTCAATATTTTTATTTTATTTTATTTTTTTGCTATTATCTTGGTGAAAATCTTGTAGATGACTGAAAGAAGGCTTATTGGGTGATAGTTCTTTAAATGATCTTGGGCCTTGCATATATTAAAAGGGATATTCAATACAATAGAAATCAAATGATTATCTGAAGGGATAGCTATAACAACCCAGCTTCCATGGTTTTGTAAACTAACCAGGTTTTCACAAACATTTTAAAAGCTAGGCTGAGGGGGCATTCAAATATCTGGAGGACGTTGTTCCATAGAAGGAGGATGACAAATGAAAAGACATGTTCTGTGGCCTCTAAACATGACCCATAGATTGTGTGGCAGACAGATCTAACTGGGAGAAGGAAGTCATCCTAAGGTATAATCATAGGTACTTGTGCCATATAATTTATGGGGATTAAGTGATAGGTAAAATGAGCAGAACAAAACAAGGCATGTCAAATCCATGTAAGAGATGAAATTCATATTTTTATCCATCTTCCTTTTTTTTCATTAATATAAAATACTTAACTATTCATCAATATTGCCTTAATTTCTTCTTCCAGTTCTAATGGTTTTCTGAAATTCTATTGAGTTTTAGAAGTGACTTTATGGAAGCTTCAGAAAGCTGTGGTAGCAATAGATGGGGGTGTCCATTAATGCACGGGTGTCAAACTGGTGACCCACAGGCCAGATGTGTCACATGCAGGCCACAGCCACCCCAGATCTGCAAAGACAATAAACATCACGATACGTCACAATACATCACATGACATGATCGAGTTTGACACCCATGCATTTAATGTCTTCTAAGACTGCTAGAACTCCAGCTTCTGGAAACCAGAGATTCTAGTGGAAAAATGAAATAATTTCATAAGACTTGGCCTAGCCCTAGTAATATGATAGAAACTAAAGCACTTGATATGCCTTTTGAGTTTGGAAATATGGCCTATTGAAAATGAGACAGTGGTGATAAATCTGAAGATATGAAAGTTCAGGAAAAAATGTGGGAAATCAGAAACCAAATCCATGAGACTTTGTGTTCTCAACTTTTTTTGTAGGAAATAATAAAATAAAAATATGAGTGAAGGATATTATTTACTTTTCTCCACATCATATGCATTCTTGTCCAACAAGTACTTGACATAGCAGTCCAGCACTTCAATTTACTTCTTCCTAATATTTACACATTAAATTTATAACTTATGTAGTTGCATGTGTAAATTATTAGAAGGATAACCATGCAGGGATATCTAAATGATGTCCTGGGATTTAATTTATCCTTTTTTAAATCAAAAATGAACTAAAGCTTGAGACTTGACAAAACCCACTTAGTAATTTTCCTCTCAATTTTCAGCTAATGTTTGTCATTGTTTGCTCTGTAGAACTACAGTACACCAATCTGTTCCCCATTGTTAAACACAGACAAGCTTTGTCTGTTTTATAAAAAAGTATATCAGAAGGGAATTAGTGTCCACTGAAACAAAGGCTAAAGGGCATAAACTTCCCAGACGGAAAGAGAGCTAACATACTTTTGAATAGTGGCTGAAGAAGTCTGTTACCAAATAGTACATATCATACCTTAGTGATACAAGTGAAAAAGGCCAGTTTTATGTTTCCGTGTAGAAACACCTACTATATATCTCTTATTCAAAAGCAGGATGTATATCCATAAATACATCATTGTTCTGATAGTTGCAGAGACATGTAGAATATTTTTTTTTCCCAAGAGGAAAATCATTTTTCTCCATCTCTTGATGACAAATCAGGTATATAAAAAAATTGCTGAATGACTTTTTTGTTTAGTTTTATGCATATTTAAAGTTCTCACCACATTAACAAATGAAGCATAAATTTCACTGAATTCAAGAACATTTTCTTATTTCTTTTCTCTATCAGTCTGAATAAGTAAATTTTCCTCCAGATTTTTATTCAACAACACAAATTTGAGGGCTTATCAAAACAAATGCATCTTGTACAATAAAGTTAGCATTCCTTTTCTAGTTTCTATTAAGAGAATACAAATTCTGCCACTTTACAAACAGGCTTTTTAAAAATATGTTTTATAAAAAAGAATAACAAGGCATACATGAATTGGGTATTCCAAACATTGTGTTCATGTGCAAGAATATTTATCTCTTATTATGGTAATCAAAAATGCTCTACAAATGAAATATCTGGAAAATACTTTGACATGACAATCCCAACTATAATCAGGCAGTTGGCCAGACAATGACTATCAGAACTGTTGTCTTTGCAGCGGGGGGGGGGGAGAAAGCTAGGATTAGAACCCTGCTTCTACATTCAGTGCTAATTTTTTTGGGGGGGCACTATATTTTTTAAACTTGTTCTTGTATGTCATTTGCATCCTTATTAGAAAATGAAGATACCATTTATTTATTTATTTATTTATTTATTTAATTTTCAAGATGGCAGCACCTTGTTGGCTGCGGCTGCATTGGCTCTTGGTGAAATTTTTTTAGAGGTTTATAAGGTATATAGGCCTCATAGTTTTGAAGGTTTTAATGTGTTTCAGCAAGGTAGTGTGACTAAGTTAAGATATGACCGACAGTCTTTACTGGCATTGTGAGTTTTAGTTATTTAGGAACTGTCGGTGAGGCTGTTAAAAGTCATTTGTGGTGTTTGGAATTGTTCTGCTGGTAGCAATATCTGACTGTTAGTGCAGCAATGGATTCACTTACCAACCAGGGCTGTTTTTGAAGGAGGCAGAGGAGGAGAGGTCCTGAGGTTTATGGGGCAAAGGAATTGTATGTGACTGTTGGCAGGTCCATAAAAGAGGAGGGAGGTTTTTGGAGGAGTTGTAGGCAGTGGCAGCAAGACCTGGGGGTGAGTGGGAGTGGTGCCCTTTTAAGGAAAAGCTGGAAGAGCTGTGACCGAAAAAGAAGACATGGTTGTTGTGCAGGGATACAAGCTAAACTGAGGGCTAATCCATACAGTGCACCATTTTCATTTGTCCTGTTTGCCAACGTTCCCTCCTGAGAGACAAAAATGGACAATCTGAATTATGAGCTAGCCATGAACAGGGAGATGAGAGACTGTTTGCTATAATCCTGACAGAGAATATAGTTAAAGTCATCTATTCTGGACAATGCCATTAGTATGATGGACTTTTCAACATTTTGGCTGAACAGGAGCTGTACTTTGAATGGAAAATCCTGTGGTTGGGGTTGTGCGCATTCATATTAATGAGAGATGATGTACTAATACTAAGGTAGTCTCCAGCCAGTGCTCTCCTGATGTCAGATGTTTTACTGTTAAATGTAGACCCTTTTATTTGTCAAGAGAATTCACTGTCATTCTAATCATAGCTGTGTATATGCCCCCCTACCCCCCTGGTGCCAACAAGAATGAGCCCTGAGTGCTCTTTATTGCACTATCAATGACCTGCAAACTACCCATTCAGAGGAGGTTTTCATTGTGGTAGGGGATTTCTATCTGATTGACTTGAAAGCAGCCCTCCCTAATTTTCATCAATATGTGGATTTTGCTACTAGAGATGTGAATACTCTGGATTTAGTTTACTCTAACATCAAGAAAGCATTTAAGGCTGCCCCTTGCTCCCATTTTGGCTCTTCAGATCATCTTTCTGTGATGTTTACGCCAGCATATAAGAATTTGTTAATTAGAAAGAGACCAACTATGAAACAGGTGACAGTGTGGCCAACAGGAGCTATGGAAACTCTACAAGATTGTTTTGGGCGCACAAATTGGAACATATTTAAAGAGGCTGCAACGAATGGACAGCATGCTGATGTGAATGAGTATGCTTTTACTGTGTCTGCTTATATTCAAAAGTGTATGAAAGATGGAGCAGAGCCAGGCGTTAGCAACCACCCCTGCCAAAAGGAAATACTTTTGAGTATCAAGATGCAGGCAGAGCGGTACAGGAGGTCAAGGTGATGTGGACTTTTAGCTTTACTCTCTAGCTCAATGGATTTTATAGCTTTAAAGTGAAAGTGCGCAATAAGTGAAAGTGGGGAAAGATGGCGGCCAAGACTTCTAAAGCTCTTTGGAGTGCGGGGTCTTCCCCGGTGCAACAGACCTCGTTGCAAGCTTTGCTTCCTCCTGCATTTCCTCCGGCACTGACGCTTAAGGAATTACAAGATGCCCTTGAAAAGCATTCACGGTTAATGTCTGATATGATGGATGAAAAGTTGAAAAAGCTAGAGGAGAAATTGGAGAAGAAGATGGAAGAGAAGTTTAGAGCAATGAGGGTAGACATGTTGTCTATGATTGAAAGTGTAGCTGAATGTGTGCAACAGCTGGGTGAAAAAGTGGAGGATCTCAGTCAAAAGAACTCTATATTAGAAGCAAAGGTATTAGAGGATGAAAATATAAGGGACAAAATGGACGGAGAATTGAGCCTTGTTCAGTACCAACAGATGCAGTATGCTATTAGAATTAGGGGTTTAAAGGAGAATTCTAAAGAAGATTTAAAGCAGCTGATCTCTGAGGCTTTGGAACCGGTATTGGGCCAGCCAGCATCTGAAATTGAGGGAAGTATGGATAAAAATTTTCGTGTAAATTCATGGATTGCAAGACAGAGGAAGTTACCCAGAGATGTGGTGGTCTATTTTACAAAGAGAGTAATTAGAGATGAAGTCATTCAAGCTGCTTATGATACTAAATTGGTAGTTGCTGAGCAAGAAGTTTTGGTTTTAAAAGAGATTCCTCCAAAGATTTTAAGGAGAAGGAAAGATTTTGCATTTCTTGTACAGGAACTTAAGAAATGTGATGTCAAGTTTAGATGGGAGATTCCAGTTGGACTGGTGGTGATGCACGAAGGTAAAAGACATTGTTTGGCTACTGTGGCCCAGGCACGTGATTTTTATAGCAATGTGTTAAAAGCAACCCCCCTATCACTTCTGGAAGCTGCAAAGGGATATGGCGAGGGAAAGCCTCAAGATATTGCAGATAGACAGACAGAGGAGAACGGTGCTGGAGGGGATCAAGTTACAGCCTCATCGGTTGCTGCTGGAGAGCAGAGGATGACGTGTGCCGCCCTAAGACGAGCGAGACGAGAGCAAGAGCAAGATAAGCAGAAAGTTATGGAACCGCCAAAGCGTACTTATAGTGAAGCTGTGGGAAGGGCACGGTCCAAAGAAGATACAGGGGTCATTTCAGACGTGCTCCAAAAGCTTTGGAGCGTCAAGATTGGTGACTAAATCTCTAATTTAGAATGTCAATGGATTAAATTCATCATAGAGGAGAAAGAAAGTTTTTCAATATTTAAAACAATTTAAGACTGATGCTATTTGTTTGCAAGAAACGTATATTAGGGTTATGGACTAAAAGTATTTATTGAATTTAAGATTGGAATGCAAGCTCCTAATCAATAACAAGTTGATTTTTCTTAACTTACTACATATAAAGGTTACTTAATTGGATTATAAATTTTTTAAATTTTTTATTTTATTTTCATTGGAGATTGGAATGGTGTCCTAGACGTATAGATGGATGATCTGGAATTGTGAGACATTTGGTGTGATATATGCAAGAACTTTTTTTGATCATAGTTCAGTTTGGTTGGAGATTAATAAGGTTAATAGAGATAGGCGCTTTTGGCGCGTAATTGAGAATTTGTTTAGAATTTAGAGAAATGTGGGAGAATGTAAATAGTAGATGAAAATTTGTTTTTTTTTTCTTTTTTGAAATTAATATGAATAAGGATTGGGATTAAGAAATTTTATTTAGTATTTGAGTAAAGTTCCTTTTCTGTTTTCTTTCTTTTTTTTCTTATTTGTAATAGTAATATTGTTTGTAATCATTTTACATGAGCTAGAGGGTGATAGAATTAATAGTTTATTGTGATAGCATATGGATGCTTATGTTTGGTTTTTTTATTTATACCCTGTATTTAGCTCTGGGAAGTCGGGGGGGGAGGAGGGAATGGGGGAGAGGGATAGGGAGGGTTAGATAGGGGTGGGGGAGGGGGGATTAAAGTTAAAATGTACTGTAAAACTTTTTAAATAAAAAAAAGTGTATGAAAGATGTCAGGGTTCTTAAGACGATTGTTATGTGGGCAAATGAGAAACCTTAGATGTCTCAGGAGGCCCCTGCAATGTTGAAGGTGAGAAATGGCACTTTTAAATCAGGCATGTTGCAGCACTTACCACAGCAAGAGCTGATTTGCGACAAGCTATAAAAACAGCAAAGCAGGCCTATAGTCAAAAAGTGCAGAATTTTTTTCAAGATCCTATGGACCCTAGACACATGTGGCAAGGTTTTTGGATTATCACTGACTATAAGGTAGCTTTCCCTGACATATAAGAGTGACATGGATTTTCTTAATAAGCTAAAGAAGAAATAGGGGAGACATGATAGCAGTGTTCCAGTATCTGGCTGTGGTTCTATCATGTTTTAAGACTGTAATCTTTGTACCAGTGCCCAAAAAATCTATAATTACATGCCTTAATGATTACCGTCCAGTTGCACTCACTTCCATTATGATGAAGTGTTTTGAAAGATTGGTAAAGGAGCATATTATTTCATGCCTTCCCCCTACATTTGACTCATTACAGTTTGCCTATCGGAAGAACCATTCTATAAATGATGCACTTTCTTGTGTGCTTCATCTTAGCTTGGTGCACCTGGAGGAAAAGAATACTCATGTGCAAATGCTGTTTGGTGATTTTAGTTTGGCGTTTAACACTATCATTCCCCTCAGCATTTGGTGAACAACCTGGGCCTATTAGGTTTTAATACTCCTTTATGTATTTGGATACTTGATTTCCTTATTGATAGGTGCAGTTGGTGCAAGTTGGAAGAAAAGTTTATAATTCCATCTCCTTGAGTACGGATTCCCCACAGGGCTGTTTCTTGAGTCTGTTACTGTTCACCTTGATGACATATGACTGCTGTGCCATATCTACTAGGAATCATATTGTGAAATATGAGGATGACATGGCAGTGGTGCGTCTTATCTGGGATGGCAAGTGAAGATGTTTATAGGGAGGAGGTGAGGGCTCTGGTGGATGAGTGCAATAAAAAATACCTGGTTCTGAATGTTAATTTTAAAAAGGAGATCAATGTTGATTTTAGAAAGAGATGGCATAGTCATACTCCTCTTTGTATAAAGTCTGCAGCTGTGGAGGTGGTCAACAGTCTCTTCCTAAGTCATCCATAGTGAAGCATGCAAACCAGCGTCTGCATTTCCTACATTGGATGAGGAGAGCACATCTTTCTCCTTCTGTCCTGGCAACTTTTTACAGAGGCATGATTGAGAGCATTTTAACAAACTGCATCACTGTTTGGTTTGGTGTAGCAGTCCTCAGATAGAAGGTCCATATAGAGAGTGGTAAGGACAGCTGAGAAGATTATAGGAAGCTCACTTCCCATTATTCAGGATACTGCTTAGAAGCACTATGTGCTTAGAGCTCGAAGCATTGTTAGAAACCCCACACACCCACTTTATGGCCTTTTTCTATCGCTCCCCTCTGGGAGGAAGTTTCAAAGTATTTCTAGGAGGACTACTAGATTCTGCAACAGCTTTGTTTCTTAAACCATCCATCTTGTAAATTCGCAGGATTCTTTTTCCCCGCCATATATAAGTATACATCCAAACTAGACTGTGTTGTTTCTCTCTGCTATATATGTGTGTGTGGGTAGTATATGCATAATCTTTTGTCATGTTTATATAGTGTATATTGGAGGTGGTTACCCTTTGAGAGCTGAATGCAATGAAATTTCATTTTAATGTATGCTGATTAGTGTACATTTAAAGTGACAATAAAGTTTCTATTCTATTCTATTCTATTCTATTCTATTCTATTCTATTCTATTCTATTCTATTCTATTCTATTCTATTCTATTCTATTCTATTCTATTCTATTCTATTCTATTCTATTGCCTCAATAATAATGCTTTCCCAAAGTCTCCCTTAATATTTCTCTGACATTTTCTTTGTCTTGCTGTACTCATGATCTGTGCACATGACATCTTAAATTTAACCCAGCCTAAAATTATTTAGAGATTTGAACTTTTTTTATATAATTTGCAACAGGTTGCATGGTATACAGTCTGGGTGGCAGACTATCACATTCTCCCATCAGATGATTCTCCAGCTGTTGTGCACTCCCATTTTTCTGTCCTAGAAAAGCAATGGGCAGTCATTTTCTTTCCTCTAGATCAGAAATTATTTTACTAAGTGACTGATTAAAACTAAATAAATAAACAAGCAATCTTGTACTTACTTATTTGCTTACTTATTTACCATTTTTCTATTCCATAATTACAAAAATGTACACTATCTGGCACTCAATGAATCATATAATTTAAAACATCAATGGTATAAGCTAACAGGCAACAATGAGAACATGAGCTACTGTTCTCTCATTGACTTTCTGGCCATGTATGGTCTCGCTTGGCTCACCAGCCAAAGAAAGGCATTTGCCCAGCCTGATGACAGTTTCCACCTCACTCAAACATGCTAGGAAAAGGTAGCTTGCTGTGGGGAAAAACACTACTTAAAAATAAGAGCAATGTTTCTCTTGTACTTTGAATCAGTAAATGTGCTAGATAAATCTTATTCCTTGTGCTATCTTAGCACTGAAGAAATGGTCTTAGAATAGCTTATAAAGGCAACTATTGTTTCAGCTGAAGGGGCACTCTTTCCTCTCTGAAGCAACCAAGGAACTGATACGACTTAGCCTGTTATGAAGAAAAGTGCTCCAGTTGCAAAAGACAAGGACTCTTGAGGCAACAGGCGAAGAAAATACTGCTTTCAAATGACAGCAGGAAAATGCACAGATAGATCAAACTTGTGATTATAAATAAAGGCTGACATCATCCCTTCCTGCTCTCTCTCAAATGATAGTTGATATCCCATATTGAAGATGGGGCAACCAAGCAATATTTGTAAGACATACTACTGGGCCAAAGTATTTATACATAATATAGAATACCACAGTTGGAAAGGACCTTCAGCCTTCCAGCCCAACCCACTGCTCAGGCAGGAGACATTATGCCATTCTGGACAAACAACTGTCCAATCTCTTTCTCAAAATCTCCACTGGGACACCTAGTTCTCTCTTATGGTTACTGTTGTTAAGCCAGGTACCACCTATTCTATATTTGTCATTTGGTTTTTCTTGCCTCTGAATTGCATTTTGTTGGATATGCTTCAGTATTTAAGCCTGTCAAGGTCCTTCTGGATCTTGAGTCTGTTTTCTAACGTTTGGTTATTCTCCCTGGCTTGGTGGAATTTGTATCTTCTGCTTCACATTAAAATCCCAACATTGTCTGTTGATAGATGATAAGTGAAAGTTGTCTTCTTTAACTATATATCTACACACACACACACACAGAGAGAGAGAGAGAGAGAGAGAGAGAGAGAGAGAGAGAGAGAGAGAGAGAGAGAGAGAGAGAGAGAGAGAGAGAGAGAGAGAGAGAGAGAGATACAAAGATGCAGATACACAGAGAGGAAGAGGAGGTCTCAGGTGGGTTCTAACAATGCAAAATTAATCACAGAATTGTCAGGAGTTTCTGTTCCATTCAGGAAGCGTAAAAGAGGCACTGAAGTAATTTATGGTATGTTTAATACATTTACCATAAAATATCTAGAAGTGAATGAATCTGGATGAATTTGCATTCCTATCAGATGGAGCAGCTGCATAGGCTGTGTGTGCTCCTAGATGTGTGATTATCAATGGAGGCTCAAGTAGCCTCTGTAAATAGAAGCCCTGATTCCCCAGTTCTAGTTGGTTTGCCAGCTGTGGTTATTTTTAAACAACAGCAGTGATTCATGCACCATACCCTCTATGTATGGCTGCCCTGAGCTGAACTAGTGCAAAATATTGAGGCTTGATGGGGAAAGGAATTCATTACCTAATGGAAGTTCCATACAACTATTTTGAAGTATTAGCATTGGCTGCCTTCATTTAAAGTCCAAGCCAATCTCATGCTGAATATACTGTCATATAAGTATAACTTAAAAACAGGATACCTCATTGATAACTTATCCTTTGCATAATGATTCTGCCCTTTATTTGGTCTTTTGGATGTTCCACAGACCAAATGACTGTAGCTCCCTCTCAACTGAATGAATGCTGGCACTAGATCTAGTTTAACTTTTCACTTCAGTTAATGATTTACCTATTTGTCCAGGTGTTAGGATGCATTTCTGGAATATTAATCCATGGTTAATCCTATTTTTTTAACTTTGGTAATTGTGCATGTCTATGGAGGTTCTCAATCATCCAGGTCATGGTTATCCCAAAGGTCTTTTTCTAAATGGCAACTGGACTTTCTTGTTTTTTTTCCTTTGAAAATGTTTTGCTTCTCATCCAAGAAGCTTCCTCAGTTCTGACTGAATGGTGTGGAATGGAAGAATTGGAAAAAAAAATCAAGTTACCTTTTGGAAAAGCAACTTTGGGATAATTTTGCATGATTCTCTTATTCTAATGTTGGGATTATTTCTTGTAAAACATAGTCTATTTTTTTTGTAAAGATACTAAAAAATCCATGCCCCCTCAAGTTGTTAAATATACAAAACTCAATGTATTAAAATGTTTAACCTAATTGCTCAATGAATGAAATATTTGTTAAATTCAAAATGGGATAATATAAAAGCAATCCTAACATTGATAATTTTCAACAAAGCAAATAGACCTGCATCAACTTTAAAAACATACAGGGAAAAACATATTTGGTGGCACATTCTAACGTGCTGGACTTTCTAAGGTATTGACATTAAAATGTATGAGTTTTAAATGACACCAGTGGTACCCTACCCAATTTGTTTTTCGAGGTTAAATTGCTGCTCAATGCTCTCTGCATTTAGGCATGTGCCAAAACTGTAGCTGAAGAAAGAGGAACCTTGCCAAGTATATCCACTTTCTAAAAATATGCAAATTGAGGCCTTCAGGGATGCATAACTCAGCTTTGAGTCTCAAAGTCGCATTAATCTACAATAACATTAACCCATTGTTGTCAATTGAGCTACAGAAATAAATCTATCCATCTGTATTGCTGAGCTGGCAAATAACATGTGGCTAGTCCCTATTTAAGGCTGGAAAACTTGTGCTACCAGTTGTAGAGAGCCTCAAAATATCTCATTAAAAATTAATTTTGGAAAAAAAAGCCATGAGTGTCTCCTCTGGAACCAGTCCCATAACCAGAACAAATAAAAGGGGAAAGCAGCTTTCAGGATACAGGTTCTTCTGTCCATCAATCAATGGGAAGTAATTCTTCATCTTCAAAATAGAAGATTATGTGAATCATAACTGGTAAAAAGAGAGTATATACAGGAGAAAACATATTTTTACATTTTAGCATTTGGGGTATTTCTTGAATTAACATACTTAGCTAACATAAAAATTCTTAATATATGGTTTTAATTTCCTTCCCTTTGTATTCTGAGATGCATCAGAATAATTAGCCATAAACAGGCAGACACTGAATCATGATATAAATCAGATATGCTGTGCTATATGGTCCCCTGAATAGATATCAGATACCAATGATAGATATATTATTACCATTGATCCCTACCAATGTAAATAAATTAGAAAACAACATTGTCCTATTATCTGATGTTCTTCAAAAAAGCTGTTTAGAACAAAGATGTTTTTCATTTGACAGATTTAAATTCTGGGCACTTGCTTAACGACACTGATTTTATCATTTGTATCAAATACAAAAAAATGAGGCAAAAATGAATAAGTGTTTAAAAACATTAACTTGATTATAGGTTCAGCTATACTGATTACCAAACAAACCAAAGTGACAGCAGGATCAGAAAACATTGACAGAACATCTATTCTTTCCTGTGATTATTTTTTATCACTGAATACTGACAAGAAAAAGTTTCAGGACCTGTTGCTTTTGAGAAGTATATCATTTTGAGACCATTCAAATTAAAGGAATATTATTTTTTTCAAATGTCTTTTTAATTTTTCTTCTTTTTAGCCTACAGTTGAACCCTTGTTTTCTAATTTTGTTAGACCTTGTGTGGAAATCATAGTGAATTTTGGTTGTTGTTGTTTTAGTTATTGGGGGTGGGATCCCATTTTTTAAAAAAAATAATACAGGTTTTTTTTCCTTTTTTTGTTCTATAGGAATACTGATATGCCCACATAAATAGATGTGTTTTAAGTAGTAGTTCAACATATCATTTTATTAGCTTTATGGAGCATAAAAAAAGTCTTAGTTGTCTGTGGAAAACCAGGTAGGAATGACCTTCGCTCATTCCGCCGGGACCTGAAGACCTGGCTCTTCGAGCTTTCTGGCCTGGACTGAGAGTATTAACTGGGGTTTTAATTGTATTTTAATTGTAATTGGGGTTTTTAGTTCAAGGTTAGTGTAATCATTTTAATTGTTTTTAATTTTTGTAATTTGTTGTATTATTTTTTTAAAAAAACCTTGTGAACCGCCCTGAGTGCTACGGGAGAAGGGCGGTATATAAGTCTAATAAAATAAATAAAATAAATAAAAATAAAAATTGGGCAGTTCAAAGCATTTTTTTAAAAAAAGAAACATATAAAATAGATAAGAGAAGGCTTTCTGAGCAAAGTGATAAGTTATGAAGGGAAAATGTTCTAATGTAATATTTCTGATTAACAAGTGCTCAAAATTTGTAGTGGAAAAAGAAATAAATGATCCAGATGGATATTTGTTTTAATATTGCTGATTAAGGTTTTTAATAAATGTATGCATTCATTAATTTAGATCCAGCTAACAATTTATCACTTATATTGCACATAGGTTTTGAATGTTTTCTTAGTTTGGCTGTGCAATGGATAATTATGGCTGAAATATTAATCAAGTATTAAACCCTTTATTAGATCAGAATACAGCCACCTAAATCTAATCTAATAAATCTGATTCTTGTGCATGGAAAATATTGCAAAATTATACAATATAATTTAATTTGTTGACTATATGAAGACTGTGAGTGTTGTGTCACAAGAATATAGTTATTCCCTTCACAGTCCCCAGGTCTACATCAGAATTGTTTTCAATTAGATTGTTTTCTGGGAGCTCAATTCTTAGCTGAATGGATTAAAATGTAATATAGGCATTATAGCTATATCTGTTCATATCTCTATCACATTATAAATTATTTCAGGAAAGTATTATACCATTTTCTTTTAGATGATATCTAAACAGAACTTTTTAAAGTGAGCCATGCTTTATAAAAGCTTCAAGAATTTCCCAGAGTTTGAAGAATATTTCTTCATACTTAGTCATTATGCAATGTTATTGTTATTAGTTGATTTTAGTCATTTATAAGGCTCATATTACTGCTTTTGCTTCATTAAAAATGAAATTTAAAAAGCTGAACAGGAAATATGGGGGTGGGGAGTTCAGGAACCTTTCTGCACATATGCAAGATGACCGACCCCAGTATATATAGGTTTTGTAAGCACCAGTCAGGAACTTACTTTCCTTTATGCTCTTGAAACAGAATTTTCATTGAATCATATAACACAATATACTGGGAGTAAGGTGAAATATTTAGTAAATTGCTAACCTGCCTAAATATTAAGGTGTCCATAATACTGGTTTAGTAAATTAACAGATTTTTTAAAAAGGTGTTCAAAATTGTATAATATTGAGCCCAATGTAACTGACCCCAAGTTAATTTTATTATGATAACTATTTATTCTAATTAGTTCACAGCCACTCCCTCTAACTTTTCAAAAGATTATACATAATCAACTGTGCCTGTTCAGTTCCACCTTTATCTCTCCAAGATAGAATAGATAGATACATTGAACTAATTAGAACAGGAAAAGTTCCCAATAGGGAAGGGTAGTATGATACATATATAGAATTATTTCCCCATATACTATTGGAGGTCTAAATCATTTCAAGAAAGTTGTGAAACTTCATCTATTACTAATGACCACCTTTAAAAAATGTAGGAAATAGAGCTATATTTATATATTACAAAATCTAATTGTTAAATCAGAATTACTCAAAAAATATTTTAATAACTAACATAACAGTGCAATGAATGGTATAGTTCATGAGATTAAGCAATTAATACAGTGCTCACAGAAAAGATAAATAAATGACATATATCCCTTAATTCAGCAGACACATCCTTTCCTCAGTAATATAATACCATGTTCCCACACAACTTAGAAGTATACTTTCCCTCACAGTGAACGTAATTAATCTTGCAAATATAACCATTTCCATTAGGTCCTGAATTAAAATATGTATGCCCAAGTGAGTTGATGTTTGAAAAGTATGTTGGCTGATTCTAGCACTTCATAAAGGAGTCTCTGTACTTTAACCAAAGCTGTTTTAGATGTTCCTGAATAACAAATATCTCTTCCACTGAGTCCACCAAGATAATAAAGAGGCAATGCATAGAGACCTTAGAAGAAGCAGATTATGAAGTCCTTTTTCAGTCAACATTCAGCTCCATGAACATGAGATGGAAATGGCATTGGTCATTTCTGCAGATGTCCTTTGTGGACAGGTAGAGAAGCAGTTTCATATCACTGTTATCACATATGAAAGAAGAACTCAAAGAATGAATGCCTACTCAATCAATTGACATTTTGTACAATCTCCTAAATTAGGAGTCCTAACTGTTTGGAGAAGAGGCTTTTCAGTAGTCAGATGTCAGACTTTAAGCCACCTGTTCTCTGCATGATAAAAAGAAAAAAAAATATTGCCATCAGAATGTCGTTATCCTGGTAAACATTGAAAGAGAGAAATAGAAGGCATATAAAATTCTTCTTACAAACAAAGCTCTAAAATAAGTATTCAAAATTTGTATGAGTCTGTAAGATTGTGAGTTTCAGAATACTAACTTTTTCCAGTTTGGAATGTCAGAATTAATTATAAACTGAATCTAAACTGCTCTCAAATGCAGATGCGATTTGAAATTACTCCAATCTCTTTATGAACATCCTCTTCCACCTCTTTCATTTTCTACTGGTTACAGTGGTTGATAACAGGAGAAGCTGCTGGTGTAACTCAGATCTCTTAGCACCTGCAATACTGAACTGTTTCAAAAGAACTGCCATCAAATAACTAGGGATAAAAAGGGAAAGTCAGTATGGAGGGAAATCTCAAGAGAGATTGGGCAGGAGGAAGAAGGGTCAAGGGGCATATGTCTGTAGAAATAACCTCTGAGATTTGTGACAGGGATTCATTTGTATGGGATTGCTGAAAAATGTGCTACCTCACTGAGAAGCAATCGCTGCATCTGTAGATGCATAAGGTCAGATGTGCTACTTTCTCCAAGCGGCTTCATCTTCCAGCCATTTTACATGGCACTTATAATTAGTCTCTACTTTTCAACAGGTTATAAAGTTTATTTTGCTGAAGTAAACAACAGAATGCAGAGTTCTTTTCTGTCCTGGAGGCTGACAAATTTTCCTCAGGGAACTTTTACATAATACATCCAAAAGTGTTTGGGAGTTGCCATTTGAATGGGGAAGCAAAGTAAAAAAACAAAAGCAAACCCAAATGAGTAAGTTAAATACAGATGCAAATATGGCTGCTTTATGCATAGAACTGCATTCAACTAAGTAAGTTCATAGAAAATAAGCATTTGCAGTGCACATGATCTTTTTTCTCTCAAATGTACTCATATTCGCAACCATAAGAAACAGATATCCAGGTAAGAGGTGGAGTAGTGCCATGGGTAAGTGACTGAGCCACCAATTTAGGTGCCAGTTTGAATCTCACCTGGATCAGAAAATTGAAAGTAGGTCCCTTTGTTTGGGTGGTTTGTGTAAGCCTTTCTCATTCTATCTACTATTCATGTAACCTTCAAGGATGATCTCAAGGGCTTACCTAAAGGTTTATCATTTTTTTTAAAAAAAATATGCTCTAATAGAAGATAATATATGCAGCTCAGGGTTGAACTGTGAGGTCCTTGGTGCTTTCTGAGCCTGGTTGTTTGCTTGCAAACATTTTGTTACCAACCAGGTAACAAAAGCAGCGTACTGAGGACTTTGTATACTGAAGTGTGATATATGAAGTATTTATGTATCAACAAACCCAACACACAGCCATCTAACTTCAGAGGCAGTCGTGCACTGTTTCTTAATCATACGCAAATGAAATGTCACATGTATGAATAACCTCCTAACCCAAGCCAAGAACTAAGGGACCATGTGGGAGTCAAGGCCAGGATGCAGATGTTTTGCTGTTGTTTCTGAAAAGGCAACTTACCTTTTTTTTCCCACCCCTCCTGAAAAGGAGGAGCTGGAGCCATTTTTCAGGAGGTTTTTTTTCTCTTTCTGACAGAAATCAGCAGGGTTAGAATAAACTGCATAAGTTATCAGCTCCTCAGGAAAGAACATGAAAAAGCCTTTCTATCACTTAATGAAAAATAGCTTCTTTTTTGGACAGAACTTCATAGGCTTGCAATCAAGCCTTGGTGCTCCCCCCCCCCCGCCCAACACACATACATACAGCTCCCTTCCTTGACATGCCATAGAGGCAAATCAAGTCGGCATCTATTAATAATATTTTCCCCTGCTCCTTTCATTTCTCTGCATGTCCTACCACTGTCAGGCCCCGTGATGGAGCAGCGCCTTTATCTCGTCCGAGTCTGGTCTGTCAGGGTGATAAACAATTCTAACAAGAATCAGAATAAAGATCTTCCCAGTAGACTTGGCGGAGAGATAGAGGCTTTTCTCATTTTCTCGACGGAAAAAAAAAATTTAATCTAGCAGCTCTGGCTTTTTTCAAGCGTCACATTCAAAGAGATGCAAATTTGTCAGAGCTGAGACCCGGGCTGACTCTCAGCACTGCGTGAATGTCAAAGGGGGAGACTGGAAGCCTTTGACATCTTTGCTTTTTGGGGGGCTATCTGCTGCAATGAAAAAGTGAGGGGGAGAAACTGCTTTGTAGTTTATGTTTCAACAATTTTCATAAGTTTTCTTCAGAAATAAAATAGTGCCTTTGGGAAGGTAAAGAGAGAGAAAGAGGGAAGAGGCAGGCAAAAGACATACCATATACATGTCCATTTAGATTTTGAACGTGCAGTATTCATGACAGCCCTATTGTTACTCTTTGCAGCAATTTTGGAAGGAGCTAATGAAGCCACCGTGCACTTGCTTTGACTTAAAAACATATGAAGATGCACAATGGGGGCCTTTGTTTTAACACTCAGATTTGTATGCTGCATTTTTAATAATCTGGTAGGTAGAAATACACAGGGATGCCTACACCCACTGACTATATAGATTTGAATGCATTGTGTATTAATCATATTTGTGGGTAAATTTCTTATGGAAATCTGTGGTAAAAATTATGTGGTATTAATGGATCAACCTGCACTATATGGTACAGATCCTGAGGAAGGCCTGCCAAGCTTGTCTTAATTACTCATGGGTCTGCTAAAAGAAAATTGTCATTACTAAATGGTAATGTCTGACAAGAGCATGTCTTCAGAAGAGCAACTGAACTTAGGTAAGTCTGTGGATACATATTGTTAAGCCTTCTCTAACAGCAGAGGGCCTATTCAAATTTATGGGACAGAGGATGATATGATGGAAGAGAAAAAAGAAGAGGGAGAACAAGAATGACATATTCAGTTATATTGCCCCAACGTTCTCCACTAACCAATCATTAAAATCATGTGTTTTAATGCTGTATCTTATGTCCTTATACACCCTTAAATTTTAAAATCAGCAACCTTGTGAAGACTCTGCTATTGATACGTTTAATATCCATAGTTATTTCTGTCTTTTCTATGTTATGGCCTAGATCAGGGGTGTCAAACTCAATTTCATTGAGGGCCGCATCAGCATTGCGGTTGCCCTCAAGGGGCCGGGTGGGTATGGCCTGGGTGGGCGTGGCTTACTGGGTGGGCGTGGCTAGAGTGCGTATGGCCTACTGGGTGGGCATGGCCAGCTCTACATCGTTTGCATCAAGGGAGCCTATGGGGGCCTGGGCAGGAGTGGGACAGATCTGAGGGTCTCTGGCAGAAGGAGGGTCTCTGGGCCAGGGCCAAGGCAGTGGGGGCCGTTCCCTCACTGTTTCCAGGGTGGCTTCGTGGGCCACATGAAACCACTTCGCGGGCCGGATCCGGCCCCCGGGCCTTGTGTTTGACATGTCTGGCCTAGATTATGGAAGAATTTGCAGCAAGAGCTGAGGCTATTGTGACCCTAGTATAGATCTACAAGACAGAAGGGTGGCTCTGACTGAGGAAAGTTTTCTCGCAGAATATGTTGCCCGGCTCCATCAGTCCCAAGTGAGTGTATTTTTTCTTCTTAGCTTTCAGATGGCTCTTTTTGTACTCTACAAGCAAGGCACTTTAGAAGAAATTCTTGATCCATGTGAACTCTCATTATAGTCCATCTTATTTTTATGTTACCATTCGTGCTTATTTACCTACTTACATATTTTGAGTACCCTGTTTCCCAAGATTTACATTCAATGGTTTACAATAATTCTAAGAATGAAAATAAAAACCTCTCCTTCATGGATTTTGCATGTTCTGTCCTCCAGGAATGGACTCAATTAGTTTATCCACCAAAAATGAGATTAAATGAATGATGATTCCGATTATGAAGAATTTCCCAACAGTAAGAACTGCTAAGCAATGGAATAGTTTATTTAGAACAGTGGTGGCCTATTGCTTGGTTTTCAAGCACAATCTTAAAGGCCACCAATTGAGAAGATTCCTGGACAGAGGAGTGCATTCCTTTCCAACAAATTTCCTTTTGGTATGAAAAAATGAGGTGGGATTATTAGAACTGGTTCGCTTTCTTATCGCAGTTATACTGTTGAACTCACATCACACAAAGGGACAGTGTGTTTGATTTTGTTTTATCTTGGGAATATGTGAACTCATTCATGGTAATCATGACTTAATTCTTAGCATTTTGCAGACATTATGGCTTATTCAAAAATCCAGGTCAAAACAAGCCATAGCTTAATATATGAATCATAACTGTGATTTTATAATCTTTGTTACAGTGGGTTTTAGATTTCACCAACAGAAACAACGAAAATTACTTTGACTTTCTTGAAATCCAAGAAATAATGTTCTCTAAGATGACTCCCAAACTGATTCCAAAGTTATATTTTTCCCTCAGTTTTCTTCACAAATATTCATATATAAATCCTTTCAACCAGATGATACTCAAATATCTCTTCTTTTCTTTTTTATTATTTCAATCACTACACTTTAATAATCCAGATGTGAATGGCTTTTAATATAGACCCATTTGCACAAAAAAGTAATAATTTATTTACAAAATCCCAGGATAATTGATTGTCTGTAAGTCATGCCTCCCATGGACTTGACAGCTTTTGTACAGGGAGGAAAGGAAAAAGTTTGCTGTATGGACAAGTCTTAGTGACACTAACTTTTGAATTTATGTATAAATCACATTTATGAAACAAAAAGGACAAACTGAAGGCCATGTAACACTCCCCAGGAAGCCAGCCATTTTTGAAAGAGAAAAAAAAACTATTTTGTTTCAATATTTTTAACAAAATTAAAACTTATTGTTTACTTCAATATTTCCTATATTTATGAATGACTATGGCATAGTTTTAAGGTCAACACTTCCAGAACTACCTTTAGAAGCTTTAGACAATCATCCAAACATCTGGATAAAGCTTCATAAGAATTCTGTACAGAGAAATGCTGCAGAAATCAGTATTTTTTGCAAAACATATCACAGTTTTCTGTGTGGACCCAGTAATCCATATCATTCTGCCTTCCTTTGCAATTTGCTTTAAAAATTAGTTGGCATGAAAATTTGCTTTAAATCAAGAATATAAGTTTACAGTTCTTTCTTTCTTTCTTTCTTTCTTTCTTTCTTTCTTTCTTTCTTTCTTTCTTTCTTTCTTTCTTTCTTTCTTTCTTTGCATTTTATACTGTTTTGAAGTATTTTCCGTTATCAAAATAGTTAGGAATCAGTGCTCACTGATAATTGAATTCTGACCTGCATGTAGTTAGCTAAGCACATTGATTTGAATCTCACTCCTGATGATAGTATGCCCAACTGTCTTCCATCTTAATCTGTCCCCAATGACAACCCACTGTTCTTGAGACATTCCTGTGATCTCCTGATTCCCTCCCTTTCTTTTATTTCTTTCAACCTTGAAATCATAGCCATTATTTTCTCAGTCTTTCATCTGCTCACATGAAATGAACACAATATTTGAGCCTGTGTGTATGAAATGATCAGGCCAATCATAATTTACAAACATTAAAACCCACAAGTACAGAGCTTTTATCACAGTATAAAGGAAAGTATGGCCGGATAAAGCATACTCCTATCTACTGAACACATTCAGCAGATCTATTAACTGACTAAGCTTTGTGGTCGACATATATCTCAACTTACATGTGGCTTCTGAATATGCAGTGGTGTCTATCCTCTATTTTTACAACTGAAACAGGTCTATGAGGGGTTGGATTTGGCATAATTTTCAGCATCAAATGGAGTTTTTGTCATTTGTCATGACACAGAATACTGGCATATGTAGGTAAGCCTTTGCCTTGAGTGTCAACTTCTTGTATTCTTAAGTTCCACGTAGTACCATATTTTCCCGAAAATAAGAGCCAACTTGACAATGGGATTAACAGGCACAATTCTGGTCCATTACTGTACTTATTAACATGTATTTCTCTTTTGGACTCAGTTTCTATTGCTGGGTTGAGTTGATGTCAGGTTGAGTGGTGATCCAAAATTCTAAACTTCAAACCACAATTAACCAGTGGAACAGCTTACCCCCCCCCCCCAGAAATCGTGGATGCTCCATCACTGGAAATTTTCAAGAAGAGACTGGACAATCACCTGTCTGAGATGGTATAGGTTCTCCTGCTTGAGCAGGGGGCTGGACTAGAAGACCTCCAAGGGCCCTTCCAGCTCTATTCTATTATATTCTATTCTAATTTCAGTGATATGTTTGCCTGACATTCATTATAGCGGTAATACAATTTTAGTTTGGGAGCTTTAAAATGACTGTGATGTGTCCCAAGGTTTGGTGAAAAATAATTAAACAGAGAAATAATGTATTTCTTTTTGTGCTTCTTTCTAAATGAATTTGTTTCATATGCTAGGCAATCATTCTATGTTGCAATAGGGACTATACTCAAGGGAAATAAAAATCAGTCATTATCCTTATCTTCAAATGTTGTTGTGTCTGGAAATACTCTGCATATCTGTATTATGGAGAGCCAGTTTCTACAAAGCCAGGAACAACCTAGTAACCAGGTTGCTTACAAATAGATTTTGGCAACTGTCAACATATAAAGGTATATATTATTTACCCACCATGCTCATAAAATTATGTAAATTATTTTTTAAATCAGTTCAGGTGTCCATTCCAAGATTTGCTTACAAATTTTAATAAGAAAATACAGAAGGAATATGTGGATTGGATTGAAATATCCTTTCACCTTGTACTCAGCCCCAGTTGACTAACGATGAGGCTCTTATAACTGGCAGAAATTATAGCATGCATGATAAGAAAAGGCTGGACACAAACTAGATGAAACACATAAAGAAACATTTATTTTAAAAAAAGTAAATCAACCATAAAGATCCTCCCAATAGACTCAAGAGATGGGAGCCATTCTCATTTTCTCCATGGCAAAATTTAATCTAGCTGCTTGGCTTTTCAAGCATCCTATTCAAAGAGATGCAAATTTGTCAGAGCTGAGACCCCAGCTGACTTTCTAGCACTTTGTGAATGTCAAAGAGGCTTAAAGGTTGAAGTTTTTTTTTTAACCTCCCTCTATCCAAAGTAATTCAACAGTAGGGGGAAAAAAAGCTTTAAAATGTAAACTTCTGTTACCTAATTGTACCAAGCAGCCTATTACATGAACAGCTATTAGCTGGAAGTGGGGACAAGCGAGTTTTAGTATGATAGAAAAACTAGATGGAGGCATAAAAGCAAGTTTTACCAGAAATGTAAGAATTATCGTATCTCAAGGATTCTGATCATAGGGCAGGGTTGGGCAGCTGTTCAATAGCCAGAGGCTTCATGTAACATTTTGAGATGTGGATAGAAACAAAACACTTGAAGTTATTTTGGTGCAGGGTGGAAACAGTTTTTAATATACAGTACATACATTTAGACAAATAGATTTAAGGAATTAGATCTGATAGACAAGAGTGCCTGAAGAGCAATGGACAGAGGTTTGCAACATTGTACAAGAGGTAGCAACTAAAACCATCAAAATAAAGAAATGCAAGAAAGCAAAACGGCTGTCTGAAGAAGCTTTGCAAATAGCTGAAAAAAGGAGGGAAGTGAAAGGCAAGGGGAAAAAAGAAAGATACACCCAATTGAATGCAGAATTCCAGAGAATAGCTAGAAGAGATGAGAATGCCTTTTTAAATGAACAGTGCAAAGAAATAGAAGAAAACAATAGAATAGGGAGGACCAGAGATCTCTTCAAGAAAATTGGAGAGATGAAGAGAATGTTTCATGCAAAAATCCTACAAGCTAGACTCCAGCTGTATGTGGATCGAGAACTACCAGAAGTACAGGCAGGATTTCAAAGAGGCAGAGGAACTAGAGATCAAATTGCCAACATACGCTGGATCATGGAGAAAGCTAGGGAGTTCCAGAAAAACATCTACTACTGCTTCAGTGACTATGCTAAAGCCTTTGATTGTATGGATCACAACAAACTGTGGCAAGTTCTTAAAGAGATGGGCATACCAGACCATCTTATTTGTCTCTTGAGAAACCTATATGCGGGTCAAGAAGCAACAGTGAGAACTGGACACGGAACCACTGATTGGTTCAAAATTGGGAAAGGAGTCTAGCAAGGCTGTATACTGTCACACTGCCTGTTTAACTTATATGCAGAGCACATCATGAGAAAGGCAGGGCTAGATGAATCAAAAGTTGGAATTAAGATTGCTGGGAGAAATATCAACAACCTAAGATATGCAGATGATACCACTCTAATGGCAGAAAGTGAAGAGGAACTAAAGAGCCTCTTGTTGAGGGTGAAGGAGAGTGCAAAAGTTGGGTTGAAACTAAACATTAAGAAAACCAAGATCATGGCATCCAGCCCTCTCAATTCCTGGCAAATAGGTGGGGAAGAAATGGAGATAGTGACAGATTTTATTTTCCTGGGCTCCAAGATCACTGCAGATGGGGACTGTAGCCAAGAAATTAAAAGATGCTTGCTCCTGGGGAGGAAAGCTATGGCAAATCTAGACAGCACACTAAAAAGCAGAGACATCACCCTGTCAACAAAAGTGTGTATAGTCAAGGCTATGGTCTTCCCAGTTGCAATGTATGGCAGTGAAAGTTGGACCATAAGAAAGGCTGAGTGCCAAAGAATTGAAGCCTTTGAACTGTGCTGCTGGAGAAGACTCCTGCGAATCCTTTGGACTGCAAGGTGATCAAACCAGTCAGTCCTAGAGGAGATCAACCCTGACTGCTCTTTAGAAGGCCAGATCCTGAAATTGAAACTCAAATACTTTGGCCACCTAATGAGAAGGAAGGATTCACTGGATAAGAGCCTAATGCTGGGAAAGATTGAGGGCAAGAGAAGAAGGGGACAACAGAGAATGAGGTAGCTGGATGGAGTCACTGAAGCAGTAGGCATGAGCCTAAATGGACTCCAGAAGATGGTAGAGGACAGGAAGGCCTGGAGGAACGTTATCCATGGGGTCGTGATGGGTCGGATACGACTTCGCAGCTAACAACAATAACAATATACATTTATGTTCATAATAGGATTCACTTTATCATTTTTTAAATATATTTTCTACAAATGTCAGCAAATCCATGCTATCAGTTTGCAGCAAAATGGCCAAAGGTAACTCAAGGAGCAAAAAACAGGTTGGGGGACTGAATATTGTCCTGGACTTCAGGTTGTGCACCTTGACAGAAAGGTTAAAGAGTGTCTAGAAAAATTAATTCATTTGATATAGATAATCCTCCCTTAACAATTACCCTGTTTAGTGACCATTCAAACTTATGACAGTATTGAACATGTATCTTCACAACTTTACACTTACAATTGTCATATCATCCTCAGTTACATGATCCCAATTATGGTTGTTAAGTGAGGATTACTTGTATAAGAAGTTAAAGTGGTTGTGCACAGTACTAACTTGAATAACATGGTAGTAATTTTTAATAAAAATAAAGCAGAAGCATATGAACAAGCAGAGGCAGAAGGTGATGCAGTATGCTATCTCTATATAGGAAATATTGATTATTTGGAACCATTTTTGTGAGCTTTATGTTGGGATCTGGAATTCAGACTGCTTGTCACTTGGTGGATGATAGAAGCATATGTGGAGTATAAGTAGATGCATGGATCATGGGTCATTATTTCCATGACTGTTTATATTACTGATTATGGTATCCCAAAGAGAACTATATTTTTTTCCAATGCTAAATTCTATTTAATGAAGAACAGAAGTGTAAAAAACTTTCCAATCTTTTAAAGTTATCAGGGTGAAATACAAATGACCCACATGGTTAAAGAATTAGTTGCCATTTTTTTTTCTGCCCAAGATGGCGGCGGCCACAGTTTGAGCTTCGGGCGCTCCACGAGGGCTCCAAATGGGTCAGTTCAGGGAGGCCCACCCGCGGCACGGTACGATGGGGCGACTCCGGGGGCTGGGGGATGCAAAAACAGCTGCTGGGCGCTGTTCTCTGCGGCGCTGAGCCCCCCCTCCAAATAGCGGCGTTTGGAAATCGCCGGCCTGCCGACCTGCCGAGCAATGCTGCAACGCTGTGAAAGCTCTGGACGTCCTTGCTTGCCTTTCCTCTTCTGCCCGTTCGTCGTGGATACCCTCTGCTCGTTCGGAGGGGCAGCGGCGACGATCCCACTGGCTGGAGATTCGATTAGGACCATCAGCTGGCAGGCGCCGTCTTCAGCGGCGCGGAGCCTCTCTCTCCTCCCGGATGGCGGCAGTGGACTGTGGGCCTGGACATCGGCCTCGGCGGACGTGCTGGTGAATGCCCGGACTCGAGACAGCTGCCGGGAATGCCTTTCTTTGCCGCTGGAAGACCGTTTGGACTGGCGGGCGGGCGTTTGGGGGAGAGAATGTTTTTGCCCTCCCCCCCAGTCTGGCGGCATTGGCCAGCGACACGAAGATCAACAGAGGCCTGGCCTGCCTGCTTTTTTGCTTTCTGTGCTGGCAGGCAGGCATCATGGCTATCTCCATGCCCGGCGGGAATCAAGACCCCCCCTATTGATAGTCCAGTTTGGCTGGGACTTGACCGTGGTGGGAGGACGGTTTTGGACTGGTCATTGACCACCTCACTGGTGTGAGAGACCAGTTGGGGTGGGCTTGGCCCAGGACTCCCTTTTCTCTCCACTCCAGATTGGACCCCTCAGTCGGAGACATGCCTACTGGACTTCTTTTTCCATCTATAACAATATCATCGAACTACCCTTTGGACATATTTGTAACACCTGCACTATGTGATTATTCTAGTTTGCCTCCGTTACTCCGAAGCTGATCTGTATGCCCTCAGGGGGGTTCCTGCCTCCTGGGCGTGACCTACCGCCTGTTTCCACACTCCCCTTAATGACGAGCCCAAGTGTTGGGACTCCGAGAGGTGGCTGGGCTTAGATAGGGGCCTCGAGTTGAGACGTGCTAAGAGGCCCCTGATAAAATTTTTAGCCGGTTATTTTAAAAGGTTAGGGAGGGGGAGGGATAGGAGGGTGGGGAGGGAATCTTTAACCGGCACTCAGTCTGGACCTGTTAGGGGTCCTGACGGGACAGGGTCGGGGGAGGTGGCTGCTGGTTCTGGGAATGTGGGGGTGGGGCTTCAAATCCCCACGACGATAGGGAATGGCAGCAGGTGCTTGCACGGAGGGCCATATCAACACCCAGGATTGCGCCCCCGCTATCTCCGAGCGGTGGCGCGCTCCGACCCTCCGGTTAGCACCCGGGGATGAGGGTGATCAGGTCCCTGAGCTCAGGCTGGTCTATTTTAACGCTAGATCCGTAGTTAATAAAGCTCCCCTCATTCATGATCTGATCGAGGAGGAATGTGCAGATCTAGTGTGCATTATGGAAACTTGGTTGGGTTCGGAGGGAGGGGTGCCTCTGACCGAGTTATGCCCTCCAGGTTTCCGGGTGCTACACCAGCCACGGGCTCAGGGCAGGGGTGGCGGGGTGGCAGTGGTTATTCGGGAGACTCTGTGTCCGTGGGAGGCCACCATTGTCCAGATGGCCGGGAGTGAATCCCTCCTCTTGAGATGTGGTCCTCGGGCTCAGTTGGGCTTGTTGCTCACATACCTGGCACCCGGCTGTGTGGCAACAGCCCTGCCCGAGCTGCTCGACACTCTCTCAGGGCTGGCGGTGGAGTTCCCCAGGCTTATAGTCCTGGGTGACTTCAACCTGCCGTCACTGGGAGGGTCGTCTGAGTTAGCTCGGGAGTTCATGGCCTCCATGATGGCCATGGGCCTGACCCAAGTTATTGAGGGCCCGACTCATGTGGGGGATCATACTCTCGACCTGGTATTCCTATCTGGACAATGGTTGGATGATCTGGGAGGGGGTTCCCCGACCATCACCCCCCTGTCATGGTCAGACCATTACCTCCTGAGGCTGGTTTTCCGTTATGCCACCCCCCGCCGCTGGGCGGCGGAACCGACCAGATGGTTCCGCCCCAGGCGCCTAATGGACCCGGAACGGTTCCAGAGGGCGCTTGGGCCTATACCCATCACCCTTACCCACAGCCCAGTCGATGCTCTGGTGGATGCCTGGGAAACGGCGGCCGCCAGGGCACTTGACTGCGTTGTACCCTTGCGACCTCTGACCCGGCGCAGATCCCGTTGGGCCCCATGGTTCTCTGTGGAGCTCCGGGAGATGAAGCGTCGGAGACGAGGTCTAGAGAGCGGTTGGAGGTCCAGCCGATCCGAATCTGACCGATTGCAGTTAAGAACCTTTATAAGGTCTTATCTTGCGGCGATAAGGACGGCGAAGTCTAACTACTTTGCTGCCCTTATCGCATCCGCAGATAATCGCCCGGCCGCCCTGTTTAGGGTAACTCGCTCCCTCCTTAACCAGGAGGTGAGAGAGGATCCCTTGCGGGGACGAGCCGAGGAGTTTAGTCATTATCTGGCGGACAAAATCGCTCAGATCCGGACCGGTTTGGACTCTGACTGGGCAGAGTCTGATGTGGAGGAATCGGGCGGTCTTGAGCATGTTATCTGGACTGAGTTCAACCCTGTTTCCCCTGATGATGTGGACAGGATCATGGGGAGGCTGAGCACCACCACCTGTTTGTTGGATCCATGCCCCTCCTGGCTAGCTTATGTGGCCCGGGAGGGGACACGAGGCTGGTTCCATGCAGTAATAACTGCTTCTTTGAAGGAGGGTGTCTTCCCTGCCGCCTTGAAGGAGGCGGTGGTGAGACCCCTCCTCAAGAAGCCTGCTTTGGACCCAGCTGTTTTAAATAACTATCGTCCAGTTTCCAACCTTCGCTTTTTGGCGAAGGTTGTTGAGAGTGTGGTGGCGCATCAGCTTCCTCTGTTCCTGGAGGAAACTGATTATCTGGACCCGTACCAATCGGGTTTCAGACCCGGACACAGCACGGAGACGGCATTGGTCGCGCTGGTGAATGATCTCTGGAGGGCTAGGGACAGGGGTTGCTCCTCTGTCCTGGTCCTATTAGATCTCTCAGCGGCTTTCGATACCATCAACCATGGTATCCTGCTGCGGCATCTCAGGGGGTTGGGAGTGGGAGGCACCATTTTACGGTGGTTCTCCTCCTATCTCCTGGGCCGCTCGCAGTCGGTGTTGACGGGAGGGCAGAGATCCGCCCCGAGGCCTCTCATTTGTGGAGTTCCTCAGGGGTCGGTTCTCTCGCCCCTCCTGTTCAACATCTATATGAAGCCGCTGGGCGAGATCATTCGTGGTTTCGGGGTGGGGTATCATCAGTACGCTGATGATACCCAACTTTTTCTTTCCACCCCGAACCAACCCAGTGATGCCCTCGCCGTGATGTCCCGGTGCCTGGAGGCGGTCCAGGTCTGGATGGGGAGAAACAGGCTTCGTCTCAATCCCGCCAAGACTGAGTGGCTGTGCATATCGGCATCTCGGGTTAACCAGACTATTCCACCTCTCACGATGGGGGGTGAGGTGTTACCCCCCGTTGATAGGGCTCGCAACTTGGGCGTCCTCCTGGATTCACGACTCAATTTTGAAGACCACATAGGAGCCGTGACCAGGGGGGCTTTTGCCCAGGTTCGCCTGGTGCGCCAGTTGCGTCCCTATCTGGACCGAGATGCCCTATGCACAGTTACTCATGCGCTCGTGACCTCCCGTTTGGACTACTGTAACACTCTCTACATGGGGCTCCCCTTGAGGACCACTCGGAGGCTTCAACTGGTGCAGAATGCGGCCACGCGAGTTGTAATGGGGGTCTCCTGATACTCCCATGTAACACCTCTACTCCGCGAGCTGCATTGGCTTCTGGTTGTCCTCCGGGTGAAATTCAAGGTGCTGGTTATCACCTATAAAGCCCTACATGGCTTGGGTCCGGGGTATTTGAGGGAACACCTGCTGCCAGCATCAAGTGCCCTTCGTCCAGTGCGCTCCCACAGGGAGGGTCTGCTCAGGGTCCCACCGGTAAGAGATTGCCGGTGGGTAACACCCAGGGATAGGGCCTTCTCAGTGGGGGCGCCTGCCCTCTGGAACCAGCTGCCAGTGGAGCTGAGGACTGCCCCCGACCTCCGTTCATTCCGCCGGGGCCTGAAGACCTGGCTCTTCGAGCTCTCTGGCCCAGGCTGAGGAGTAATTTATTTTAATTGGGGTTTTAATTGCACAGGGTTAAGTTTAATCTTTTTTAAATTGGTTTTAACTTTTGTATTGTTGGTTTTTAATTCCCTGTAAACTTCCCTGAGTCCTCAGTGAAAGGGCGGTATATAAATGTAATAAAATAATAAATAAATAAAATAAAATTTTTGCTTGCTTAGCTCACTTATTTATTTATTTAGAAGCATGTCACTCCACCAAGCACTGAGGTCTCTCAATGGACTACAAAAAGCAAAAATTAGAACCAGAGAGATTAAAAGCAATCACAGGACCAGAAAAACCCACTCAGGCCATAGATGCTCTCTCTGAAGAAGAAAGGAAGATGTCCCAAATGAAGTGTGAAAAACAATCATCATGACTCAAATAAATAATTAATATTACTTTTCAGAATAAACATATAGGCTAGACATCACAGTAAGGCAGAATGCATTCCCAAGACTTGAAGCAACTTAGTCCCCAAAGCTTCCATGTTTTGAAATTTGTAAACTTTTCCAGATGATCTAAATAAGTAAGAGGATAGATTAGATTCAGTAATGAGGTTGTTGTGGGAAAAATATAATGAACTAAAGCTATTGGACATAAATACAACAAAGTATCTCTATCAGTTATAGTGATTGCTGGCAGTGGTGGTATTCCAATAATTTAACAACCGATTCTCTGCAGAGGAGGTGGAGGTGCTGCCACGAGGCAGGTGAGGGAGGGGGATGTGCCCCGTACACCCCAAAACTGCTTACTGTGCCAAAGGGCCCCCGCAGCCAGGCCTACCATGCCCCAACATTTGATGCAGAATGTGGATCCTTCCCATTCTGCATCAAGTAAAAAAGCAGCAATGGGAGTGAAGGGCTATTCAAAGGAGAAGGAAGAAGGAAAAAGTGGGAGAAGCTCAAGGGAGACCTCCTCCGTCACCCTGAAATCACCGACTGAAACTGATGCCCTGTTCCATGTCCAAGGAAGACCTCCTCCATCACCCTGCAAGCAGGGGGGAAGACAGGTGATCAGGATGTGCTGTACAGCGGCAGCAAGCAGAGGCAGGGGGAAGCCTTCCCTTGCCTGCCTCTGCTTGCTGCCATCATGCATCATGTCTGGATCACCTGCCTTCTTCCCCCACCCCCGCCTCCGCTTGCAAGGTGATGGAGGAGGTCTCTCTTGGGCATGGAATAGGACATCAGCTTCAGTGGGGCTTTGGAGAACCTCCCCCCATCACCCTCAGGAGCATGAGAGCAGCAAGACCTGAATGGCTGAAGGGAGGTGCCAAGAGAGAAAACCTCAGCATCGGATTGAAAAAACCTGGAAAAACTGGAGAAGGGAAGGCCAGGAGTGGAGATTCAGATTTATCATACCCGGTTTGCCGAACTCAAGAAAAAATTAGGTATTGGTTCTGCTGAACCGGTGCGAACCAGCTGAATCCCACCACTGATTGCTGGGTTCCTCACCAAGGGAATAAAAAAGAGTCCCGAAGCCCACAAAACTATAGGTTATTTGCCTTCCAAAATGATAAAAAAGAATTACAAAGACAGTATGAATTATAACATTGTCTTTACAGATGAAACGTGGCATCTAATATGAACATGAGGTGTTTATAGTGTGGGCCAATCTGGTGCCTCTGAATTCTACATTTCTAAGGAGGGTCCAAGCTTGTCCTTCCTACTGATACTAGCAGCTTTTAACATACACAATACTAACTCCTTTGACAACAAGGGAAAGACAGCAACCTGCTTTTTCTTATATATTTTCTTCCTTCCAGGATCATCAGATAGTTTCAGTTTGTCTGGTCTTTCTATTGTGTAATTCAAGATCTCTTGTGACAAATAAAATATATTATTCATCCTCTACCAGGTTTTACTGGTATTTAATCAAATTCAATTACAGTTTTCTTTCAGCCATGTTCTAGTTTTTTCCCAACTTACTTTACTACCGTTAGCTGGATATCAGAATGCAAATACAAAAGGCCAAACTTTGCACCACAAAGTTGCTCAGGTTTTAGCATTTTTAAGTTTATCTGTTATTGGTGTCATGACATTCAGTATGTCTCACCAAATAAGCAGATATATTTGAAAGAAATAGTCTAGTGCAGGCCTTTTCAACCTTTTCACCCATTATACCACTTTTAGGATATGGCAACATCTGAGTACCACCAGTCGCCTAGCAAGGTGTCAAAAAATTGATGACCAAAAAAACAAAAAAGGAAAAAAGTGATGAAGTACAGGTAGTCCTTGATTTACAACAGCTCGCTTAGTGACTGTTCAAAGTTACAATGGCACTGAAAAAAGTGCCCCCCAAGCCACAGCCAAGCAAGACACCTGCCTGCCCGCCTGGCGGCACTCTTCCTCCTGTCCGAGGTTTTCATGGTTCTGAGCATTTCTGTTGAGGATTGGCAGTGGGGAAGGGGGGGTGGCTTTTATTAACCCCCCCTCTTCTGGGTGGTTGCAGCAGGTTTTGGTCACTTCACATGATGTGGGACACTGTGACCGTCATAAATATGAATCATTTGCCAAGCATGTGAATGTAAATCACAAGACCCTGGAGATGCTGCAACATTCCAACTGATCGGTGCTTCTTCTGGGCTAAGCAGAAGCACTGGAATCAGCGCTGAGCTCCAGCTGGAGCCTGGCACTGATCCTGATGCTTCCACTGAGCCCTGGCAGCCCCGAAGAAGCGCTGATCCTGGTGCTTCTGCTGAGTCCTGACAGCCCTGCAGCTCCAGCCATCTCTTGCTCAGGCTTATGCGGTGCTGCCACTGGTTCAGCTCATTCCCCTCCCCCACTACCACTTTTCTAGGATAGTCGCGTACCACCTGCCAGGTGCCAATGTACCACAGGTGGTACCTGTACCACTGGTTGAAAAGCCCTGATCTAGTGGTTCTCTGGCTTCACATAATTATCATTTTTATAATTCTTTTCAACTCCTCTCCCCTGAAAAATGACACTAAGGCTGTAATAGAATGGAGATACTAGTGCCCCATCTTTATGTTGCCAATGCCTGTGATGGCTGATAGTATACTGCATCACTTCCTATGTTTCTGCATTTGAGGGTGCTAGTAGGTCCTGGTAGAGAGGCAGATTGATGGAGTGGTTAAGGCACTAGTGTCATGGTTCCGATGAATGAGACAAATCAAACAAATTGCAGGCATATTATTTATCTAAAAAGTCTTAGTAATGAAACAAAACATCGGCAATCATGGAGGGATGCCAGAATCTGAAATCTCCTCCCCCCAAACCCATCATAACACACAAACAATCCCCGTCTTATCTACACGTCATAAATCACATTATCCAATTAGTTTTACATATGACATTTCACTTCCCATTCTGTAGGCGGGTTTTTGCAATCTTATCACAACTTCTGGGTGATTCCTCCCTCCCAAATGAAGCAATAACAGACTGTCTCTTATATTGTCAGTGCAAAAACATGTCAATGTTTGTAGCATTGACATCCAGCCCCCTTACAAAAGAACAGATCCTCTAATGTAAACAAACACAAGTTAGGAGCTGGGTTTTGGTTTGTTGGGGTGTTTCGCATAAAATGTTTTGATAAGTCTGTCAGCTTTCACATCGCTAGATTTCACCCAAATGGCTCCAGACAATGGGTATCCCTCCCATTGTACTAGGTACTGCAATTTTCCCTTAAAGATTCTAGAGTCAAGAATATGTTTCACTTCATAATGGGTCTGACCCGCTACTATGAGGGGTCCAGGTGCTTTCTTAGGGGGAGGTCTTAAAGTGGAGGCTCAAAAAGGTTTCAGTAAGCTACAATGGAACACCGGGTGAATTTTTCCCAAAATTCTGGGGAGTTTCAATTTTACTGTGATTGGGTTGATGATATTCACAATGTGGAAAGGCCCCAAGAATTTTGGTCCCAGTTTCTTGCTGGGCAATTTGAGATGTAAATATTTAGTTGACAGATAAACCTTCTCCCCCACTTGGAATTTTCTTTGGGGAGCCCTTTTTTTATCAGCTTGTTTTTCATAAGTCTCAGCTATTCAAATGAGAGTGTACGTGGTTGAGGAAGAAAATCAGTTTCTCTGGATCCCCATCGAAGGTTGCTCTGAAGGGTGGGTTCATCATTGCTTGCTGGAGCCCCCATTGCTGCTGGCCCCACCCTGGTTGTTGGCTAAATGGTTGCTGGGGCCCCCACTGCTGTTTTTGTGTCTCCAGTCACTGCTGGCCCCACTCTGGTTGCTGATTTAATGGCTGCCAGGGCCCCCACTGCTGCTGGCCCCACTGGTCCTGCTTTACATTCAGGGGTTGCACGTTTGGGTTCTGCTACTGCCACCCTTGCTGTTGTCCTCCCACCAGGTCCTGATCTCCAGGCTTCTGCACCACCCCCAGCTGTGGTAAGGCTTCTATTAGCTGGGGCAAACTCAGAGGTTGTTGGCCTTTCACTTGTGGGGGCTTCCCAACCTCCCATTGCTGCAGAGGCCCCAGTCTGGGGTCCTCTGTCTCTATGGGTCTAGAGGGCTTGGCAGGGGACACCTGGGTCTGGCAGGCAGTCTGATCTGCAGACAGGATTTTCCACTCACCCAGATTCTCAATGGCTGATGATTTGACATCTTTTCCCCATTCTGCTTCTGGGGCCTCTTGCTGCACAGTCTGGCCTCCATATTCTCTACTGGAGTGGTTCCAGCTTGATGATGAGATAAGCTCAGTTATCTGCTGAAGTTTGGAGATCAGCCCAAATTCATCATCCCACAGAAAACTATTTATTAATTCTTCTTCAGAAGTTTTGCCAGCAACCAGGCTTTCATTTTCCATCTTGAGGATTCTTCCCTGAATCTTTGCCAGCTTATCTCTCTTACCAGAGTCAGTGGTGGGGGTTCAGGACCCCCCTTTGAAAAAAAAGATTCTGGCATAATGTCATGGTTCTGATGAATGAGTCAAATCAAACAAATTGTAGGCATATTATTTATCTAAAAAGTCTTAGTAATGAAACAAAACATCGGCAATCATGGAGGTATGCCAGAATCTGAAATCTCCTCCCCCCAAACCCATCATAACACACACACAATCCCTGCCCTTATCTACACGTCATAAATCACATTATCCAATTAGTTTTACATATGAGGTTTCACTTCTCATTCTGTACGTGGGTTTTTGCAATCTTATCACAACTTCCGGGTGATTCCTCCCTCCCAAATGAAGCAATTAAAATAACAGGCTGTCTCTTATATTGTCAGTGCAAAAACATGTCAATGTTTGCAACATTGACAACTAGGCTAGAAAGCAGGAGTTCTAGTATTGCCTTGGGCATGAAACTGGCTGGGTAACCTTGGGAAGACGCTCATTCTCAACTGTATGAAGAGGGCAATGGAAAAGTATTCAGAAAAATCTTGTTAAGCAGACTACCAGAGACTTATCCAGATAGTCACCAGGAGTCAACACTGACTTGAAGACACAAAAACAAACAGGTGCTGGCAGCTCTGATGTTGGTACTATTTTCTGTTTCCCAGCCTAGACACAAGAGTTTTTGCATGTCTCATCCTCTCAACATTATTTGAGCAGGTGCCATCCTTTATTTCTTAATTTTTAAGACCAGAGTATTGTGATTTGGTTGGAAATGACTGGCTGTTGCCCTGAAGAAAAAAAAATGGTAATGCCTCTTGATTTTCCATCTCAAGACAGAGTTGTACAATTGATTAATCCTGTAGTTGATAGCCGTGAAAGCTGCTCAAAGAATAGAAGAGTTTGACAAGATAAAAGACTTTTCAACATATAAGACAGCTGGTTGAGTGAAAAGATCTATAACAACACAGTAAAATATACTCAACAGTAAGTGGTATCTTTGGTCCAGAAGTACCTACAAGTCACATTTATATGACAGATTCATTGAAAAAACAGTTTTAAGCAAGAACAAACACTGAAACAAAAACTCTTAATTAACAGCTGATGGGATATAATTTAGCCTTCTCAGATCCCAAAGGTGCTTTTCCATGAGGCAACTGGACTTTCTTGCTTTTCTTTGAAGACATTTCACTTCTTATCCAAGAAGCTTCTTCAACTTTGACTGAATAGTGGGGAATGGAAGGATTTATACTCCTTGCAGTCAGCTGGTCATTTGCATTCTTTTAGAGCGTCATTGAGGCCACCTGGAGGCTTATCTGGTTCATCAGGATCACCTGAATAGTGCAAATGGCTGTGGAGCCTTCTTGGAACTGCTGAAAGGATTGTGTTGTAGACTGGAGATACATGATGTCATATCCCTCCTCCTCTGTTGGGAGAGGGCTTTCAGTTTTGACATAGATGGCCTCTTTGACCCCTCTTTCAAACTAGCGGTTCTTTCTGTCCAAAATGTGGACTTTGCTGTCTTCGAAAGACTGGCCTTTGCCTTTAAAATGAACAAACCCATCAGGACAAGATTCAGGAGTCCATCTGCATTTAAAAGCCTTCTCAGACTTTTGGTAAAGAGCAAAAGTCCTACCAGATTTTTGAAAAGCAGAAAGCAAAAAATTGTGCCATATATTTCATTCTTAAGTTTATGTAAACAAATTTGATATGACTTTTTTGTTATATTTTTCACCTATCCTGCCAAAATGCTCACAAATTTTGTGTTTCCATGGATTTTGTCCACTCTTTCTCCAAAATGCTGCACATATGTGTATTTTAAACTTCTGAAAAGGGTTAAATTAAGAACCACTGGCTATGAACACCTCAATTTGTTCACAAATAACTGAATTAGTATCTCTGCACAGCTACACAACCTTGGGTAATGACTACTCCATCTTCCTCTGCTCGTCCTCCTGCTCTTTCTCACTCTTCTTCTTCACCTCTTGCTTACTTGCTTGCCTGTCTGCCAAAAACCAATACTCTCTTTAGTAGTAAGCAAAACATCTGACTCTCAATTTATTAGTTATAACATTGCATTAAATCAATTTTATAGAACCCAATTTACATTTTAAAAGAAAATAAATTAAAGCTAATTACCTTACAATAATTTGGATTTTTCCCCTTGGACAGCTGTCTGTCTGTGTCAAAAAGATGTCCTCAAAAGTAAAGAAGCCCACCATTTGATTTTTTTTTAACATACTGTAAAAAGGGTGGTGCTATAGTTGCACCATTGTGGCTTCCATCTTAACTTTATTGTCCCCTCACCACTACTACCAACATTGATGACGTGGAGATGGAATTATCCCATTGTTTCCTCTTAAAGATGGAATTATTATTTTTATTTTTATTTTTATTCCATTTATATCCCGCCCTTCTCCGAAGACTCAGGGCGGCTTACAAGCTTAGCAGTAGCTAAGTATCTCATCTACAGAGTCCCTTTGTACCAAAGAAGACATAGAGATGCCTTCTGTACCTATATTTAAAGAGGGAATGTTATAGTACAGGATTAACTCTACTGGCACATAAACTAAAGCACATAAAATAGGGATAGTGGGTTCTGATTTTACAAACCAGTATCATTAGCAGCTGGAATATCCTATAAAACCAGTAAATTAAATTAAAAATAAACAAACCACATTTGCATTTATTAGCATTGTTTTTCTTTATTGCTTGTTGAAAGGCAGATAATCTTGCAAACCTGGTTACCAGGTATCACTCACTTTCAGTTCAACCTGCCATAGAATTGTAATAATATAATGAAGGCAGAATTTATCTAAGTTACTCTGAAATATTGGAGAAACACAAGATATAAAACTAGAGTTCCACAAGACTTACTGCACAGTCAAGTTCCACTACTAGATTATGCTATGTCCAACAAGAGCTTATCCTCTAATGATAAATGTGAAATAAGGACAATGTGATATTATAGGTTCCTTATCTGCAGTAATGTTACTTTACTGTTCTGTAAAGTGGTGGTTTTAATTTTAAAAATGCACTTATTTTATTGCATTACAGTACATAGTCCATTGGAACCACCACTGGATGCCCAATGTAAATTTATAAACGAAAACAAATTCTGGTGAAGATATTATTATTATTATTATTATTATTATTATTATTATTATTAATAATAATAATAATAATAATAATAATAATAATAATAATAATAATAATAATAATAATACGTTGGAAGGGACCTTGGAGGTCATCTAGTCCAACCCCCTGCTAAGGCAGGAAACCCTATACCATTTCAGACAAATGGCTGTCTGAATATTATTTTATTTTGTCTTTCCAAATATACAATGTTAAAGTTACATTAATATTATTGCTAGTAATGTTCAAGTGGTGCTACTAACAGTAGCAGAAGTAATTGTGTCAGCTCTCTTGGCCATATTGTGAATTCAGAAGTCAGCCAAGTCACCAGCAGAACCATCTGCTAAGTTAACAGCAAAAATTCTTAAGAGCTTTTTGGACTTCCAACTTCCTGCAGCCCCAGTAATTCTAAAGCCCACTAATTGTGATCTGCTGGTGGCCCCCAAATTAGGGGAAATTTCTGCACATCCAGATCATCGTTAATATAAATGAAAGTGTGAGAATTTGTAACAAGAAAGAAAAGTTGGCAGCAGGTGGTTCTGAAGTTATGAGTTCTAGCTGTAACTCATAACTACCTCCACTAGATCAGACAGGGATGATAAAAAGAAGAGAGAAAAAAAATCCCTCCATTTTTTTTGCCATCCTGTGTGCAGATGAAAGAACCTTGTCATTCCAACTTCACAAAACAGCACTAGAGATGAATCGCTCAACTCCACTGGGACAACCATTTTTTGCTGTTATTATAGAAGAAAATTATAACCATAAAAATGTCCAATTTAGAAAAAAAGGTGCCACTTTAGTGTGATTTGCATAAAAGCTGTTACATACAAATTGTTATAAAGACAAATGTGTAGTACTCTTATTGGAAATTGCTTATATCTTAGGTGCTCTGCCTGAAACGACATAAAGGCCTCTTCAAACTGAAATTCATTCTCAGGTAAATAAAGCCGAAAGGGAATTTTCACCTATTTGTACGTATGTGAGTAGTTTCACATATAGTCCTTAGAAAAACATTTTTGACATGTTATTACCCCACCCTTTCAGCTTTTTTTTTTTAAAGCTTTCACCCATTTTGCCTGCTTGGTGGCCTCCATTATAGCAGCTTGGCTTCAGCAAAGAAAGTTGTCAATTTGTCCAGTTCAAAGTTAGATGTATTACTGGAAATACCTTACTTAAGCATTTGCTCTCATTGCTTTTTCTTGCAATTATAGTCAAAATCCACTAGCCAATTCAGAAATCAGTATTCATGGAACTCTAAGATGCTTCCCATTGTGGAAAGCATTCTATCTCCTTCTCAGGGAACAGTTCCTTAGCAATATGAACATAGTCATTCCTTTATTAATTCCATCCCCCCTTCCAAAATTCCCTAGAAATGAAGCCTGGATATGTAAAAGCTGTTTCTCCCCTATTGTGTATTTGTTGCATTGTTACAAATTTAGAAATTAACATGAAAAAGATTCCTAATCTCCTAATTGGGAAAAAACCCTATTTTCTATTTATTTTTCTTTAAAAAATGTTCCATTTAACAAATGTTCCTTTTGCCCAATTATTGCTTTGTAGTTGAATTTTGTGTGACCTAATCTGTAGGTTCCATGCAAATCAGTAGTCAGGAGGAGACAAAGCTCCCATCACCTGCTCAGACTTAATATTTTGTGGTGCTCTCAAAAGTAAGCCCTGCCAACACTTAGCTTGCAATAACTCCACTTAATGTCCACTCTTTCACTCTTTCTTAGGATCCTACTGATAAAGGAGTTGGTTTCATAGAGTTGGGGTCTTCAAACTTGGCCCTTTTATGACTTGTGGACTTCAACTCCCAGAATGCCTCAGCCAGGTTGAGGCATTCTGGGAGTTGAAGTCCACAAGTCAGAAAAGGGCCAAGTTTGAAGACCCCTGTCATAGAATCAGAGAATGTAAAAGGCCATAAAGACCATCCAATGTAACCCTCTGTCCAATGCAACCATCTCAACAAATGGCTTTTCAGCTTCTGTTTATATATTTTCAGTCAAGGGGAGGGAGGGTCCACCAGCTCTAAGAATATTTATTGCATTGCTAATTAGCTGTTATCATTAGGAAATACTGAAATTTACTTACTTATAATTTAAAACTATTGTTTCTTGCTCTGTGTTATGGAACAACTTTGAACAATCCTGCCTCAACTTCTACAAGACAATCCTTCAGATATTTGAAATGACTGCTGTGTTTTCCCAGGATACTATTTTCTTTATGCTAAATCATTTCCAATGTTTCCAGATATCCAGATATCTTTCACTGCAATCTTTTAGGTATGGTCTGAGCAACACAGATTGAAGAAACATGAGTTTTACCACCACATTTCCCCCCCCCCCATTAAATAAGAAATTGATATTTAGTGTTGGCATCATATTTATATCAACTTTAGAAGCAGACCAAGTATACAAAAAGGAATGTGCCTCTCTATGATGCTACAGGAAAGTAATCCTTAGGTTTTCATCCAATGCTTGGAATAAGTACTATGGGATGTAATGCTTCCAAGTAAAGCATTTGTACAGTTTTAATTATAAATACATCTATAGTCTACATTTATAATATATTTATTTGTTAAAGATGTCTAACAACAATGCTCAAAGTGGCTAATAATTAAAAAAACACAATGAAAAGTACAAAATAGCATGCAGTGTTAATATTCCAAATGATTTTGAGCTTTTGAGCTTTTACTGCATCTGTATGAATACTCCAAAAACGAAGCTTAAGAAGTTAAAACAAGTTAAGCATCCTTCTGAAAGGCTAGTAAACATTGTTTATATACTTGTACTACTCTTTTTGGTGACTTTTTAGTGCCTTTGCCTTACTAGAAAATGTTCCTAGTTGTTATTGCATGGGTTTTCAAATAAACTCCATACCATTAAGGTCCTACTACCCTGGAAAGAAAAATAGTCTTCTGGTTTAGAAGAATTTGGATAAACAGAACAGGATGATTTGTGGAGTAGAGGATAAAGGGAGACTAGTTACCACTGCTTGCAATCTAAAGTGTTTCTTATTTAGGCAACCTTCTTTGGACTTTAATACATTTCAGTGACTTCATTCATTTGTGTATAATGCAGATAAAATGGGTCAATTAATAACAATAAATAACACAATAGAATATTCATTTAAATATTAGAATATTCATTAAAATGTATCTAGGGTTTTAAGTGCATCTCCCTTCCAAGATGTAAATTAAAGTCAGGAGAGTGCTCAAGAAAATAAAATTATATTCAATCCATGCCTAATATATATATATATATATATATAAAGGTAAAGGTAAAGGTTCCCCCGCACATGTGTGCTAGTCGTTTCCGACTCTAGGGGCCGGTGCTCATCTCCGTTTCAAAGCCGAAAAGCCAGCGCTTGTCCGAGGACATCTCCATGGTCATGTGGCCGGCATGACTAGACGCCAAAGGCGCACGGAACGCTGTTACCTTCCCACCGGAGTGGTCCCTATTTTTCTACTTGCATTTTTACATGCTTTCGAACTGCTAGGTTGGCAGAAGCTGGGACGAGTAACAGGCGCTCACTCTGTTACGCGGCACTCGGGATTCGACCCGCCAAACTGCCGACCTTCCGATCGACAAGCTCAGCGTCCTAACCCACTGAGCCACCGCGTCCCTTATATATATATATATATATATATATATATATATATATATATATATATATATATATATATATATATATATATATATATATATATATATATATATATATATATATATATATATATATCAGTTGATGTCAGATGTCCACATTGAAAAAGTTTGGTGCAAGAAGCCTCCTCATTTAGTACATAAAGTAATTTATACTGTTTGCAGTCTAAGTCTAACACGTAGGAAAGTGCTTAATTTCCTAAATTGCAAAGCCCAGAACATAAGATTATGGCATGAGAAGGGCTTCACAATGCAAGATGATTCCTCTGAATTGTGGTAAAATAGGGTAGGAGGAAGACCATGTTTCAAGCTTCCTCCTGTCCCTTTTCCCTGTCACATGAAGGACCACAAGCAACCAAAGGTTAGGTGAGTGCTATAGATAATTGTATACAGGGCTTTTTTCTAAAAAAAAAAAAAAAAAGGTGCCGGAACTCTCATCTTGGCGGCCGCAGGAGGCAGGGGGGACCGTTGGTGTGGTCCTGGGTGCGAGGGGTGTTGGTGGCGGGCTGCCCCCCAGGGCTGGAGCTGGCGCGGCTAGTGCTGTGGGAGCAGTGGGGCCTGCTCTATATTGTGGGGCTGCGTGGTGTGGGTGGCGGAGGCGGTGCGGGCCAGGCGATGCAGGGCGGCCACTTAGGCATGCAGGGCGAGGCGATGGTGGCACAGGTCCAGCACCAGGTAGGCCACCAGCCTGGCTGACACAGGGGAGCACAAGGAATGAGTGCACATGGACTCCGCAGAACCCACTTCCCACTCCTTGTCCTGTTTTACTTACCTAGTTGAGATAGTGTAGTTGGGCAGCAGGGAGGGATGCAAAGTTCCTGCCAAATTGCCTTCGCTGCAGACAACTTGCCGGTGCAACATTTGCCGGCCAGGTCTTTTGGCACACTCAGCAGCAATTCCTATTGGCTTTCAAAAGCCAATAGGCTTTTGAAAGCCAATAGAGGGAGTAGCATAGCTTGTGCAAAAGCTTTTTTCTTTTTGTGCAAAAAATGGTGCCAGAATGCCATTCTGAGCGTTTTATGAGAAAAAAAGCCCTGCTTTTATGTTTTAATCTTATGATTTTAAAAATATTGTAAGTTGCCCCAAGCTTTGCCAGGTGCATACAAATTGCATATAAATATTATATAATTGGTAAATAAAGGTAGAACATATGTTAAATATACATCAAATGATAATATGACAGACCAAGGAGTTAACTCAGAAAGGCAAGAGGAAAATCTAGAAGAGGTCTGTGCAACTTGTAGAAGGGAAAGGCCCACACTGATAAATTAAAAAACTTTGTGGTCTGCAAAGGAATGCTGGTGGGCTAATCAATGATTTGGTGACTAGAGGAGCATCTACAGTGTTGGAGCTCGTGGTCATGGTAAGCCATGGAGGCACTAGGCAACATGACTTTCAGGGCAGTGGTGGTGATTTTATTCCTTTTTTTAAAAAAAAAAAGTCTGTGCTCTGTCCAAGGGTACTTGGTAGGCTGCATGTACAGGCCTGGTCTAGAATTTATTTTGGAGCATTCCACTATCTAGAGCAGGCATGTCAAACTGATTTTGTTTGAGGCAACTTCTTATAAAAGAATTGCCATTAATTTGTTTTAATAAAATAATTTAAATCAATTTTTCACTTTATTTCAAATTAAATGAATTATATTGGTTGACAACAAGATTTTTTTTAGTACAATTGCCAAATGCAATAAACTGGTTTTAGGTATATGTGTGCACTAATTATTTCAACACCAATACATTTTAACAACATATTCCATTTGTAAATGAATGCAAATGCAAATTATACATTTTTTGTGCAAAAATAAAACAAAATAAAAGATTTAAGAGCTGTTATCATTAGTTATCCTTAGATAAAAAATAATTCCATCATCCAAAACTTTGTTATACTGTATTTAACGAACAGATGCTTTGGGATTAAAAAAAAAAGACTGACTACATTTGATTGTGTATCACCATGGCATTAAAACAAAATTCAAACAGTGTATGAAAAATAAAGGTTCCCTAGACGTCTGCTGGCTATATCTATACATTTTCCTTGATAGCATATCACATATAATTGAAGATTATAATTAGTTGCGTGTGCATGCTCAGCAAGTGTGATGTATTTGTGCTGGCATTTCTAGGCCTCTTTCCAACCACATCCAGAAAAGTTTGTAACAAACATTGGAATTCTTAAGGCCATGTTTTGTATTTCCCAGCAGTCTGTTACTGGAAGAAAAAAGCAATCCCTGCTGTGTTACTGATCCCAGAGAAGCATTTGCATGTATGCAGGTATCCTTAGGGTGCCATAGTTATGGATGAGAAATATTGGTTGCAAAGTTGGCATTTCTGAATGTAATACAGATATTTTGGACTTATTTTTCTTTCTTTGCATGTCTGATATTTTTAAAATGGCATATGCTACTGACTACACTTATGCACATATGTAACATCTTTTGCTAGGATACATGACCACTGCTTTTCCAGAATGTGAAAAGTGAAAGATTGTGACTAAACAAAATTTTAATGTACAGATAATACCACCAGAAATTATTTTAGCCTTTTTAATAAATGTTCTTATTGATGTTAACCTCACCATGGAAAACATCATATATTGTTATGTATATACTAGATTAATTATTTAAAGACTGAAGTGCAACATAACTAGATTCTAAATAATCTATTTTTCAAAACACACAAGTCCAAACAGTAAAAGTAAAGTCCAAATTAAGAACATTTGATTCTTAAGAATTGTTTAATTTAAAGTGGTTTAGTTGTAATAGAAGGTTAGATTCAAAATAGTTTTCAAGAGTCTGTACAAAAGATTTTATTTTGTCTAGCATCAGCTAAATTAGACATATTACATTGAGAAAAATGTTTGATTTCATTGCAGAGATGTTAACAGAGGAAATAATTATTTTGTTATCTAATTTTACCTTCCAAAAGACTGAAGCAGATGAAAAATGTGAGGTTCTTTCCTGTTGGCTTTTCTTAATTAGCTGTTTTAGATTCTAAAAGTTTAGTTCCCAAAGAAGTAACCCTGTAAATAACTTTAATGTCCTCCTGTAAGGCAGGCTCTTTTATGACTCAAGGACTTCAACTCCCAGAATTCCTGAGCCAGCATGACTCAGCTTGAAAACCTCTCCCTTTCCCGTCAGCACGACTGGCTCAAGATTTCTGGGAGTTGAAGTCCACGAGTCATAAAAAAGGGCCAAGATTGCCTAGCCCTGCAATAGGCTTTCAGACAGAGCTTTTTTTTTTGTTCTGAGTGTTCTATGAGAAAAAAAATGCCCTGATTGTATATGCTTAAAAGGTAAAGGTTCCCCCGCACACGCGTGCTAGTCGTTTCCGACTCTAGGGGCCGGTGCTCATCTCCGTTTCAAAGCCGAAGAGCCAGCGCTTGTCCGAGGACGTCTCTGTGGTCATGTGGCCGGCATGACTAGATGCCAAAGGCGCACGGAACGCTGTTACCTTCCCACCGTCGTGGTCCCTATTTTTCTACTTGCATTTTTATGTGCTTTCAAACTGCTAGGTTGGCAGAAGCTGGGACGAGTAACAGGCGCTCACTCTGTTATGCGGCACTCGGGATTCGACCCGCCAAACTGCCGATCTTCTGATCGACAAGCTCAGCGTCCTAACCCACTGAGCCACCGCGTCCCTTTTTGTATATGCTTAGCATGCTTTATTTCTAAGGGTCCTTTCTCAAAGAAGGCTATTGTGATTTCCTTGTGCTGCAGATGCACCAATGTTCTCCACAGTCACCATATTCACAGGACCTTCTCGAGATATGTCCCTTAGATCTAATTACTCCAGAGGGAAAGCAAGTGACAAAAAGCGAGTCATAGTAATGTGACACAGATTCTCCCTCTTACATAGTTGCATGGGATGCTACAGTGCAAGTATGAAAGGATGGAACTTGTGGCATGATAGCAAAGATGTTTGGCATTCAGTTGTGGATGCTTCAGCCTAAGAGGAAAGCAATGAGGGCAGGATGACAGATATAACAGTAGGAGTACAATGAGAGATGCAACTGGATAGGAAGAGAGATGTTGGCACATCAGTGCTCCCCAAATCCCCAGTGGGAAATTGACATAGCAGGTAGATCATGAAGAAAACATTCCAAAGGCCTGGATAGCATTTGTTGATGCCCTGGCAGTTATCCCTGCACATCCTGGGATAGGTGTTGGGGGCCCAGGCAGTAAGCAGGGACTGAGAAATGATTGTTATGAACATTTTGTGTACATTTTCAAGGAAGGTCTTCTGAATACTCTTGAGTGTGGAAGCATAAACCTCTTTAGTGCTGACAGCAATAAAATGCCTGCATATCTCCAGAATAAAAGTGACCCCCCTCAAAAAAAAAGAGCAAGTGAGAACAATGCAATTAGAATATGACAATATTTCGCCAAGTAATTTTTTAAAAGATACATTTTGATGGCGGGAAGCAGAAGTTGCCAAAATGTTCATAGCATGTGGCATTAGTTCAGTCCTAAACAATGAGTACAGTATGGCATAATTTGAGAACTGTAAGATTATTTTAAAAATTATACCTTCTCCAAATTTTCCAAAATATACATTCAACCATACACTGAATTTCTCCTGAAATCTTACTTCAGAATGTGACACTACCTTTTCTGCTTCCAATTACTTTGTCACTGAGAATCCCTAAGTGTAAATTTCTAGCACACATTAAAGAGAAAAATCATGCTATTATACCATTAGAGTTAAAGGAAATGTGGTGAGGAGGAAGAAGAGGAAGAAGAGAAACAAGACTTTCTCAAATACATATAGTATTTTTATTTGTGAAAATAGTTCCATTTTACTATTTTCTCATTATCCTGGGTAGTTTCTTTGGCCCCACAAGACAGATACCCAGTCCACAAAATATTTAAGCTTTAGTAGTTATATCAAAGGTAGAGAACTATTTTTGGCCAAGAATTTTCAGGACCACAACAAGAGTGACTGGTGAAGCAGTGACGTTACTATAGCAAGGAGAGCTAATCTTACTTTGATGCATTTTGGAGCCTCTGAAAGGAGTGCCCTAAGAGAAACAATTTATGCTAAAGTAGGCTCACTAATAAGAGATGTTGAGATTTGATTTTAATGTCTGATTTTACTGCAACAGAGAAAGTTGGAGGTCAATGCTTTTTGTTTCTTCCCCTCCCCTTCTTCACGCCTTTTTTGTTTTCCCTTTTTCTACTGTTCTCCCCTACTATTTGCTTTTGTATTTTCACAGTTTATGTTATAAATGAATAAAATTAATATCAAAAACCTAATAAGAGATGTGATGGCATAGTGATAAGAATGCAGTGTTGCAGGCTGATTCTCTCCACTGCCAGGAGTTCAATCAAGGTTGTATCCTCAAGCATTCCATCTTTCCGAGGTCTGCAAAATGAGGACCCAGATTGTTGGGAAACAATATGCTGACATTTGTAAACTGCTCAGAGAATGCTGTAAAGCACTATGAAGCAGAATATAAGTTTAAGGTGCTATTGCTATTGCAAAGCCCACGAAGACTTCATTTCTGTTGAATGGAGGATTCCATGCTGCTCTTGGGTTGGCCAACCTTGTTTAAACTGAGCAGCTATTTCCTATAACACTGAGGTGCCTACAAAGGAAACAGCAAGGAAAAATAGGCATGTTGCCAAAATATTTGTCACCTTTCCACTTGTTTCCCTGCTTTTAATCTTAAACAAAAATCAAATCCTTGTCTTTCCCTGTATTTACACGCACATACACACCCACATCCCACAAACACACTTATATACATATACACTCTTTCATCCCTATAGTTTTTTTTTCTTTTCCCTAGAATTGCCACAAGAGATCAAAGTGACCCAGAGTGGTCACTTCTGGAACTTTTGAAGCTGCTAGTCAGAGACTAAATGCCTCAAGATAGAAAAGTCTTTGGATTCTACAAAGAATTAGCTTGAACTAATCTTAAAATCAACATAGTTTCTTCAAATGTGAGAGCATCACAATGAGAGAAATACAAAAGACTTGGGAACCAGAAGGGCAGAGAGCAAGACAAGTAAGGAGATGAGTCAGTGGCACATTCAAAAAAAAGGAGAATGTGCAATGCTGGCATCAGCGACAAAAGGTGAGAGCTGAAACCCCATTCTTTATTGAAATTAATAAAGTCTCAACTGAATAATGAGAAATGGTATCTACCTAGGGATATTTTCCACCATAAAACAGCAGAGCTTTAGAGATGAATTCCTCCCATCATTGGAATAGTTTTCATCAATGGAATGACTTGGTGATTCCCACACAGCCCCTTCCATGTCTTTAAAATATGCTCCTCATGACAAGGAGGAGCATACTGTATAGAAGAATATTGCAGGGTAAGTGTGGCTGCAGGCAAAAAGGATGGAAAAGTCTTAACACAGTAGCACGCATGTAATGTTAGACTTGTCTTCTTGCATCTGTATGAAGAAAAAGAGAGGTTTGAGGAAATGTTAGGAGGAATAAGCAAATCAGGAAGCAGCTGCAGAAAAACTTGCATAGTGACATGCCCCTTTTCAGGTTTTCAGCTGTGCAATAAAGGCTTTTTCTGGAACACCAGTCCTGATTCCATTTCATGTATTCATCCTCCCTTCTGATATACTACAATTCTATGGCTTCTAAATTTGTGCCATTTTCATTGTTGCAGTCTGTTTATTATACAGTGGTTATTCTTCAGGTCCAAAAGCTGAACATCCCTTTATTTTACTGTCTCTTTGCCTGTTTTATGGCTCAGTCTACATGTATTATTGACACTGATTACAGAACTACTTCCTCAGTCTGTAGTAACTAATAGTAAAACTGCACTCATGGCACTGGAGCCATGGTTAGGTTAACAAAGAATGCACAAAGCAAAACAATTTGGGAGCTTGCAATAGAATAACTACTGCCATTCCTCCATATTTGCATGAAAGAAGCAAAACCTTTAGTCTCAGCAGTTCAATGAAATGCATTAAAAACATGAGTATTTTATTTAATGGCTTTAGTAGATTTTTGTTACTGTTGTTGTTAAAATATCTTTGATTGCATACTATTAGCCTTAGAGGGACGTGGTGGCTCAGTGGGTTAGGACGCTGAGCTTGTCGATCAGAAGGTCGGCAGTTTGGCAGGTCGAATCCCGAGTGCCGCGTAACAGAGTGAGCGCCTGTTACTCGTCCCAGCTTCTGCCAACCTAGCAGTTCGAAAGCACATAAAAATGCAAGTAGAAAAATAGGGACCACTACGGTGGGAAGGTAACAGCGTTCCGTGCGCCTTTGGCATCTAGTCATGCCGGCCACATGACCACGGAGATGTCCTCGGACAAGCGCTGGCTCTTCGGCTTTGAAACGGAGATGAGCACCGGCCCCTAGAGTCGGAAATAACTAGCACGCATGTGCGGGGGAACCTTTTCCTTTACCTTAGCCTTAATCAATTTCTGTACTGAGACAAGAGATCATATTAGCAAAATCCCATTTTAATCAATTGAGGTTTGCATTTTAAGAGTAGCTTTGAGGTTTTTGCTTGTTTATGGTTGTTTTCATTGTTGACCACTCTGGAATATCCCTTTTGCCAAAAAGTACCTAAATCCATTATTAAGTACTATACATAACTGCTCCTTCATATAAAACAACCCCAAACTACTATTTTCAGTAACTACTTATCTATAAAAATAATACTATTTGATAGACACAGCCAGTTTTATGATGAATAAACATAAAAAAAAACTTCTTACTAGCTAATAAATATTATAGTAGGTTGTGATGAGTTGCAGTCTCATTCTCTGATGCTGCAATGCATGCATGCTGTTCTAAGTTCAGCCCTTATTATTTCTGCAGAAGACTCTGGCCTAAAATGTTGGAGAAATCACAGATGTATCAAGGTAGAAACTCCCTGCTGGGAGGATGATGGGCATAACAACAGAAAAACCAACAGATAATCACAATCACAAAATACTCAGAAAATCAAAATTATAAACAGAGGGCTACTGAAACTAATACATTGTGAGTTGAAAATGTCTGGGAAGCTAAAATGAATCTTTTCACTCTGAAAATCGTGTACACTAAAGGAAACACTGGAGTTTTTTGCTCTGGGTTTAAATATCTTCCACCCTTCCAGAATGTTTATTGTTTGAATGACAATTTCTAATATCACTCTTCTTTAAAAAAAAATTGGAAACCAAACCATCCAAGGGCATCCATGGAGGGGGGGGGTGGGGGTGACAAGAAAAAAAAATCAAGGTGACAACTGTGTGATCAAGGTTTGGCCTTTCTCTATGTGTCGCATATGTGCAACACTTGTAAAAAGATTTAAGTTATATGAACATGCCCAGCATCTTGACTTTTTGACTTCTGCAGATGCTCCTAAATTTCCATTTCAAAATCCTGTCCTTATAGAATCACTGGTTGGCAGAACACAATGAACATACTATTGTTATGAGTTTGGATGCCCAATTTATGGGCTTCCCAGAAAAGTGTAATTGTGCACTTGTCATTTAATTTAATATATGAGCATCTGAATTTGCTTTTAACATTGCTTTTAAAAAAGACTGTCACCTGGTTTGGGGCCTTACTTCTCTCTCTCTCTCTCTCTCTCTCTCTCTCTCTCTCTCTCTCTCTCTCTCTCTCTCTCTCTCTCTCTCTCATATAAAAATCCTCTGTGTTTTCTTTGCAAATTATGAGCTGCATATAAATTGCAGAAATAAACAAAATCAAAGCTCAAAAGATTTTGATTATTTTTTTTCCTAAGTGAAATTTGCCATTCATACACTTTGTTAGAAGGTGGCCTGTGTATAGGTATGTCCTGTGTATCATTATGTAATTATTTCTCCAGCAATTTATAGCTTTCTGGATCTCCACAACTTCATTTAAAATGTAAGAGAAAATTCATGAGAATTTTCCTCCCATTATTTTTTTTTTTCCAGGCTGGAAAGTGTAAGCAGCCAGGGAAGCTTGCAAGAAATGGAAAAATACATGAGAATCTGCAGCAAAGTTCAGAAAGTACGAGTGCCAATCACCCCAATGCTATTGGAGCCCCTTTCCCAGCCCTGTATAAATGCACTGATATTGCCTTTACAAAGGGGTCAGCTGTCAATAATGCTGAACACTATGCCATACTGACTTTGCTTACTCTTCTCGTAGACACTGCTGGAAAAATGCATGCCAGAACCTGAACCACCATCGATAATCAAACAACCTTACAAACGCTGCCAAATGAACTTTGAAAAAAGTTCTCCAGCACTCAAGAATAAGAAGCTCTTTCACGGGAAGAAAATGTGTGAGGAATTGGCTGAGTGGTGTGTCACTGCGTTTTTTTTTAGTTTTTGTCAGTAAGCTCGTTGCAGTTTCTTTCTTTGCAAGTTGAATTGTTATCTTATTGTAACCATGGTGAGTGTCACATGTTCAGCCATGTATTTTGTTTGGTTTTATATTTATTACTGTGTGTGCATGTCCAAAACAAAAGTTACTTTCTCTTTCCTTTCCTTTGTGCTCTTTGGTGAGATAGACATGTAATCATGAGTCTTTCTGTGTTTTTACAAGTTTCTCTGTAATTAAAAGGTTTATAGTAGAATATATGCTTCAGGTTTTCTTTCTTTTACCTGTTGTTTATCATGCATCAAATGAACCACGGTTCATCACCCTCTGATAGGGTTTTGTTTGATTTACTCTTCTGACATGGTGTGAAAAAGAGGTTGCTGGATGAAATTAACCAATAGAGCAGTGATTCTCAAGCTCAGTGCCTTTAAGATGGACTCAAGGTGGACTCAAATTCACATTCTGGAAGTTGGAGTCTACCCATCTTAAAGGTGATGAGGTAGAGAAATACTGCTTTAGACAGAACAAAGAGGAAACTATATTCTTAGAATTATGGTATTTAGAGATTGCAGACCTCTCTGCAACAAAACTAGAAATGCAAAACTAAACAAAACCAAAACAGCTCTATTTAATGAATGCAGAAGAATGGGAATAGGGTTCTGTTCCCTTTATTTCTGAAATAGGTGGCATTAGTGAAGGCCTAATACAAACTGGGGGGGGGGAATCTGGAAACAGCAATATTTTAAAAATCCCAGCACTACCTCCTTCAGCCATCCATTCTCCAAAATGTTTTATAGGGTTTATCTCACCTATCATTCCCCCCCATCATATTTACATTTAAATTACTTCTTCCTTAGCATTATTCATACAATTTTGCTGGAATTTCTCCCCCCCCCATACGAAGTTGGTAAATAAATAAAAAAACCAGCCATTAGATCTGTATCTTAATTAATGGTAAGCTGTTTTAAGTAGAGAAGAAATTAATTCATTTCAAAGTCTCACATTTTTCTTCATTTCAAAGATGTAAATACCAGAAAGAGCAGTTAGACTTTAAAGGAAAAATTATGAATATTTCCCTCTTGGTATTTCTTTCAGAGCCTTCTAATTAAGGACAAGCGGCCAACATAGTATCATATACCAATCTGGTATTTATTAACAAAGCTTGTCGTGATTTTTAACTGATTATTGCTCAGAGAACCCTCCCCTCATTAATATAAATGAATTAGGAGGAATACAGCCAAATATTTCAAATGGGAATTAACATGAGACTGCAAGGTATAATTAGCTAAAAATACTAAATACATCAAAGTATTAATTTATATGGGTATATGTCAAATTTGTCTAGTGTGCATTAAAAGATAGCAGTGACATACAGAGAGATAGAGACAGAGACAGGGATAAAGATAGAGACAGAGATGTAGGCATGATATATTATTCAGATGGATATATATGCTTATTTTGCAATTACTTAGACTAAAACTAAAACTAGAACTTCAGAGTTAAGATTTGAATTCAGTACTGAGCATTAGTAGACCAAGTAAGTTTGATCCATTAGTTATTCTACATGTAAAAAACAAGAAAAAAGTTAAGGAAATGATTAGTCCATTAGTGGGGGAAAGTGGCAAGAAGGTGACAAGCAATAGGGAGAAAGCAGAACTATTTAACTCGTTTTTTGCATCTGTCTTTACACAAAGGGGAAAAAACAGACCAACCTATCAAAAACAGTGCCATAAAAAAACAGAATATAAACACAAGTTAAGCTAGGCAAGAAAATGGTAAGTGAGCACCTGTCCAGTCTAGATGAGTTCAAATCACCAGGACCAGATGGATTACACCCCAAGGTTCTCAAGGAACTGGCAGACGTGATCTCAGAACCACTGAACTATATTTTTCAAAGTTCCTGGAGCACTGGGAAACTACCAAAGGACTGGAAAAGAGCTGATGTAGTTCCCATCTTCAAAAAAGGGGAAAAAATGGATCCAGGAAATTACAGACCTATCAGCCTGACCTCAATACCTGGGAAGATTCTGGAAAAGATAATCAAACAACGAATTGCAAGGGTAAAAAAATATGGAAAGACATTGAATGATATTGCTGTAAACAGTAACTAACTATAATAATTTTTCTTATCTCATATCTTAAACCCATTGGTTTACTGTTCTTTATTCTATTTCTGCCCTTTGTGTAACATTGCTTAACTCTAAAGCAGACATGTTAAACTTGCGACGTCATGTGATGTCACGTGAAGTATTGGGACTGTTTTGCCATCTTTGGCAATGAGAGCTGCAGTTTGACACCCCTGCTCTAAAGGGAGAAGATTGTGAGTATCTATGCTGGATTCACTGTGCAGTTATAATGTATCCTTAGATTACCTTCCAATAAGATTTTAGAGGACTACTGTAAGCATTTTGCTTAGTGATCTTTGTAGAACAATCATCATCATCATCATCATCATCATCATCATCATCATCATCACCATCACCACCATCATCATCAATAACAATGACACTTGTCCACTTTTGTAGATTATTTTTCTGAGTTCCTCATCTCTTGGTAAAGTGGTAAAACAGTTGAAACAAGGTCTTCTGGGATTACAACTCCCTGTAATAGTAAGTGGGAATGACCTTGGGAGACAGGTGGAAGAGTTGAAAATTGGATAATGGTCAAAGAGGGACCCTCCCTAGTTTCAGGGACTGTAAAGTTGATGGGGGAGACTTGCAAGTGTTCATTGATGCAACCTTATTATAAAGTTAGAGCTAGTATTTCTGAGTGCACCTGTTGTCTGGACTATCTCTAAAACTGATATTACCCCACAAATATATATATTTATTTGTAGTGTAAATTATGCCATACAGTATGAAAAACTGAAATTTTCATATGAAGATATTTGTATCCGGGTATAAGCAGAAAGTAAGGCATATTTTATTTCTGTACGACCAGATAGGTGGGAAATACATTATAAAATAAATGTTTCTGAAAATGGGAATGTTGACATTTATTTAGATAACTCATTCCTATGATCTCAGGGTTGTCTGATTATACTTGGAAGAGGTACTGCAGGGATAGACCAATTTAGCACAAAGATATAGCTGCATCATGCCTACTGAAATCATATAATCCCATTATATCCAAATTCCTTTGCTCGCAACACAGATGTTTCCAATTATACAGTAGTAAGATATTACTCGTCATTGTCTTACATTGTAATGGTTTTTACTTTTCAAATAAATTCAATGCCATACAGATTAAATTTGAAATGTTCCTAGGTGCTATGGAGAATTATTCAGGCCACCTCTGTCCCTCAAATGGTGATGTATCTTACAGTCATACACCAGTACTGCTGTTTCATCAGCAACTTTCTAAAAGATAAATGCAGAAAAAAATATTTCTTCATTTATAGGAAATACATAGCTTCCTTCCTTCCTTCCTTCCTTCCTTCCTTCCTTCCTTCCTTCCTTCCTTCCTTCCTTCCTTCCTTCCTTCCTTCCTTCCTTTTTGGAATTGTATGCTGCCTTATGGTACATTTAAATTTTTCCTTCCATTTATTTCCTGTTGGATCATCAGCGAAAGGAAGTTGATCAGTTAATCAACCCCAAGGCAGTTGATTAATCAAGTCTTTAAAAATAATTAGTGGAGAATTCTAATATGTATCTTAAAGAAAACAAGAAAAATAACCCCAAGAAAGCAAAATAGTCAATCTAATTTTATAAGACAATATATAGAATCTTTGAAAAAGAAAATAAAATGTATAAATTAGATATCAATATAAAAGTTCAATATTTTTATTTAACATCTTATTTTGAAATTGACAGGTTTTTGTTCTCAATTTCCTCCAAATATTCAGTATATTTCTTGTTTAAACAGCTCTCATAAAAAAATTATACTAGCTAGCTGCCATTTCTCTCCTTATATATAATAGAAATAGGTGTTATTTTTTAGAAATATTATTTATATAGTTATTTACAGTAAAAATTGTAGAACTATTAAATTTTAATCTTATGAATAGTGTATTTTTAGTCATGTCTTAATAGTGTGGAAGCAATAAAACACATGAAATAGTTCAGAAAATACATTATGAACATGTATCACATTTCTTTCATAGTATGTCACATAGATAAGAATATGTGATTATTCCTATTTTAAATTATTTTAGACTGTGCCTCCAGTTTATTCTATGGGTTTAGGGCTTATTGAAACAAAGAATATATTTGGATGTAGCTTTACCCAGCTAAGATTGCCATTGTGAGAATAAAATGAGGGGAAATCCCTATGTATGTCGCTCTTGAGTTCTCCCAGTGGAAAACACTGTATTAAAAATAGACATAAAATATCTGCTTATGTCATTACATGTTACAAATAAATTCAGTACAAGCAGGTATATATACAAACATACATAATTAAGAAAATACCTTGTAAATGAAAAATAATTAATCCTGCCTACTCAAAAACTGTTCCAAAAGTTCCTCTATCTCTTTGGAGCTAGTTTTGTGGGCGGAAAGATGGAACTGAAAACATTGAAATATGAGAGCAAATGCAATTGCAGATTTGTCCCTAAAGCGCCTGTTACTTGTCCCAGCTTCTGCCAACCTAGCAGTTCGAAACTACGTAAAAATGCAAGTAGAAAAATAGGGACCACTACGGTGGGAAGGTAACAGCGTTCCGTGCACCTTTGGCGTCTAGTCATGCTGGCCACATGACCACGGAGACGTCCTCGGACAAGCACTGGCTCTTCAGATTTGAAACAGAGATGAGCACCGGCCCCTAGAGTTGGAAACGACTAGCACACATGTGCGGGGGAACCTTTACCTTTTTATTAGATGTATGTTCTAAGGCCCTGTTGTCAAAGAGATCAGCACCTCACCCATAAATCTCTTCCCAGATATCTGCCTTCTATTTATATCCCTGCCTTGCATGGTCAATGAAATATCAGAAAGGAGATACTGCTTGCATGTTATTTTAGGGAAGCAGTTTCTCTCTCTCTCTCTCTCTCTCTGTGTGTGTGTATGACTGTATGTAAGAGAATGAGAGAAAGAGAATGATTAAACAAAGATATCTGTAACTCAGAGGATGGGTTTGATTTTATATATATATATATATATATATATATATATATATATATATATATATATATATATATATATATATATATATATATATATATATATATATATATATATATAATAGGAGGCTGTGGTGAATGGAGTTGGACAATTGGTGGTCTATATAGAGAGGAAAATCTGTATACATAAATTGTATATACATAAAATTTGTGACCAGTTTAAATAATTTGCTTAAATAGCATGTTTTCCCCACATATCATTACATTTTGTTAAGATAGGTTTATGATTTAATATGTTGAGTTAAGCCAGCCAGTATTATAAATACAAAACATATATAGAAATAGAAGTTTTATATGTTTTATAAAGCTATGAGAACCAGTGTGAAATAGAGGTTAAGGCATCAAGTTAGAAACTGGGAGATCATGAATAGGAGTCCCAGCTTTTCCCCAAATCCAGCTGGGTGACTCTCTCTTAGCTCTAGGAAAGAGGTAATAGCAAACCACTTCTGAAACACTTTGTCAAGAAACTTACAGATGCAGTCCAAGTAATTGCCTGGAAACAAGATTGACTTGAAGGCACTAAATTTTCTATAATCTATCTATCTATCTATCTATCTATCTATCTATCTATCTATCTATCTATCTATCTATCTATCTATCTATCTATCTATCTATCTATCTATCTATCTATCTATCATATCTGCTGCACAGAAAGGCTTTCCAATTTTGCTCTAAACCAAGAGACAATTCTATGTTCACTATCTGCAATTCATTTTTTCCAGTTAACCTTTAAACTAAACAGTACCTACTTCTCTTGCTTCTTATGTTTTTATTGTGTTGTTGTTGTTGTTAGCTGCAAAGTCATGTCCGACCCATCGTGACCATATGGACAACATTCCTCCAGGCCTTCCTGTCCTCTACCATCTTCTGGAGTCCATTTAAGCTCACGCCTACTGCTTCAGTGACTCCATCCAGCCACCTCATTCTGTCGTCCCCTTCTTCTCTTGCCCTCAATCTTTCCCAGCATTAGGCTCTTCTCCAGTGAGTCCTTCCTTCTCATTAGGTGGCCAAAAAGTTTGAGTTTTAGCTTCAGGATCTGGCCTTCTAAAGAGCAGTCAGGGTTGATCTCCTCTAGGACTGACCGGTTTGATCGCCTTGCAGTCCAAGGGACTCGCAGGAGTCTTCTCCAGCACCGTAGTTCAAAGGCCTCAATTCTTTGGCGCTCAGCCTTTTTTATGGTCCAACTTTCACTGTCATACATTGCAACTGGGAAGACCATAGCCTTGACTATACGCACTTTTGTTGACAGGGTGATGTCTCTGCTTTTTAGTGTGCTGTCTAGATTTGCCATGGCTTTCCTCCCGAGGAGCAAGCATCTTTTAATTTCTTGACTACAGTCCCCATCTGCAGTGATCTTGGAGCCCAGGAAAATAAAATCTGTCACTACCTCCATTTCTTCCCCATCTATTTGCCAGGAATTGAGAGGGCCAGATGCCATGATCTTGGTTTTCTTAATGTTTAGTTTCAACCCAAATTTTGCACTCTCCTTCTTCACCCGCAACACGAGGCTCTTTAGTTCCTCTTCACTTTCTGCCATTAGAGTGGTATCATCTGCATATCTTAGGTTGATGATATTTCTTCCGGCAATCTTAATTCCAACTTTTGATTCATCTAGCCCTGCCTTTCTCATGATGTGCTCTGCATATAAGTTAAATAGGCAAGGCGACAGTATACAGCCTTGCCGGACTCCTTTCCCAGTTTTTAACCAATCAGTGGTTCCGTGTCCAGTTCTCACTGTTGCTTCTTGGCCCTCATATAGGTTTCTCAAGAGATAAATAAGATGGTCTGGTATGCCCATCTCTTTAAGAACTTGCCACAGTTTGTTATGATTCACACAATCAAAGCCTTTAGCATAGTCAATGAAGCAGAAGTAGATGTTTTTCTGGAACTCTCTAGCTTTCTCCATGATCCAGCGTATGTTGGCAATTTGATCTCTAGTTCCTCTGCCTCTTCGAAATCCTGCCTGTACTTCTGGTAGTTCTCAATCCACATACTGCTGGAGTCTAGCTTGTAGGATTTTAAGCATAACTTTACTACCATGAGAAATGAGTGCAATGGTGCGATAGTTTGAACATTCTTTGGCACTGCCTTTCTTTGGAATTGGAATGTAAACTGATCTTTTCCAATCCTGTGGCCACTGTTGAGTTTTCCAAATTTCCTGGCAAATTGAGTGTACCACTTTTACTGCATCGTCTTTACATGAGCTTTGTTGTTGCTCAGCTTTTCTAAAGCCCACTTTACTTCACATTCCAAGATGTCTGGCTCAAGGTCAGTGACCACCTCATTGTGATTATCAGGGACGTTAAGCTCACTCTTCATAGAACCGGTGAATTCCATTCTCTTCAGCACTGGTGGTTGAGGCATAGACTTGGACTACTGTGATATTGAATGGTTTGCCTTGGATTCGATCTGAGATCATTCTGTCATTTTAAGGATTGTATCCCAGTATTCCTTTTCCTACTCTTTTATTGAGTATGAAGGCTACTCCATTTCTTCTGAGGGATTCTTGCCCGCAGTAGTATACCTGATGGTCATCTGAATTAAATTCACCCATTCCTGTCCATTTTTGTTCGCTGATACCTAAGATGTTGATGTTCAGTCTTGTCATCTCTTGTTTGACCGCGTCCAGCTTTCCTTGATTCATAGATCTTACATTCCAGGTTCCTATGGAGAAAAAATCTTTACAGCATCGGACTTTCCTTTCACCACCAGACACATCCACAGCTGAGCGTCCTTTCGGCTTTGGCCCAGTTGCTTCATTCTTTCTGGTGCTACTAATACTAGCCCTCTGCTCTTCCCCAGTAGCATATTGGTGGAGCCTTGGTGGAGCAGTGGGCTAATGCCTCCTTAAGTAACACCAGCTGCCTGCAATTAGTGCAGGTTCGCATCCCACCAGGCTCAAGGTTGACTCAGCCTTCCATCCTTCCGAGGTAGGTAAAATGAGGACCCAGATTGTTGGGGGCAATTAAGCTGACTTTGTAATAATGCCGCTTGGGGTGTGTGTGAAAGCCCTAATAAGCAGGCATATACATAGAATGAAGGCTACTGCTAAGCTTGTAAGCCGCCCTGAGTCTTCGGAGAAGCGCGGGATATAAATGGGATTAAAATAAAATAAAATAAAAATATTGGACGCCTTCCGACCTGAGGGGCTCATCTTCCAGCGTCATATCGTTTTGCCTTTTGGTACTGTCCATATGGTTTTCATGGCAAAGATAGTGGAGTGGGTTGCCCTTTCCTTCTCCAGTGGATCAGGTTTTGTCAGAACTCTCTGCTATGACCTTTCCATCTTGGGTGGCCCTGCACCGCATAGTTCATAGCTTCACTTCACCACAACAAGGCAGTAATCCATGAAAGGGTTTTTTATTGTACCTTGTTGCTATGCTCTGGCTGTGACCAAATTCAAGTCAAGTTGCAGCCCATTTGTCCTAGTCCACCAATTGAAAACTAACAAAAATTCTGTAGAATTCAACACATAATGTCTGGCATTACTGCCTTCTTGAGGCTCCAAAAAGAAGCAGACCACAATTCATGGCTGAGTGAGTAGTGGCAGCTTGTGCATTAGGTCAGCATTCCAGATGGGCTACTGACACCATCCTAAATATAGCCCTGGGACTTTCTTGTATTGTCAACATCATTAGGAATGCTTGAAAAATTAGATCTTTCTGAATTTGCATATGATACATTTTGATTTCCATCTTTTCAATGAATGTGCTGGTCAGAGTTTAGCTACTGAACCAGATTCACATATGGCCAAATGATGCGATATAGTTGTCAGTCATTTAAATTCATCAAGATATGTATCCAGTATGTAAATATATACAGTACTTACCAATCCATATGTACATATGGATTTTTAGAGAATGTATGTCTCTAAAGGTATACGTATCTAGAGAGGAAAATATACACACTTAAAAATATAAGTTGTATGAGGATTTCAGAAACTAAGTGAATATAAATAAACCAAAGATTAACAGGGAAAATGAGTGAAATTATAGGTAAAAATTGTGAAGGAGACATGGCCAGAAAAGTAAAAGTAAATCTATATCATCGCTAACTTCTAGTCATTGGAATCCATCTTTGACATAGCATCTGGGCTGAAGAAACTGTGCAGGCTTACAGTTAGCTGCTTAGCCAGGTTCAGGTTGTGGGTTTTTTTTAATTCCATTTTTATATCCCGCCCTTCTCCGAAGACTCAGGACGCCTTCCTAGCTTAGCTATAATCACTTAGTTGAATTAAGCTTTGTTGAAATAGAGGTTAGTTTTGAATGGATATATAGAATGTATTGCATGTACTGTACTGAACTTAATATTTTAAACTATGTTTGTTACTGTATTTTATTATTGTGATTTGTTTCATTCACTTTTAAAATTTACATATATTACAATCAGAATAAGACTCACATTTTATGAAAAAGAATATGGAGATATAATTCAAAGCTCAGAACTGTAATTATGACTGGTTCCTAGAAATAAACACATAACACACAATGGGCAAAATAACAAGCAGTAAATAAGAAAACTGTAGATGATTTGCTCATTTTCTTCAAAATTGCAAACAGTGATAAATCTCTATTGCACAATATATTTACTAATCAAATTTATATACTGACCATAAAGTGACAGGATGGTTTACAAATAAAAACTTGAATTAAATAAGCATTAGCAATTGCAAATTTACAAGAAATATTTATTAGCTAACATTTATTTATTTATTTATTTATTTATTTATTTATTTATTTATTTATTTATTTATTTATTTATTTATTATGGGACTTATATGCCGCCCTATCTCCCGAAGGACTCAGGGCGGCTAACAACAATAAAATACAGAATACAAATATTAAAAAAAAATTAAACTATCACAAAGCCCCACTAAAACCAATAAAATCATTAAAAACATAATTAAAAACCCTTATCATCAGTCCAGGTTGGCCTGTTGGAGAAGGTATGTCTTGAGGTCACAACGAAAGGACCGGAGATCTGGGGCCATCCGGAGCTCCCGGGGGAGCTGATTCCACAAGGCAGGTGCCCCCACAGAGAAGGCCCTCCCCCTGGGGGTCACCAGCCGACATTGTCTGGCAGACTGCACCCTGAGGAGGCCCTCTCTGTGTGAGCGCACAGGGTGATGGGAAGTCGTTCCTGACAGCAGACGGTCCTGCAAGTAACCTGGGCCTAAGCCATTGATAGAAACAGTACTAGATAGTAACCTCTACTTTACACTGCTTCTTCCCCCTTCCCATTTTCAGTTCAACTAAGAAATTCTTTAAAATAGTTGTAGAATTGAGAAATCTAGGGATTTTCTTTTCATTTTTTCCTCATGGTGACCTTTTTATGTCCCTTTATATAGAAAATGTAAATATGGTCATCATGTTTTGAATAAATTACTATGGATGAGAAGATTTTCCTGATCAACATTTATTACTCTGATGTATCTTTCTGTTAAAATCACTCTCCTTTCTTCATAAATCTAAATCCAAAATCAAAATGAGCAGTAAATTTCTGCTTTTTGCATCCTTCTTATTCATGTGCCCACTGAGAAAGTGCAGTGTAAGACAATAAGTTAGGTTTTGTTGTATGGATTCCTTGTACCAAGAAAATGAATAAAGTTTATAGATGTATTCATGCAATCCTGCACATTAGCAATTCATAATTTAAAAAGAGAATTAATATGGTATCAAACTTTAAAAGTGCACCTTACTTTAGCAAAATTCCATCTCAAAATAGTTTTGAGCTTATTATGTATTAAATAATCACAATTTAACTTTTTTGTAGTGTTTTATCAATTCACACTTATAGTGAAAGAAGTAGAGGACAGAAAGCAGTGGGGAATAAAACCCAATGAACTGTCAGAAAGGCACTATTCCTCCATTATGGACTAGTATGCTGATTGTTAAAAAAAAGTTTATAGTAACTACATAGGCATTCTGTGTGGATACCATGTAACTCTTCAAGCATAATGCTGCCATCTTCAATCTACCTTTTCCTTGCATATCAAAATAAGGTTATCCATATATACCAGTTTTCTGGCAGTGATTTCTAACTGGAGATTTTCCAGAGCATGGCTCTTTGTTTATGAAGTATGCTTTTTTTTTCCTTCTTCCTGAAATACTGCAGAAAAGCCACCCTTTGATTTGAGCATAATAAAAAGTGCCGAAACAGCAGAAAGTGGCCATGCAACTGCAGTTTTAATGAACTAGATACCCAAAGCACCAGTCCTCTGAGTCTTCGTGTCTTCTTTCAACTCATGTCCTTGCCTCCCTTTCTTCCCTCATCAAACCCAAGGAAAGGAAATACTGATTGGCAGGTTCTACAGCTTGAGTGAATCACCATGCTTATATATCTTGTCAAAAATCAGTGTGGACTTTAAAAAGAAGAAGAAAGTAAAATGCAAAGATGAGAGGCATACTCTCAGGGTCTCTCATATTCTCATTCAAATTACTTTTCTATTTGGATATAACTGTATTTTCTTTTTTTAAAAAAACTTTATCCTGCAAATCTGTGTGTGTGTGTGTGTGTGTGTGTGTGTGTGTAAAGAGAGAGACACCCCCCTTCTGTCATTTAAAGCGTGATGAGAGAGCCCAAGGAGGGATTATTTTCAGCTGTTTCTCATTAGAGTATTTTTTGCCACTGTGATAAAAGCTGACGCAAAGAAAGACGAGTCATTGATGAAGATGAAGAAGCATTTTTTATCAGCCATCTGTTCAGCCCATTATATCCCCAACATGCATGTTATATTTCTGGCCCCCATATAGACATTAACCTATAGCTATGTATGCTACCTTTCTCATAAATCTCTATATTTATGTACATACGTATACACATACAGGCAATCATACACCAACATACAGAAGCTCACAGATAAATGGAACAGACATAGCTACCCCTTTCACATAGTAATAGATGCAAGATGTTAGTTCCTATGCAGAAAACAACTAATTATACTCTAATGGGAAGAGGGTTTTTTTCAAATTCTAGATAGAATTTGGCCTTCCGGAGAACAAAGACTTCTATTAGTAGCCTTTTCTTTTAATGGGCTTTGTGCAATAAAAATAAAGTCCAAACACTATAATTTTACTCGAGAAGTTACAAATACCCTAGGTATCTTTAGAAACAGCTGCAAAAGTGGATTCACTTTTGATGAGATTGGTGTTAATTACCAGTAAGGACTTCAGTTATAATACGATTTAAATCATTTTAAATTATCCTTCTCAAAAATTAATTTTTCATCAAAGATTACACACTCACAGAAATCATGATATCATCTCTGCAGCTGCGATTTTAGTAATAATTTCATCTATTATTACCAATGTCAGTTAGATAAAAGGAAAATGGTATCCCACTGTGCTGATTCCAGCATAGGCCATATATAGAAATTTTTAACTATCACTTATAATCGCCTTGATGAGCTTAAACCACCTCTCAATTAACACCCTAAATGACATGGAGACATCTTAATGGAAAATGTAAGAAAAAGGGGGGAAGGGGAGTATTTAATCAAAGGAATAAAAAGCAGAGATATTTTTGCTAAAGGAGAGGTTCATACACACCTTGCTATCCCTTTTCGTACAGATCCTTTATCATGCTTTGAACATCTTGTTATATTAGCTAATAAGACATAAGGTGTTGCAAGCTTGCCTAAATATTTTGAGGAAAAAAATATTTTTTTTTAAAAAAAACTAACAGACAAAAGAAGAACGGCCTACAAATCCAGGTCTAGGACTCTATAGATCAAAAGAGATCTGCCCTGATATTGGAGGGCCTCTGTCTACCAACACTGCAACTGTATCTCATCCTTAGGCAAAACCAAACACGAATATGGAGATTTTATAAATAATAATCAGAGGGTTGTTTCAATACAACTTCTCATGGTAATATCCAATATAAAGCAGCATGCTGGCTGGGGAATTGTGGGAGTTGAAGTACATACATCTTAGAGATGCCATGGTTTGAAAAATACAGATATAAAACATAAATTAAGTTTTTTAAAAGTGTTATGAATTTCCTCCTTTTAAAAAGTGTTAACAGAGTTAAGAAATAAAGCATCATTTTACATTAAGGGACTTAACAAGTGTAGCAAATATACCCCCCCCTTAAAAAAAAGAACACTTCATTGTAGTTTGAAAAAAAGAATATAGTGCACAGCAACATCTGTTCCAGGAGGAGGAGATGGGCAAAGGAGAAGGGCCTGAAGGAATTAGCTCAGAAGCTGCAGATCCATTCACTTCAAATATATATTCTATAATTTAAGATTTAAGATTCCTACCATATAGCTATTTTTAGATTAGGCAAGTAGAGATGATGCCAGGTCATTGCAAACAGATCCAAAACTTTCTCTTAATAGCTCAGCAGGTAAATAATAGGCCATAATTCCATGTAATAAATCCTAATTTCTTCTAATAATGAACTCAAATGATGAATGGCACTTGTTTCAGGTGGCAAAGCAGAAGGGTGGCAGATCGCTGTCTGTCTGGGTCCTTGTGCCTCATTTTCATCTCCACCAAAAAAATCTACACAGTGGAGATTCCCTAACTGGTTCTTGTGGTTTACTTCATAACACTGAGTGGTTATGCCTGTCTGAAACTCAGCTATATAGTAGTCCACCCACTCACCCTTTTAACTCACCTCTGGAGAGCACTCAGAACTTGGTTCTCCCCCTTCCCCCCAGACATTGCAATAGGGTGAAGTCAGAGCTGACCTCTTATCATCTTTGTTGCTCTTCTCTGCACTCTTTCTAAAGGCTCAATGTCTTTTTTGTATCATGGTGATGCAGGTGATATAGAATTGGTTGCCATATTCTCAGTGTGGCCTCACCAGTGCAGCATAAAGTGGTACTATCACTTTATGTGATCTTGAAATTATACCTCTGTTGAGGTAATCTAGAACTGCATTAATCTTTTTGGCTGCTGCAGCACACTGCTGGCTCATACTTAAGTGGTGGTGTACTTACTAGATCCCTCTCACAGTTGGTGCTGTAGATCCAGATATCACCTATTCTATATCTGTGTATTTCTTTTCTATGTGCAGGACCTTACTTTTCTCAGCACTGTATTGCATTTTTCTGGATAAAGCCCAGTATTCAAGTCTGTCAAGTTATTTCCTACTGATCAGCTGAGGTCAACCATATATAGGGAGGCCTTATATAGTGAAAAAATTTTCTTTATTATATTTTGGCTCAACCCATGGCTAACTGAACAGGTAGAAGAATGAATCATAATCACTTGTCTCATTAGCAAAGAATTCTGTTTATATCTGAGATTTAAAATGAAAATACGGGAGATATATATACAGGTACAGGTACTGTGTGTATATATATATATGTATGTATGTATGTATATGTTAAATGGGACTAAGCAAGTGTATTCTGAATGCTTAACAAACATTTAACACATATCTTCCTTGCTTATCAGCTAACAGAGAGAGAGAGAGAGCCTGTGGCCTAGGGGTTAAAACAACTGCTTAAGACGCAGTCGGCCCAGGTTCAAATCTCAGAAGGGTATGGCTGACTGATGAGAACAAATAAGTTTGAAATGATCATATCGGTCTCCCTTTATTCTTTGTTAGCAAGCCAAAAAGAATTTACACACACACACACACACACACACACACACACACACACACACACACGCACAGGTCTAAGGTTGGCAGCTGAGACCAGCCCATCCACTCAAAACACACCCCCACCCAATCAGAACACACCCACCATTCAAAACACACTCCCACCCAATCAGAACACACCTAATCCCCCACCCAATCAGAGCACACCTCCACCCACAGAACACACCCCCTCTGGCAGTTTAAAAAAGAGGAACAAACAGCCACTACCACATGCTTCTCCCAGAAGAAGGAAGCTGAAGCCACCAGCCTGAGGATGACGGATGGGATTCCGTCAAAACGTTGCTCCTACACCTTCAATTCTACGCGGGGAAAAACCCGAATGACCAAAGATCCATATATATATATATATATATATATATATATATATATATATATATATATATATATATATATATATATATATATATATATATATATATACATACATACATACATACATAGAGGGGCCAGTGCTCATCTCCGTTTCAAAGCCAAAGAGCCAGCGCTTGTCCGAGAACGTCTCCGTGGTCATGTGGCCGGCATGACTAGATGCCAAAGGCGCACGGAACGCTGCTACCTTCCCACCGTAGTGGTTCCTATTTTTCTACTTGCATTTTTACGTGCTTTCAAACTGCTAGGTTGGCAGAAGCTGGGACGAGTAACAGGTGCTCACTCTGTTACGCGGCACTCAGGATTTGACCCGCCAAACTGCCGACCTTCTGATCGACAAGCTCAGCGTTTTATATATATATATAAACAGCGTTCCGTGCGCCTTTTGCGTCTAGTCATGCCGGCCACATGACCACGGAGAGTCCTTGGACAAACGCTGGCTCTTTGGCTTTGAAACGGAGATGAGCACCGGCCCCTAGAGTTGGAAACGACTAGCACACATATGCGGGGGAACCTTTACCTTAACCTTTACCTTACCAAAGCTAAAATATTAATAATAAGAAAAATAAGAAAATGCTTTGACAATGTTAACCATTTGTATTTTTTTTGTCAAGAAAACTGTACAGCTGTGAATTTACCAGTGCTATTTTATAGAGATTTATTTTATTATTGCCAGTGGAGGGATGTAATATTTTATTGTATTGTAGATTTTGATTTGTTTTGTTATATTCTGATAGATTTTTATATATTTTAAACCACTGGGAGTCTGTAGGAGCACAGTGGCCAGGAGAAAGGGAAAGTAAAGTAAATTTGAATTAAACCTTAGCTTTTAACTAACATTTTAAAAGGCATATTGTGGGCAGAGCACATGACCTACATTTCCCAATCATTTCCAAAAATGGAAAGCATTTGGAATAATAGAGAACAAATTTTGAAGGATCTTTTTCTACCCTGACCTCATGTTTCATGTCATCTTGGTTCTGCTATTTAATGATTAAGAAGATGAAGAATATTAGCAATATTAATGAAAAGAAAGAGGCAGCAATAAAAAGTCATAACAGATCCAAAAAATAGCATATTTTGAATATCATTCATAAAGCAATGTATAAGTCACAAAATGTTTTTCATAAGCTTCTGCAATGAGGTGATAACCCAACTGCCACCTGTACTACCCATGTTTTCTAGTTAGGATAAGTATACCCTAATCTGTTTAGTATATCAAAAAGGACAGCAAACTTTTTTTCATTCCAGATTCTTGGATGCATCCTTAATTATTCACATAGATATTAATGATCCCTGGGAAAACCATTGCTTCAAACATTTGGATTTTTTGAAATCATATTCTGATCTTTTATGAATTTGGGCAAATCTCTTTATTTCTCTAGCAAACTGTCCATTTTTATCTATTCATCACTTAACAAAATTAAATAAGTTATCTTTTTCACCTCTTTGCAATCAACTGAATTCATTTAGGCTGATGGTTGATGTTATCTTTGTCTTCTTCACATTCAACATCAACCTGATTTTTCACTTACTATTTTTTACTTTTCTAATGAACTCTTCTAAATCTACATTCAGCCAACCAAATAGTGTCATTTTTATAACTCATATTGTTAGTGTTTTGACATCCAGTTTTGATTTGAGCTCTCATCTGTTCCAATCCTGCCATTCTTATAATATATTCATTATTAAAGTTAAACAGATATGGAAAGTGTATATATCTTTGTCTCAATCTTTAGTCTCCACCTTCTTTTTCCAAATTCAGTTCTTACTGCAATATCCATATTATTTTAAAGAATCCTCAAAATAATTAACAAAAATCTAGCTTGACCTACTCAAAGAAGTTTTTATTTTTTTTTTGTTCTCGCTTAATATCCATCTTAAGTTACCTATCCATCTGCCTTTTATCAAGTCTGTCTATTTATTTATCAAATTTATATGGGCATCCATCTGACAAGAAGTGACTCTGAGCAGCATACAGCAAAGTATAAAAACAATAAACATGTCAAACACATGTGTAAGAAACATACACAGATATTCACACACACACAAGAGATTCAATCAGTACCAGAGCCACCTCAAGATGTCACTGGTCCCCTGAGAAGTCCCCCTCCAAGTCTAATGACAAAACCAGTTCTGGATGGACTGTCAGAAAATAAGGAGTGATGGAGCTTATCTCACTTCTGAGGGGAGAATTTTCGTAATGCATGAGCCCTGGCAGAGAAGGTCCACCTCCTCAGGTACTCCAAGTGTAGTTCCCTGAGAGATGGGACCCACAGTATGTCTCTCTTGTTGGATTTCATGGGATGAGCAGATATGGTTAGAAAGATGCAGTCCCTCAAATAACCCACCTCTTTTGCCATGAAGGGTCAGGGGGGGTAACCAACACCTTGATTTGGACACAGAAGCAGACTGGTAACCAATGCAGCTTGTGGAGCAGAGGAGTAACATGTGCTGTTTTAGAAGTACATATAATTGCCTGAGCTGCCACTGAAACCTCTGCATATTCTTCAAGGGCAGTCCATGTAGAGTGCATTTCAATAATCCAATCAGGAGATAACTAAAGCACAAGTATCTGTGAGAATCTGTGATAACCCCGAGCCAGGAACAAGTGTAACTGGCATACAACCCAAAGCTGCACAAACCCAAAGCTGCAAAATTTCCTAGTCAGGAATGCCATCAGCTCTTCAAGCAATTGCAAGTCCAGGAGAATCCTAAAATTGTGAACCAGGTTTCCCTGGGACTATACAACTGTGCCCTAGAACCAACAGCCTCCCAAATCCGAAGCTATGCAGTTTTGCCAAGGTTCATCTGAAGCCTATTTTTTCACAATTCAGACCCTCACAACCACAAGACATTGGGATAAAACATTCACAATATCACTTAATTCACTTAATTGAATAGGAATGGGGAGAACATTGAACTCTGAAGCACAGAAGGGGCCAGGGACAGGATCTCTCCTTTCCAATCATCACTGACTGGAACCAGCTCTGAAGAAAGATGAACCAACACAATATAATGCTGCCCATCCCCAATCCTCTGAGCCAATCCAGAAGGATTCCATGATGATATTAAAAGTTGTATAGAAATCAAGTAGAGCAAGGATGGATGCACAACACTCATCCCGCTCAGAATAGAGTTTACCTAAAGGCATGGCCAATGCCTTTTCCATCCCATTTATAGTTCTGAATCCTGATTGAAAGAGATCCAGATAATCCATTTTATCCAACATTCTATGAAGCTACCATGCACTCACCTTTCAAGAAAAGGGAAGTTTTTGCTGGATGAATCCAAGTATAGTGAGATCCAGTCATGGCTTTTTGAGGAAAGACTGAACCAAGGCCTCTTTAAGAGGTAAAGGAACAAAAAAAACCCTGAAGGAAGAGTACACCACTAGAACCCACTCACAGAGTACCCCTTGGGCCGCTTTAACAAGCCAGGAGCAGAACGTATCTAAAGAGTTGGTTAAGTTCACAATCCTAAGGATCTATGGATTTGGATTGGATTGGATTTATTAAATTTATATCTATCCATTTCCTCAGGCCTAAGATGTTCAAACTGATCCCAGAATACTGGGCAAGACTCCTTCTTAGGCATTTCCTCTGGACCTGCAACAAGGCTGGTGTCTAACTCTGAATGAATTTGAGCAACTCTGTGTGACAGATGCTGCACAAATTCTTTCACACATTTCTGCAAGATATTCTTCAAGCCTTCTCTATTCAGGAGAGCATGTCCTACCCTAAAGAAGGTTGTGAGATGCCAGTCTATGGATGCAATAAGGTAGAGAAGTACTGATGCTTCGGCATCCTTACCACCATAACATAGGCCTTAGAAGCAGTCTATCTAATGTTAAGTCAAGTCCTTTGTTGAGCTTCAGCAGCACTCTAGATTTCTCTTCTCTCTTTGCATCTCCCTCACCTCCTACGTGAACTACAGGGAGGGATGGGATCCACAAAGGGGAGAGAACACATAGCCACAGTCCAATCCAAAGCTTTGGCTGCCCTTCTATTCCAAGTGGCTTTTGGCTTTTCTCTCCTCATGTACATGTACGTATGGTTATGTTTTTTATCATTTATTAAACAAAAATGGTTGCATCAGAAAATAAAGTAGTTGTTTGACAGTTATATTTTCTCTTGCACCTTCTTTTTCTAACATCATTTTACACACCAAAAATGTCCAATCTCTAGTCCACTTACTTTAGTTCTGTATATGTTGTTTTAGAGCTATTAGCATTTTAAATCTCTTTTCTGCAACTGTAAACAGTGAAACAAGTGCCTTATCTCTGCTTGTAGATTTTCTATTCAACAGGTGACATATTGCTTCTGTACCTAACTTTGTAGTTAAATTCATGAACATATCATTTTTCTAGATTTATCAGTTCTTTTATAACTCAAATGTAAAGTTTCAGTACAATTACTTTTATCTTCATACAGTATAACTTTTTTCTGTTTTACCTTACTTGTACTCTCTAGAAATTTACCTCTTGTTAAAAATGTATTTTTTTTCTATTTTCCTCTCTTTCTTGACATCCTTATTCTGTTCTTCCTTGTTTGACTTTGAAAGTCTCCATTTAGTCATGATATGTTCTTATGTCCAAGGCTTTTGTTCTCTGTTTTTCACTGGCAATCAAGATAATTTCTTTTGAATTTCTATTTTTTTTTCCTTTAAAATTTTGGAAATATGTTTTCTGCTTTGCTTTTTACAATGTTTTCTTAACTTCACCCATAACTCCTCTGGTTGCACTTTTCATAACTTTTGTATAATGAAATGTATATTCTGTATATCCATGTGCAGGGAAAGTGGGATGTGTGTGGGCAAATGATAAAATGAGTATGATACCACACTATGTGTGTAAGGAGTGCATATACATATAAATACACACACACACACACAAACATGCAAACATATACTCATAGATGCACACAAACTGTACATATGAACATGAAGGGGACTGTATTGGAAAAAAGGAAAGGATTAATGCAAATGGAATCAAATATAATTGCTTTGCAACAGAGAAACACTTTTGAAGGCTACAAAAACATTTCCAGTAAATCCTGAGATAATTACTTTAGTATTTAGTAAGATTATTTGAAAAAGAAACAAGAGTAGATTGAATAGAAGAAACAGTTATAGAGAAGTAAAGGAAGGACCTGTGTTATAGACCTTAACAGACATTCTGAACATGATTAGGGAACATTTAAATGTTTGCATGCTAAATGTCTTAGTCAGGCAAGAGGTTAAAAAAATAGAGATAATATTCACATTACTTCAGAATAACATGAATTAAAAAGTTAAGTTAGTTAAAATTTCTGTTTGGTAGGGCCTGAGGCCTACAACTCTACAACTCTATTGGGAATATACTGTAGTCAGAAGGTTGATGAATGCCCCTAATGAAGTTGGACAACCTGGAATACATGCATAAAATGATTTTAAATATTGATATGATGCCATTGTGTGTCTGAAAGTATTGAAATGTTCATTTTCTTATCCAGACATTTTGCATTTAATTAATTAAAGGGATAGATTGTTATTTGCTTTATAATAACTAGATGCAAAAAAGAGAAATAAAGAAAGTTTATAAATTAGCATCTATGCCAGCAGCCAGGACTAAGAACATACATTTAATAATAGTCAGTGGTTTGTTCTCCTGAAAATTGCACCATACTTTGCAAAAATTTGTAATGAAAATGGACTATATGACAGGCATCAGTTATAATTAAACTGCTTTATGCATACCAGAGGGTATGCCTATAATTGACAGCTGGTGCTCAACACAAACCTTGTTTGTAAAGTTGAAACAGGAATTAGACAGATTTTGAAATCTGACCATATTTTTCCAGCTTGAAGCTGCAAAATTAAAATCCAAATTCAGGAAAATTGTCAGTAGCAACAACAACAAAAATATCCAGTGTAATCATAATGATACGAGAGGCCAAAATTGGTCTGAATTTTAAAAAGATTCAGAAATTGTTTGAAAACTGAAGCATCATTCAAAAAGCTGATATGTGAGTTAGGATCATTTTATTATCTTACCTTAGAACGTTATTGTTCTCCATCCAGAAAAGCTTTTGTTCGTTTTCATATTACTGATTGCTAAATAAGACCTAATGACCTAAGGAATTACTATTATTTTTGGTTTGATGCATACTATTTATACAAGTAAATCATGCTATTTTATATGGTTTAAGAAATTCTCTCTCACAAACAAACATAGACACAGAGGGAGACAGAGAGAGAGGCAGACACACACAGAGATAGATACACACATACAGAGAGAGAGAGAGAGAGAGAGAGAGAGAGAGAGAGAGAGAGAGAGAGAAACATAAGGAAAGGAAAGGAAAGGAAAGGAAAGGAAAGGAAAGGAAAGGAAAGGAAAGGAAAGGAAAGGAAAGGAAAGGAAAGGAAAGGAAAGGAAAGGAAAGGAAAGGAAGAAGTTGGAACCATTTCTTTACAATTAATCCCTACCATCTCATTTCAAACATTTAGATAAAAGCACATCTTTCTTCATTTTTTTTTTAGTTCAATCTATGCTTTTCTACAGATGACTAATAGACATAATAGAAAGGGAGGGAAAACATTGGGGATAAGGGTCAAACTGATAAGAGCTGTACAACATGCAGTCTAGTTCCCCTAAACCCAGCTTATGAAGTTTTAAGCTCATGAAGAGGCCTGTTCCCTCTTCATTGAGCTTATTTTTCTTGAAAGCAAAAAGAGAATTTCTGTGCTTTATAAATGAACATGCAAAGAGATGTTTTCAAGCCATTTTCATCACTGCAGCTGCTTGTAAACAAATAAATCTTCCCTTGTTTTCTAGTTTTCTGGTTAATAAATTATTAAAATAAAATAAAATCACCTAGTAAGTAGTATCTTAGGTATTTAAGCAGTGGTGGGATTCAGCAGGTTCGCAACACTTCGGCAGAACAGGTAGCTATTTTTTTGTTGCCCAGACCCAGAATGGACTTCTGGAAGTGGCATCCACACAGAGAACTGGTCATTCACATATTTGAATCTCACCATTGTATTTAAGTGATATAAGATGTCACAATGATATTTTAAAATTGCTAATTATCAATTAATCAGCAGCATATGTTTAGGGTTTTGTCATATTTTACTGGTTTTCTCCATTCCTTATGTCACTGTTGTCATAGGCCAAAGTTGTCAATGCAGTGTTTGTGAGCACCAGTTGCTCAGAGGCATCTGGCTTGGTTATCTGCCAACCTTTTGTAATTTACAGGGGTGTTACTGGGCCCCAAATAAAACTTTCTATGCTATCTAAACATATGTGCAGAGAAGAACAACAAAGATGATTAAGGGACTGGAGGCTAAAACATATAAAGAATGATTGCTGGAACTGGGTATGTCTAGTTTAATGAAAAGAAGGACTAAGGGTGACATGATAGTAGTGTTCCAACATCTCAGAGTTGCCACAAAGAAGAGGGAGTCAGGCTATTCTCCAAAGCACCTGAAGGCAGGACAAGAACAAATGGATGGAAACTAATCAAGGAGAGAAGCAACCTAGAACTAAGAAGAAATTTCCTGACAGTTAGAACAATTAATCACTGGAATATGCCTTCAGAAATCGTAGGCACTCCATCACTGGAGATTTTTAAGAAGAGACTAAACAGTCAGTTGTCTGAATAACTTGCCTCTAGAAGTTGTGAATGCTCCAACACTGGAAGTTTTAAAGAAGAGATTGGACAACTATTTGTCTGAAATGGTAAAAGGTTTCCTGCCTAAGCAGGGGGTTGGACTAGAAGACCTCCAAGGTCCCTTCCAACTCTATTATTCTATTCTATTCTATTCTATTCTGTTCTATTCTGTTCTGTTCTATTCTATTCTATTCTATTCTATTCTATTCTATTCTATTCTATTCTATTCTATTCTATTCTATTCTATTCTATTCTATTCTATTCTATTCTATTCTATTCTATTCTATTCTATTGAGAAGCCGCAACATGGGCATCCATGGGATGGGGACAAGACACACAAAATACAACATGTGCATTATGATATTGTGACACAAAGGTGACACTGTTCAGACTTGCCGTGTATATTGCTGTGCAAGTACATAGTAGCAACTGAAGTCTGATGCTTTGTTTGGGAAGATATCTTGTAATATTGGGATTTTACTTGAACTGTTTCACGTGTCTTTTTGAATGCTGCTTAAGGTTGCTCAATTGGTGTGTCTGTGTAACGGTCACTGACTAGCCAGACTTGCTGTCTCCAAGAAGATCATTGGATGATTTGGGTGGGAATGGGTTCCTTTAAACCTATTGGCTGCTGCCTAGTGGACAACTGTATAAGTAGCTGCGCAGAAGCCTCTGTTTCAGTTCTGTTCCTGTTTGCCTCAATAAAGCAATGTTACTGCTAAGCTTGTAAGCCGCCCTGAGTCTTTGGAGAAGGGCGGGATATAAATGGAATTAAAATAAATAAAATAAATAAATCTTGCTTACTGCCTCCAAAGAATTCACTACACAACATATCCTCTATTAAGAACATCAATTAGCATGATAGAAGGATCCTGTAACATCACCACTCCTTATAAATGAATGATTTGTATAAGGTCACACTCAATGTGGTATCCATTTAATTATTGTTAGTTGCCTTGAGTATTAAGCAAAGTAGAAAGGAGTGATATACATCAAATAAATCATTTTTATGAACAGCTTATGCATCTCAGCAACCATTTTGTGAATGTGATGTTTTCAAAATTTAGGACATTCACTTAATAGGATTTCCTATCTTTATCTTGGGTTCCTTTATCTGAAGTGTTTTGTTTACAAGCTCCCTTAATTCATAATTCTGGATTAGTAGAGAGTCTCTACTTTTCCAGTCTATTTCTGGTATAAACTTATTTTTGCAACCTGTGGGAAAAAAGATCTTTTCCTCTGTTGTAAATGAAGAATTCTTTGAAGGTAAAGTTATCCATTAATGAAAGTAGTAACAGTTAGGACACCAGCTGAACTCAGAAGTAAGATTCCTAGATTACCATGCCAAATGGTGTTTCACCCTCTGAATTGTTACTTGCATACACTTTCCAGGAAAATTTGTGATATGATTTCTGAGCTTTCTTTTACTGGTTCAAACAGCTTGGCACTGGCTTGTTCATAGTCAATAAGAAGTAGGGCTGCTGTAACGGGATTAAAAACAGGGTAATATATTATCCTTGGAGTGCCAGACAATATATCAAGGTATTTATTTATTTTATTTTATTTTTATTTATTTAGTTATATTTATATACCGCCCTATTCCCTGAGGACTCAGGGCGGTTTACAGGGAATTAAAAATCCAAAATACAAAAATTAAGAACCAAATTAAAAAATATTAAATTAACCCTGTAGTCAGTTAAAAAGAACCCCAAATTAAAAATTCCTCCTCAGCCTGGGCCCGAGAGCTCGAAGAGCCAGGTCTTCAGGCCCCGGCGGAATGATCGAAGGTCGGGGGCAGTTCTCAGCTCCACCGGCAGCTGGTTCCAGAGGGCAGGCGCCCCCACCGAGAAGGCCCTATCCCTGGGTGTCACCCGCCGGCAGTCTCTTACCGGCGGGACCCTGAGCAGACCCTCCCTGTGGGAGCGCACTGGGCGAAGGGCATTTGATGCCGGCAGCAGGTGTTCCCTCAGATATCCCGGACCCAGGCCATGTAGGGCTTTATATGTGATAACCAGCACCTTGAATTTCACCCGGAGGGCAACCGGAAGCCAATGCAGCTCACGGAGTAGAGGTGTTACATGGGAGTATCGGGAAACCCCCATTACAACTTGCGCGGCCGCATTCTGCACCAGTTGAAGCCTCCGAGTGGTCTTCAAGGGCAGCCCCATGTTCATTATCAAATTTAGACTGCCCATCTCACTATCCAAGTGACATTTGCAGTCATGATCACCATTTGCAGCTTTGTTCCCTAGCTAATTCTCAGAAGATATTATAGGGTGAAGAAAAAAAAGTGAATACAATAGGCAACCTTCAGGCACCCCAGGAGAAAGAGAGAGGGAGATAGAGGGGGGGGGGGCAGGCAGGCAGGCAGACCTTAAAGGCAGAAGAATATTATATCTCTACAGAAATGGGATGGAATACACTTGAAGGAAGGGAATCTATACAATGGAAATACAAGAGAAAAGACAAACACACCTGTCTCTAGGTCAGCACTTCTCAAATGTGTTTCTCTTCTATCAATTTCTCAAATGATTCAGCAACTTCAAAGTATGAGGACTTCAACTTTCAGAATGCCCAAATCAGCTGGCTAAGGAATTCTAGGAGTTGAAGTCCATGAAATTTAAACTTGCCAAGTTTGAGGAACGCTATTCCAACTTGATGGGTATGCTGTACTATTTCATCTAAGGTGCCAAATTAATTAAAAATCTTCCTGTTGGGCACTTTCCATTAAGATCAGGCACAAACAATATTTAGTACTTGATTTTTTTTATTCCACAGACATTAATATTTATTATTATTAATAATAAGTGGATGAAGAAAAAAAATGAATTGTGGGATGTGTAGAATCAAAACAGAATATTTTTAACAAAACAACAAAAATGCCGTTAGTGAGATTGTTGGCCTGCCTCATAAGAATTCTTTCTGATTATGAATTTTGAAATGTGAAAAATGAGCATAAAAAGATAATATATACTGAGAACATCAAATGCTTTTTTTAAAAAAGACTAAGGCAGATCCATAAAATCATCAATGACTTAAACTTGTTTAAAAAACCAACTGTCAGTTGTCATTTGTAGGTATGAGTGTTTCTCAAATCCTATTTAACTCTTAAGTGTATTACCTTTAAGTATTTCAAGCATTTTTCCATTTTTTTCTTCTTTTAATGTTATTATAACTGCTATTTTTGAACATATAATTCATATTGTTCTATGAATTCCTTTTCTTCTTCCATATTTTAGTTTAGCATTATTATACATGTGTGAGTCTCTCTCTGCATGTGTGTGTATGCAGATATGCATAATATATGGTTTAACCTATAGTTGAGTTTCCTAAATCCAATCCATTGAAAATGCTTCCACAGAATTAGTCCAATCTCATCACCCGACACAATTATGACTCACTGGATATTTATTGGTCTAAAATCTGGGAGATAAGTCCTTTCCTTTAAGAAAAATATGTTTCACATATTAAAGCAAAAGGCCATTGTCACCCTCACTCAAACTCTGTTTCACCTCAGTTCACTATAAAATGAATAGAAACTGGTAAATTCCCACTAATCCCAAATGCTTTTATAATAAGGGATATTACAACCACTGTATCTATCTTAAATTCAGCTTACTACTGTATAGGTAAGATATCCAGAAATATGTACTCTTATGAGGTATTTTAAAAGCCATATCAGATTGGGTCCCCCCCCCCTTATATTTCTTAGCTAGGGGAGAAGATGGAGTTCAAAGCTATATCCAAATCAGCAGCAAAATCACCTCTCCTCATTTTGAGAAGAAGAAACATTCTTGTTCAATTTATACTTTAACAATGTCATCTCATGGATTATCTCATGAAAGATGGAAAGTGAAATAACTGGCATTCTTTTCTTTAAGAAATTGGCTATAGTGTGCCAAATGTTTTTGAGTCTAATAGGTAACAGAACTTCCCCACTGTTTTTTGCTCTTTTGGAACAATAGGTCATTAGAAAAAAACACCTGCACTTAACCTTAGCCCAAAGGCCAGGAAGCTTTAAAACAAAGCAAAAGGAACGTTAAAGCTGATTTGATGAATAATATGTGGCATACATAAATATGTTTTTTGGTTTCCGCGCGTACCCAATTTCTGTCTCTATATGAACCCATAATATGCATATCTAATTTTTTCTGCCTTACAAACAAATAAAGCCTAAAAATTTTAAAAAATGTAAAGAAATCCATCAGAGATTTCTCAGAGTCAGCCAAAGTTGAAACCACAATGGCATAAATATTAGGAATATTTATTTTTTTCTGCCATCTGTTATTCTTCAATACAAATGTTTGCACAGGTTAGTATATTTGGATAGAATTATATCAAAGCAGCATATTTGATACAAAAATTCAGGAAAGTTAATATACTTCAGGATTTAATTGCTGTTAAATGGCTCCCATGACTGGATAAAATTGTCTAGGAAAGTGCACAAATAACTGATAGAAATAAGCATGAATATGGGATATTTGTATACAAAAATCATGATGGGCTAGTTGTAAAAAATATTTTTAGCGTACATTGTTAATTGGTGACAGTGGCTATGGATACCAGGGCTTTTAAAGAAAAACTGTTTTATTTGATAGACTAGGATAACATAGATGCATTTGGGACCCTTAAAATGGAATTGATTTGGAATGATCTAATGATTCAAATATTCCTCATCTACACATAAAATCCAGCACACCTTAGAGCCAACTGAATCTTGAATTTTTCTGAGAAACTGAATATAAACAAAAGACCCAAGGCAGTTTACAAATATATACAGTATTAAACATTGCACTTCCAAATAAATAGTTTGGCATGTAACAAAAGAGGCACAGTAACAAAACAAGAATATCCCAATTCAAAGTATTCTGGTACTGCCAGAAGTGATCCACAATCAGTGCCAACTGATTATGCAGTACTGTGCCTAGACCTGAAATCCAACTAGAAGGAGCCCAGTTAAGCCTTTTCCTCCAGACTCTGAAATTATTAAAGACTATCTTTTCAATAACCTTCCCCAAAACGTTTGGAACCAAAGCCAAAAATTATCTAACTCTGTTAGATCCTGGGATGCCTTCTTAAGAGGGAATTTGAAAAATATCTTTGTTTTGCTAGCCTTACTGCCTCACAGTAATCCTTAAGGATGGGTCCTACCATGTTCAATCAGACTTGCTTTACACCATCCTTCAGCAATAACCTCTTCTGCCACTTTATATCTTCAGGTTCATATAGAAACACTCACAGCTCATTTTTATTTATTTATTTTGACACAGGTCCTCTGCTCACCATCAAATTGTCCCTGATGGCCTGGGTGTTGCTCAGTGGTGGGATTCAAATATGTGAACACCCAGTTCTCTGTGTGGATGCCACTTCCGGAAGTCCATTGCCTGGGCAACAAAAAAAAATAGCTACCAGTTCTGCCAAAGTGGTGCAAACTGGCTGAATCCCACCACTGGTGTTGCTCCAGCAGAAAATATATGTTTTGCTTATGAAACTACAGGTAGTGCCTCAAGCACAGCAGCCACACAGGTTTCTCAATAGCATTTGTGGCTGCCATAAGACTCTTCAGTCTCCTTAGCATCTCACAAATATCATTGGGAACTCAGACTCAGCACCTTAAAATTTCTGACTACCCAACTTTTGCTATCTCACAGGGTGGGTAAATATTTGCTTCAATGGGCATTTGGTTACAGAAGTATGCATTTAATTTTACCTGATGATGCCTTTTGGGTACTATGTATTTTTTATATATGTATTAATGGTTCTTTCATAGGTCATGCTTTACCTTGTATTATTGAAGTTTTATGCACTTTGAATATATTGTACAGTGAAGAGTATTACATTTCGTAGAAAATAATCATGAGTAGTAAGTATGAGAGTTGCAGTATGATTTGAAGCAAAGCCGTAATTATTTGTATTTTTTTATTCCTATTCAAACATGCTTGCATATGCTTCTACAGACTGACATCTACAAATCACAGGAGCTCTCATGGAAACTGGCAAACTTAAATGTGTCCTCTTCCTTTAAAAGAAAAAAAAAGATTGATTTTTAAAAACCCACACAATTTCACCCAGAAGTGAAAAACTAATTGCTTATGGTTGCCATTAAAAAGAAGTTTGAGATCCACTCCCTTTTATAACACAATTTGCACCAGGAGCTACTATTTGGTTATGGAATTTATCTGTAAATATAATTAAAAATTCAACCACTGAGTGCTCTGAATGAAGGGGTAAAATATTCATTGCAACACAGAGCACTTGAGCTACGTGATTCCCATTAACGTTAATGGGAGTCCTATGGCTAAATCCCTGAGCAACGTGATAAAAATTTACCCCCTAGTGTTTGCAGATGGAACAAAAGGATTATCTGACATAGCAACAGAAGAAGAATAAAATGAAATTTTAAAAGAGCCTCTGTGCTGATGTTTTGACCAGGAAATGATCAGGTTGATCAGAAAAAAAGAGAGTTTAATGAGAGATTTCTCTGTCATTTTCTTGACAGATGCAGCCCACTTCAAAAGCTTTCCTTAATATATTCTCTTTCAAGGTATGTTTTGTGTGACATACACACATACACACACACACATGCACACACGTACTCACATAAATAAATAAAATGGTGAGATATTTCAAATTGATGGTTGTCTAATTTTCAAAAGCTGATGGACTGCAGATCATCAGTGTCAGTCTCTGCTTTCCCTTTGGCTTCGGAACAAGGAGAAAAATTTCAGTATTTTCCAAATGTAGCAGGAAAGGAATCCTAGCATATACAATGAGACTGGTTAATTGCATGTGCCAATGGTTGCTGGGGTGTGCAGTCACCCACTGAGTGTGTAAGTGCTAGCTTTCACAAGGTACACCCCATTTTGTAAACAGGACTTTGAATATTCTGAAAATGCCACTTACAAACGTCAGTAGCCAAGAACGGTCTTAAGTACCCAACATTCATTCCTATGCACAACAGTAACTCAAAAATGGCAAAACTGATTTGTTTATGCTTTTGTTCACTGGGCTCCAGTCTGAAGTGAATTTTTATGGGTGAGTTTTAAAACCTTCAACAATAAAGGGTTTGTAATGGAAATGCTGATAGACGGTTATTATAGTGCTAGTCATAAATACAATACCATTTCATTTTATGTAACATCTTTCATACAAACTATCACAAAATGCTTTACAGTGAGTACTATCAATCGTAACCCAGACAGAAAGAGGAAATGAATTTAAAGATGGATTTTTTTTCCATAGAGGGGAAAGAAGGATAGATTGAAGGGACAATTCTGTAAAAAGAATCCTTACTTAGATTCTTCACCATAGAATGAACTAAGAGTTAAATATGGAAAAACTTTGGGTCAAATTGTGACTTCAAAATGAAGCAGTCAAAATTTGTAGCCATTGTTATACTGGGATTTATAAATAGGTGTTTTTTTATGGATTCCCCAGGTTCCAAAATATTCTGTAAATCACATTTCCTAGATCAGACATGTCAAACTCGTGACGTCATGTGATGTCGTGCAATGTATTGGAACTGTTTTGCCATTGCCAGTAATGGGGTGAGTGTGGCTTCTGCGTGACGCATCCAGCCCGCAGGCCGGCAGTTTGACACCCCTGTCCTAGATTATTTTTTTATTTATTTATTTTTATTCCATTTATATCCCGCCCTTCTCCGAAGACTCAGGGTGGCTTACAAGCTTATGCTTGGGAAGACATATAAACCTTTGCCTAGACACTTGCCTTACTGAAAATATCTTACAGTGGTAAAATCTTGTTTTACTCAGGATAATTTATCTGGCTTTGCCTTAGTTCATGATCAACAACTATGGATACATATCTCTTTTTGTTCATGCCAGGAAATACAAGGTATCTGCATTCCATTCCAAGGAATGTGGTTGGTATTTTGTAAATTTATTTTCAATTGAACTGAATATATATTTTGTACTTTATTTCTTTATTTCTTTATAAACATTCAGAACCAAACTAATAGCAATAGCAATAACACTTAGACTTATATACCACTTCACAGTGCTTTACAGCCCTCTCTAAGAGGTTTACAGAGTCAGCGTATTGCCCCCAACAATCTGGATTCTCATTTTACCGACCTCGGAAGGATGGAAGGCTGAATCAATCTTGAGCCAGTGAGGCTCTAACTGCCAAACTGCTGGCAGCCGGGAGTCAGCAGAAGTAGCCTGCAGTACTGCATTTTAACCACTGCGTCACCAAGGCTAATGATAGAAGAACAGTGTACATCATAGAAGAAAACATTCAACGAACATATAAACCTCTAAAAGAGGATTACTACCTACCCTAACCCAAGGCCTAGGGCACAGGTCTGCAACCTGCGGCTCCGGAGCCACATGCGGCTCCCAGTCCTCTACCATGTGCAGTCCAAAAAAAAAAAAAAAAGTGGGACTAAAAAAGTTCAACCAATCAATTCAAATATGCAGGGTAGGTGCATATCTCGCCTTGGCTCCACTCTTCAGTCAAACCCTGTTCTGCGCATGTGCGCATGTACGCACATGCGCACACATTTTTTGCGGCTCCCAGTTTTTCCTTTTGTGAGGGAACCAGTTCCGAGTGGCTCTTTCACTGTTTCAGGTTGCTGAGCCCTGGCCTAGGGGGAAAGGCAGGTTTTCAAAAACTTTGTAAAAATACTTAGGGACCATATAGATATCTGGGGAATACTGTTCCAAAGATTAGACATTATGACAGAGAACCCATGGATGGGCAGAAGCTATTGGATAAAGATTCAGACAGGATTGGTGTACCTTGCATTTTACCCGGAAGTTGTCAGCCAGTAGAGATTGTGGAGCAGCAATGGTATGTCCATTACCTCCTAGATTCCAAGTAATCTTATACAATTTCCAAGTAGTTTTCAAGGTATAGCACATTGTACTACTCCACCCACAAGATGACTAGTACATAAGTGACCATATGGAACCTTCTGTGCAAATACTCTACTGGCCACAGGAAAACCCTCAATCTGTGCATCAGTCCTTAAGTAGCAGTGCTACTCTATCCAGAACTAAACATGGAGAATTTTCAGGACTAGTGTGTCAAAACATCCACAGCCACTTAATGTTGCTGTGTTTGAGCTTGAATCTATTTCTCAAAACTTCACAGCCTCTAGATGTTGAGACAAAGTTTTGACAAGGCTTTCACTTCAACAGTCCAGGATATAAAACAGAGTGTCATCAGCATACTTATGATACCTGATCTCAAACAAATGGATGACCTCTCTTAATGGCTTTATGTAGTTCTCAAAAAACAAGCGGTGGGAGTGTCAAATGGTAAGGCATTTCACAGAATAGGAATCTCAACTATGAACTATTTTCACAGCCAACTCCAAGTGGAACTGCCCTCAGAGAAAGGAGAAGAACCATCATAGGTTGGTACACTAACTCCCATAGGTTGCCCAGAGGATTTCTTGATCAGTGGTATAAAAGCTACTGAAAGCTCAAGGAGAACCAGATCAGAGGCATCAGTCCCATACCAGCTCCAACAGAGATCATTCACAAGCATAGTCGATGCTATTCTTCTCCAAAGATTGAAGGAGACTCACCAGTAAATATTGTAAAGCCTTTCAATCTGAAGTTTCTTAATAGTTGAAATAGTTGAAAAGCAATTAAAAAGCAATTCCAAAAGTGAATAAAAAATGAGGCTTGATTGAGCTTTTTATCCATACAGGCTATGTTAATGATTGTGAGCTTGATGGAATTCCCTTAATGCCCAGCTGCTCTGTTCACATGCCAACTACAAAAACCTCAGTTCTCGCAGCATATTTGATGTCTCCTTTTTCCAGAGACATCAAAAGTGGACAAAATTACGCCTTCTGGTCACTGATTGCTGCTGCAACGCCAATCCTGCTCTACAATGACATTCAACTCAGCATGTCCAAATCAGAAGTCCCAAATATCTCAGGCTTCTCAATGGGCATTTACTTCTGTGAAACCCATTCCTATATGGCACCAAAAAAGTTTGTTAGTCATCTTCTCATGAAATCAAGAATAAAACACAAAAGCTTTCGAATTCACCACTAAATCAAAGGCTCAAATCCTGCCCAAGCGTCATTATATAGTTCTGACAGGTGGCTGCAAACCCCTCCTCAAAAGTTGCATCCTTGTTACAATTCTGGTCACTTTATTTTCTAATTGTTGATCTCTTCTCAAAAACATTTTCAAGAACTGGAGAAATTCTGCTTAACTATATTGCTAAATTATTTGCCATTAGGCAGTCACATTGAAATTGATAATTCCTTTCTTCTAGAGAAATAAATAGGTAGATATAGGTAGATATTGATATAACAAAGTAAATAATGCAGTGATTATCTGATGGCAAACATCTAGGCATAGAAATCTATTAAAAATGAATTTTGTAATTTTACAAGGTTAAAATACTGCGTTCCTGCTTCTGCTTCGCATACATAATTGACAGCTTCTTAATAACTCATTAAAACACTGAAAATCATATGACAAACACAGAACAAATACTATAAAGAAAAAAATACAAATACAAAAATACAAATTACAAAAATAGTAAAATAGTCAGTCATGTCCGACCCATCGCGACCCTATGGACAATGTTCCTCCAGGCCTTCCTGTCCTCTACCATCTTCTGGAGTCCATTTAAGCTCACGCCTACTGCTTCAGTGACTCCATCCAGCCACCTCATTCTCTGTCGTCCCCTTCTTCTATTGCCCTCAATCTTTCCCAGCATTAGGCTCTTCTCCAGTGAGTCCTTCCTTCTCATTAGGTGGCCAAAGTGTTTGAGTTTTAGCTTCAGGATCTGGCCTTCTAAAGAGCAGTCAGGGTTGATCTCCTCTAGGACTGACCGGTTTGATTGCCTTGCAGTCCAAGGGACTCGCAGGAGTCTTCTCCAGCACCATAGCTCAAAGGCCTCAATTCTTTGGCGCTCGGCCTTTCTTATGGTCCAACTTTCACTGCCATAAATTGCAACGGGGAAGACCATAGCCTTGACTATACGCACTTTTGTTGACAGGGTGATGTCTCTGCTTTTTAGTGTGCTGTCTAGATTTGTCATGGCTTTTCTTCCGAGGAGCAAGGGTCTTTTAATTGCCAGGAATTGAGAGGTCCGGATGCCATGATCTTGGTTTTCTTAATGTTAAGTTTCAACCCAACTTTTGCACTCTCCTTCTTCACCTGCAACAAGAGGCTCTTTAGTTCTTCTTCACTTTCTGCCATTAGAGTGGTATCATCTGCATATCTTAGGTTGTTGATATTTCTTCCGGCAATCTTAATTCCAACTTTTGATTCATCTAGCCCTGCCTTTCTCGTGATGTGCTCTGCATATAGGTTAAATAGGCAGGGTGACAATATACAGCCTTGCCGGACTCCTTTCCCAATTTTGAATCAATCAGTGGTTCCGTGTCCAGTTCTCACTGTTGCTTCTTGGCCCACATATAGGTTTCTCAAGAGACAAATACTGTAAGATGGTCTGGTACGCCCATCTCTTTAAGAACTTGCCACAGTTTGTTATGATCCACACAATCAAAGGCTTTAGCATAGTCAATGAAGCAGAAGTAGATGTTTTTCTGGAACTCCCTAGCTTTCTCCATGATCCAACGTATGTTGGCAATTTGATCTCTAGTTCCTCTGCCTCTTCGAAATCCTGCCTGTACTTCTGGTAGTTCTCGATCCGCATACTGCTGGAGTCTAGCTTGTAGGATTTTAAGCATAACTTTACTAGCATGAGAAATGAGTGCAATGGTGCGATAGTTTGAACATTCTTTGGCACTGCCTTTCTTTGGAATTGGAATGTAAACTGATCTTTTCCAATCCTGCGGCTGCTGTTGAGTTTTCCAAATTTGCTGGCAAATTCAGTGTAGCACTTTTACTGCATTGTCTTTTAAGATTTTGAATAGTTCAGCTGGAATACTGTCACCTCCACTAGCTTTGTTGTAGCTCAGCCTTTCTAAGGCCCACTTCACTTCACATTCTAGGATGTCTGGCTCGAGGTCAGTGACCACCTCATTGTGATTATCAGGGATGTTAAGCTCATTCTTGTATAGTTCTTCTGTGTAATTTTGCCACCTCTGCTTAATCTCTTCTGCCTCTGTTAGGTCCCTGCCATTTTGGTCCTTTATCACGCCCATTTTTGCATTAAACGTTCCCTTCATCTCTCCAATTTTCTTGAAAAGATCTCTGGTCCTCCCTATTCTATTGTTTTCTTCTATTTCTTTGCACTGTTCATTTAAGAAGGCATTCTTATCTCTTCTAGCTATTCTCTGGAATTCTGCATTCAATTGGGCGTATCTTTCTTTTTCTCCCTCTCCTTTCACTTCCCTCCTTTCCTCAGCTATTTGCAAAGCTTCCTCAGACAGCCATTTTGCTTTCTTGCATTTCTTTTTCTTTGGGATGGTTTTGGTTGCTACCTCTTGTACAATGTTGCGAACCTCTGTCCATAGTTCTTCAGGCACTCTGTCTATCAAATCTAATTCCTTAAATCTATTTGTCACCTCTACTGTATATTCAACAGGGATATGATTTAATTCATACCTGAGTGGCCTAGTGCTTTTCCCTACTTTCTTCAGTTTAAGCCTAAACTTTGCAATGAGAAGCTCATGGTCTGAGCCACAGTCAGCTCCTGGTCTTGTTTTTACTGACTGTATAGAGCTTCTCCATCTTTGGCTGCAGAGCATATAGTCAATCTGATTTCTGTGTTGACCGTCTGGTGATGTCCATGTGTAGAGCCGTCTCTTGGGTTGTTGGAAAAGAGTGTTTGCTATGACCATCGTATTCTCTTGACAAAATTCTATCATCCTGTGCCCTGCTTTATTTTGTACTCCAAGGCCAAACTTGCCTGTTATTCCGGTTATCTTTTGGCTTCCTACTTTAGCATTCCAATCCCCCATGATGATAAGGACATCATTTTTTGGTGTTAGTTCTATAAGGTGCTGTAGGGCTTCATAGAACTGGTCAATTTCATCCTCTTCAGCAATGGTGGTTGGGGCATAGACTTGGATTACTGTCATTTTGAGGATTGTATCCCAGTATTGCTTTTCCTACTCTTTTATTGACTATGAAGGCTACTCCATTTCTTCTGAGGGATTCTTGCCCACAGTAGTATACCTGATGGTCATCTGAATTCACCCATTCCTGTCCATTTTAGTTCGCTGATACCTAAGATGTCGATGTTCAGTCTTGTCATCTCTTGTTTGACCACGTCCAGCTTTCCTTGATTCATGGATCTTACCTTCCAGGTTCCTATGGAGAAAAATCTTTACAGCATCGGACTTTCCTTTCACCACCAGACACATCCACAGCTGAGTGTCCTTTCGGCTTTGGCCCAGTCGCTTCATTCTTTCTGGCGCTACTAGTACTAGCCCTCTGCTCTTCCCCAGTAGCATATTGGACACCTTCCAACCTGAGGGGCTCATCTTCCAGCGTCATATCTTTTTGCCTTTTGGTACTGTCCATAGGTTTTTCATGGCAAAGATACTGGAGTGGGTTGCGATTTCCTTCTCCAGTGGATCACGTTTTGTCAGAAATCTCTGCTATGACCTGTACATCTTGGGTGGCCCTCCACGGCATAGCTCATAGCTTCATTGAATTACGCAAGCCCCTTCACCACAACAAGGCAGTAATCCATGAAGGGGAAGCAATGTTACAGGTGAAAAAAAAACAATCTAATTTATTTCATTAGAGTTTAAAAAAATAAAAAGATCAGTATGATCTTAGAGAGCTGGAGGTCCAGCCGATCTGAACCCGACCGATTGCGGTTAAGAACCTACATTAGGTCTTATCTCGCTGCGATGAGGGAGGCGAGGTGTAATTACTTCTCCACCCTCATCGCGTCCGCAGATAATCGCCCGGCCGCCTTGTTTAGGGTGACTCGCTCCCTTCTTAATCAGGAGGTGAGGGAGGATCCCTTGCAGGGTCGTGCTGAGGAGTTTGGTCAACATCTGTCGGATAAAATCGCTCGGATTCGGACCGGTTTGGACTCCAGCTGGGCAGAGTCTGACGATCAGGACACGGGTGGTCTTGTCAATGTTATCTGGGAGGAGTTTGATTCTGTGACCCCTGATGAAGTGGACAGGATTATGGGGAAGCTGAGTTCCACCACATGTTTATTGGACCCGTGCCCTTCTTGGCTGGTTTATGCAGCTAGGGAGAGGACACGAGGCTGGCTCCAGGCGGTTATATCTGCTTCTTTGAGTGAGGGTTGTTTCCCCACCATCTTGAAGGAGGCGGTGGTGAGACCTCTCCTCAAGAAGCCTGCCTTGGACCCAGCTGTATTGAACAACTTTCGTCCAGTCTCCAACCTTCGCTTTCTTGCGAAGGTTGTTGAGAGTGTGGTGGCGCATCAGCTCCCTCTGGTCCTGGATGAAGCGGATTATCTGGACCCTTACCAATCGGGTTTCAGGCCCGGGCACAGCACGGAGACGGCATTGGTCGCTCTGGTGAATGATCTCTGGAGGGCTCGGGATAGGGGGTATTCCTCTGTCCTAGTCCTATTAGACCTCTCGGCGGCTTTCGATACCATCGACCATGGTATCCTGCTGCAGCGTCTCAGGGGATTGGGAGTGGGAGGCACGGTTTTTCAGTGGTTCTCCTCCTATCTCCTGGGACGCTCGCAGTCGGTGTTGGCAGGGGGGCAGAGGTCGACCCCTAGGACTCTCGCTTGTGGAGTTCCTCAGGGGTCGGTCCTCTCGCCTCTCCTGTTCAACATCTATATGAAACCGCTGGGTGAGATCATTCGTGGTTTTGGAGTTGGGTATCATCAATATGCTGATGATACCCAACTTTTTATTTCGACCCCAAACCACCCCAGTGATGCCCTCGCTGTGATGTCCCGTTGCCTGGAGGCGGTTCGGGTCTGGATGGGGAGGAACAGACTTCAACTCAACCCTGACAAGACTGAGTGGCTGTACATTCCGGCTTCCCGAGACACCTGGGATGTTCCACCTCTTTCTATGGGGGGTGAGCTTTTACCCCCTGTGGATAGGGCTCGCAACTTGGGAGTCCTCCTAGATTCACGACTCACTTTGGAAGATCACATGGTGGCCGTGACTAGGGGGGCTTTTGCCCAGGTTCGCCTGGTGCGCCAGTTGCGGCCCTATCTGGACCGGGAGGCCTTGTGTACGGTCACTCATGCGCTCGTGACCTCTCGCCTAGACTACTGTAACGCTCTCTACATGGGACTTCCCTTGAAGACTACTCGGAGGCTCCAACTGGTACAGAATGCGGCCGCGAGAGTTGTCTTGGGAGTTTCCCGGTACTCCCATGTTACACCTTTGCTCCGTGAGCTGCATTGGTTACCAGTTGTCTTCCGGGTAAGGTTCAAGGTTTTGGTTATGATCTTTAAGTCCCTACATGGCATGGGTCCGCGATACCTCGAGGACCACCTGCTGCCGGCGTCGACTCCCCTCCGCCCTGTGCGCGCCCACAGAGAGGGCCTCCTCAGGGTGCCTCCTGTCAGGGAATGTCGACTGGTGGCCCCCAGGGGGAGGGCCTTCTCTGTGGGTGCTCCGGCGTTATGGAATCAACTGCCGGTTGAGCTCCGGATGGCATCAGACCTCCGATCCTTCCGTCGCGGGTTGAAGACCCATTTATTTGAACTAGCGGGTCTGGCCTGATGGGGGTACTTGGGTTTTTTATAGGTTTGTTTTATTATTCTGGTTTTAACTTGGGCATCAATTTAATTATCTTTTAATGTTTGTACTGTTGTTTATATTTATGCCCTGTGAACCGCCCTGAGTCCCTTTGGGAGAAGGGCGGTATAAAAATCTCAATAAATCAAATCAAATCAAATTTTTAAATCTTTGTTATACATAATGTTATATGAGGTTGAATATAATCAGGAAATTCAGTATCATCAAATAACCTTTTCATTTTGTACTCTTTTGTGGCTCAGTTTTCTGTGGCTAGAGCTCCAATAAAAATGGTAAAGGAGTCCCTGTGGATTTTGCTTTGCTAGTCGTTGTAGGGAGTGGTGTTCATCTTCGTTTCAAGGTTATTGAGCCAGCACTTCCCAAAGATGTTTCTGCAGTCATGTGGCCAGCATGATGTTACAGAGCTCTTTTACTTCCCACCGTAAGGGTACCTATTTATCTACTCACATTTGCATACTTTCAGATTGATAGATTGGCAGGAGGAAGGATGGGAGGATAGGAGGTCACCCTGTCATGTGGCACTTGGGTCTCGAACCTGGGCTGCTGGCTTTCCAATGACCACTGAGCCACCACGCTGCCCTTGGAGATTCAAGGGCTATGTAAAAAAGATTTCTCAAGAATGTTATATATATTAAGCAAAATTAGTCCACTTGCCACCTCCACATTCTACATACAATGTGAGCTCCATTTTTCACAGAGCCATCTTCAGTCTGCTATTTCTTTCATGGAAGTCCAACAAACAATATTTGTGAAGTGCAGCTTATTCTAGGGAGGGAATGTGCAGACCAGATAACTGCATTCTGTCAGATCATTAAAAATGTGTAAATGTAAGAAGTGTTTACAATTGTCAAGTTCCGCATAGCTAGCAACCAGGAAAACAAGAATCCTATAGATTTCAGGGAAGTATCTTTAATCTTTAATGGTAGCCTTCAAAACTACAAAAGGAATTCCCAGCAGAGTTGTAGTGACTTATTTAAGGCAGATTTTCTGACCTTGAGAATGGAGAAGAAATAAGTGAGCCATTAAAACAGACTTTTAGAAAAGAGGATTCTATCCTGGAGAAGAGAAAGAATAAGACAGAAACTCAGAATCATCCCACTTTGATTTTGTGTGGCAGAAGATGGGAGAAAGACAATTTCTGACTGGCTTTAAGGTTCTGTATCAATGAAAAAGCATCAGTGGGATCTCCGTTGCTTGTGTCTTTACCTTGCAGATTTGCAAGCTTAAGCAAGATAATCACTGAGTTTATTAGTACATACAGATAGTCCTCAATTTACAACCATAAAAGAGCCTGCCTATCATACTCGTAAGTCATGATGCAAAATCTGATTTTGTGACCATTTTTGTGGCAGTCATCAAGCAAACTCTGCTGTCATAGTTTTCTGCCAAATTGTGATTGCTGTACCACAGAAGGGATGGTGGCACTTTCAAATCAGATCTACATACCTTTACACCAACTCAGCATATTGCCCCCAACAATCTGAGTCCTCATTTTACCAACCTCAAAAGTATGGAATGCTGACTCAACCTGGAGCTCCATCAAGATCAAACTCAAGCTGTGGGACGAGTTTGCCTGCAATACTGCATGCTAACCAATGTGCCACCTGGGCTCTTATTATGACAAGGAGTTGGTGTAAAGGTATGTAGACCTGATTTGGGGTATAGAGGGGAAAAATGAGTGAATGGTTAGAGTGAATTTTTAGAAGATTACTACATTTAGGGAATGATCATAGCATGAGAAAAATCCTAAAATAACCATACCTCAATTTGGTTTGGGGGGCAGAAACACAGACAGGGTTTCAGGATTTTGTATACTACTCTACCACAATAAAGAACATTCCTAGAATTTCTGCCATGCCTGTTTTTTAACCTTGCCTACCTCAAAGGGCTGACACTTTCAAACCCTTCCTTTCCATGTATTACAGAGGGTAGTGAGCACAGCACAAGACATTGTGGGCTGTTCCCTGACACCACTGGATGACATCGCCAGGACTCATTGCCTTGGAAGAGTGAGGAAGATTCTCAGGGATGACTCACACCCTGGACGGTATCTCTTTACTCTCCTACCATCCGGTAGGAGATATAGGAATATAGCCAGCCGTACCAACAGGCTGAAAAATAGCTTTTATCCGTGGGCTGTTAGGCTTTTAAATGGGACATAATCTTATGCAGAATTGACTTGGGAGGCCGGTGTGTGGTGTAGTTGGTTCACATAGTGTGGTGGGATGGAGGGTTTGTTGTCACTGTGTGTTAGGGGGAGAGAGCACGGGGGGGGAGGCTCAGCTAATCTCAATGTACACATGTTGTACTTTGACAATAAAGGTTTATTATTATTATTATTATTATTATTATTATTATTATTATTATTATTATTATTATTATTATTATTATTATTATTATTATTATTATTATTATGTGGACTGTCATGAGTCTTCTCACCTAAACTGAACTACCTTTCCCCACTTTCTTCTCACAGTGTCTAACAACTGTGCTCCCCTGGTTTAAATGCTTAAAGCATTTGTGTATAAGGATGCTTGTGTATAAGGATGTCTTGATTCAGGATATGAAAGTATATGTATTTTTATGCAGATGATGCCATATTGTTGGCTGAGAACCCACATTATCTATGCTAGATAGATTACATAGTGCAATTAGGAACATAGATCTGAACATTAAAGTGTCAAAGACCAAGTAGCTGTTTTTAACAGGGAAAATGGAGTGAATAATTTTAAGTTGTACATAAATGGCAAAAAAAAACCTAGAGTAAATGCATGCATTTGTGTATCTTAATAAAATGCTTACTCAAGATGGGGAAAATGGCTAGAAAAATATTTATTTATTTTATTTATTGAAACATTGAGTGTGAATACTAGTAGAAAGGTAATGCGTACTATGTTGCAAGGAATAAATATCTGTTGCAAAAAGGGGAAATATCTATGTATAAGAGCATGCCACTACCAAATGAAAGTGATAAATGGCTAAGAAAATAGAAAAAAAGAAAAATAAGTGTGTGGTAACAGAAGAAGTGTTAAAAACGAATAGATGTTGCATGAGTGCAGACTGAAAACACCAATGATTGACCAATATGAAAGAAAAAAATGATATGACTTGGTCAAATAATTAATGACAAGCAAATTGCAAATTAAATATATGAAGTAAGAATAAATGGCCTGAGGGGAAAGGGAGACCTAGAAATTTATTTTGAGATAGAGTGATGAGGATCTCAAAAAGGGAGAGGGAAGAAATTTAAAGAACAAGCAATGATGTACAAAGTGGCATATGGACACAGTGGAAAGATTTTTCAGTCCTGACTCTGGGTTGGCCTTTTAACCCTTCTACCTATTTTTTGCTTGGATCCTAGTTATTATTTGGGCCTGATTTAGTTAGACTTCCAGAGAAAAAAGGAGGAACCTGCCCCACTTTACATCGGGGAGAACTGTGTAGAGAGAGTTTCCTCCTTTAAATTTCTGGGAGTCTACCTCTGTGAAGATCTGACCTGGAAAGTTAACACAACTCAGGTGGCTAGAAAGGCCCAACAGAGGCTTCACTTTCTTAGGGTCTTGCGGAAGAACAGGGTAGAACAACAGCTAATGACCGTCTTTTACCGGTCTACTATAGAGAGCGTCCTCTCGTATGGTATTGTGGTTTGGTATGCTGGTCTGACAGCCGCGGATAGGAAAATATTACAGAGGGTAGTGAGCACAGCACAAGACATTGTGGGCTGTTCCCTGACACCACTGGATGACATTGCCAGGGCTCGTTGCCTTGGAAGAGTGAGGAAGATTCTCAGGGATGACTCACACCCTGGACGGTAGGAGATATAGGAATATAGCCAGCCATACCAACAGGCTGAAAAATAGCTTTTATCCGTGGGCTGTTAGGCTTTTAAATGGGACATAATCTTATGCAGAATTGACTTGGGAGGCCGGTGTGTGGTGTAGTTGGTTCACATAGTGTGGTGGGATGGAGGGTTTGTTGTCACTGTGTGTTGGGGGGAGAGAGCACGGGGGGAGGCTCAGCTAATCTCAATGTACACATGTTGTACTTTGACAATAAAGGTTTATTTATTTGTTTTCATAGTTCCTCTGATAGGATCAAACAGGATCCTCATGTTAGAAGAAAAAGTGTTGAGCAAATGTGAATATGCAAAATACATGTTTAACACCCATGTACATATAGGCATTTTTGCTAGAGAGCATGCATGGTGGCAACTTTTTTTTTTAAAATCCCATTTATATCCCGCCCTTCTCCGAAGACTCAGGGCGGCTTACAATCTAAGAAGCACAAATCAACGTGCTTAGCAATAGCCTTCATTCTATGTATATGCCTGCTTATTAGGGCTTTCGCCCCCCCCCCCCAAGCGGCATTATTACAAAGTCAGCTTATTGCCCCCAACAATCTGGGCCCTCATTTTACCTACCTCGGAAGGATGGAAGGCTGAGTCAACCTTGAGCCTGGTGGGATGCGAACCTGCACTAATTGCAGGCAGCTGGTGTTACTTAAGGAGGCATTGGCCCACTGCTCCACCAAGGCTCTTCTCACTGACTCTACATATATGGACAAACAACTTTTTGAAATATTGGCTGAATCATAAGGAAAGATGAGGCAACACTGTAAAAATGGCTAAATTATTGTTGTGTTTCAACCCATGATAGATATAATATTAAACCTCTGGCCTTTGAAGATGCATATTCAGTTTTAAAGCAGTTCCCTGCTTTTACCTACACTGTACTAGTGACACTCTTTAGCAGTATGAATGAATGAACCTTTATTGTCAAAGTACAACCATGTGTACATTGAGATTGGCTGAGAACAATGTTTCAGTACAAACTACGGAATGACTTATATAAATGGCTTATTTCCAAAAGCATGCATTTATCTTTGAAGTTAACATAAACACTGGCATTTTCTGGCTCCTGAATCCTGGTTCTTCTCACCTCTGAGGAAGCTCAAATGAGTTTTTGCTAACGAAGAGTGTCTTCCATTTGTCCTCATTGGCATGGAACGAAGGCCGTCTCGTCTCCTTTCCTCTTATGTGCTGTTGCAGTGACAGGGTTAAATTGCTAATAGAGGTTTCATGAGGTCTGCCAAAGCCCACTTTTCAACACTTACATCTGTTCAACAATTATTACAGCATTTTTGTCATAAAAAATTCAACACCCTGAGTGTCGTGCTAGCAAAACCTGAAAATTTATGCAGTGAACAGAATAGCTAATTTCTCTAAGGAAATGGGGGGGGGTGGGTGAGCGATGGGGGAAAGAGGAGAAAACTACAGATTGAACTAAATTCTCCAGCACGGTATCTGCACACATCTGACTCCCTCTTTAGGTTTTGTCACCATGTAGCAGATGCCTGAGAAACACTAGACCTTGCAAAACAGATTTATGCCTTCGAAGAAACAATGTTTAAAGCTCTGAAGGGTGCTGCTGTGCCCAGCTCACTATGTCATGATCAAATTGCATTTAAATTGCAGACTTGACTTAGGACAGCATGATGAGTTCCCTACACTGTATCACTGTAGAATTACAAAGCCTTTTTAAATGCATATATTTTAGAAAAAGAAAAAAGCAGATATGAAACAGGAGGTATGAAAGGACAATTGATGAAAAAGTGAGTTATTTAATCTCAGAGATTTTGTGTAAGCGCAAGAGAGTTTTCCATAGAAGGAAGACATTTCTTTTTCCCAGAAATGATGTTACTTCTTTCTTCCATAAGGCTTGGAATATGGATTCTATATGGAAATTAAAGCTGTCTAGTTAGAATGTCAGGCAATCCCCTTTAATTCTCAAGGATCAGACATGCTTCCAGGATTGGTGGTTTCAAGTCACCATGATAATTGCAACAGTGATGAAAGTCTTGCAGCACTGCAGATATAGCAGAGAAGATAGAGAATGAGGGAACTGTTTGTTTCTAGAAACCAGAGGATTTACCTTACATAACATACTTCATTAGTTCTATGTATAATGTTATCCAACATAATAATTTAAGTTGAATATGTGCAACTCAATAATAAAAAGCAACATACTGATAATGTGAAAACTTTTATCATCAGTGCAAAATTTATATAAACTTAAGGACAGGTCTTCTCCAACATCTAGCTATTTGGGATTTGAGATCCCAATTTCTCTGGAGCATTCTAATTTTGGAAAGTTTGCCAACAAGTTCACCAAAATTCAATTATTAATTTTGTAGATTCTTTTTTGTACACAAAAACTATCTAAGATGCTTTAGCTCTTTATTTTATCATAGAAAATAAAATATTTTTTTAAAAATTGCTCTTTGCATCAACAACCGATGAAACACACTGAGATTAAAAAACAGAACTAAACTAAAACTGAGGTAGATTTAGATATATTTTCTTAAATGAAAAAGGCAGTCTGGAACCCATCCACAAAAGCTCTTAGTCTGGCTCAATAATGCTAAGTAATCTGGTACTCCAATCCATTCATTTTTGATGCTATTAACAGAATAAAAGAGTTGGAAGGGACCTTGCTGGTCTTCTAGTCCAACCCCCTGCTCAAGAAGTACCATTTCAGACAAATGTCATTGAATATTGGACATGAACAGACTAAATGTTTCTTGGTTTGAAAACCCTTCACAGTCTTCCTAACCAACTTCCCCTTACTACTCCATCAAACATTTTTCCTTAACCATGAAGTACAGTGATATTATGTACAAAGTGCCTGATAATGTCATAAAAATACACATTAGAGTAAAATATGTATGTGCTTCTTATGAGAAAACAGCCAAACAGATATTTAAGAAAATGCAAAATGATTTGAGAATAAATCACACAAAATATTTGTGCACGCCTGGCAATGAAACCAGTTGATCATAGTGATTTGTGAAGCTGTAGGATCACATATCTATCATTAAAACAAATATACATCAGATGCACTGCATTCCATAACATCTATTATTACTGAACTAGGATAGATTCCCATGAGAATATTGTGACAAAGAGTAATAACACCACACTTGTATGTTCCGTAGAGTATGATGTTTATATGAGTTGGCCTTTCTATATTTGCAATTTATTTTATTCATAAAAATAGGTCAGCCAAGAGCACAGTCCAGCTTTCTATTGTATGCTGGCAACAAGCACTGACATGGTGAAAATATATTTAAAACACACAAGTTAGTAAAGAGACAGAAGTAATTTCTGCATATTCATGACTTTTCCATTTCCACTATAGCTTGTTACCAATAAATATCCCCCATGGAACCACCTTATTATCAAAGGAAAGAGCATTAATCAAAGCAGGGTCTGAAATACAAGGTACATACCATATACCATATTCAGCTCTGTTGTTGCAAGCTGCAAATCAAATGTAGCAAGCAAATTGAGTACTTCCACACTACAGCTTGACTTAATCCTTTATGTCAAAAAATAAACATGAAAACAAATCTTTAATCTGTTGAAATGCAAATGTGGATGAATCTTTAGATGGCATTGTCAAGAGTAGGGATGTACAGATTGGTGTAAATCCAATCTATTTTACTTCCCATTTTACAGAACAGATTTCCATGTGACAGATTTATGCCTAGATTTCTAATTAAAACATCTGGACATAAATTTGCTGGTCAGTTTATGGATTTTTTTGGGGGGAGTGGGGGTGTAAGTTATGTTTGAGAATATATAAATAGGGTTTTTATTTTATTTTATTTTATTTTTAGTGATATTGCTATCTTTTTTATTGTATCCATTTTTGGGTATGTTTTATATTTTGTATTTGGTTTTTTGTACACTGCCTTGGAATGTTTCTATAGCAAGAAAAGTGGAACATTAATTTAATAATGAATTATTTTTTTCCAAAAAAAGCTTGTGGATTTGCACATGCTTCACCTGCTCACAGCATGTAATTTTTGCTTTTATTTGACATTTCTGAAATGAACAGAACCTCACTATACTGTGAAAGTGCAGGACTTTTCCTCTGAAAGAAAAGTAAATAATATAAAGTTAATTGGATTTAATTTCTAATAACAAATTGTTATTTATTTATTTATTATTTATTAGTTGAATTTATATAACGCCCTATTCCCGAAGGACTCAGGGCAGTTCACAGGGCAAGTTAAAAACAATACAAAAGAGAGAATAAAATAAAATTAAATTAATACAGCCCACAATTAAGATAACATTAAAAATTAAAATTTAAAATTAATTTAATTTAATTTAATTTAATTAATATAATGTAAAATCACTCAGTCCAGGCCAGACAATTCAAACAACCAAGTTTTTAAGTCTTGGCGAAACGAGCGAAGGTCAGGGGCAGTCCGAAGCTCCATCGGCAGTTCGTTCCAAAGGGCGGGTGCACTCACAGAGAACGCCCTCCCCCTGGGAATCACCCGCCGGCAATCTCTAACTGGCGGAACCCTAAGGAGGCCCTCCCTGTGGGTACTCCTACATAAAAAGTAATTCTGTTTCACAAAAGATCTTATGCTTCAACCATATGTCTGAAATAAATGTTGATTTTACTTTGATTTCATCCTGAACTTGATACTTAATAAGATATGTTGCTGATTTATTTTGGATTGTTGATCTGATCCAGTTCACCAGTTCCAACTGATTTAGAAAATTCAGTTTGATTTTTCTTAACCATTTTTTTTTTGTGTGTGTGTGAGGGAAGGCAACTATTGTCTATGTAAATGACTTGATCTGAAGACAATTCAGTCAAATTTTCAAATCTATTTTGTGAATAAAAGTATGACTCACATTGACTTTTTGAATTGCATGCTATACTCTAGTCCTAATTAAAACCAGACTTGAAGTTAATATTAAGTCACATTATGCTCTACTTTTTTGCTTGGCTCATTTTTTCACTGACCACTCATTAAAGTCCAATTTGTTGTCTTGGGATATTGTATGCAACGAACTGAAGTTAAAAACAACAAAAAAGTAAGTAAAATCAGACACTTCCTCTCAACAATGTGCAAATAAGAATGTCCAAGACACAAGCTTTCTGTAGCTAACTCCGCACATGCGTGTAACACCAAGCAAGGGTTTGGTGTATATTAACTTTTCTTTTGCTCTTATGTCACATGCATGCACTCATAACCCTAAAATGTCTAAATGCTATGAAGATGTCTATATCAGCAATATCAAGTTCCTTGAAACCTGCCTCAGATAAACAGCTATTTTCAAAAATTTCTAAAAGGCATTTTTTCCCTTGGAATCATTTAATAAAGAGAGATACTATCTTTATTTTGTTTTCTTCTGCCAGTATATGGGACAATTTTTCTAGAGTTCCTACATACCTCTTTATTATGAGGAAAACAGTAATCATACCAATACACTTGAATCCAAAGTTTCATGCAGATTAAACATGGAAAGAAAACAGGGAAGGTTTTAGAGATGCTAATTCCAGTGGTGGAGTTGTTCAATGTACATTACCTGCTCCCATTTATTAAAATAAAGAATATTCACCTTGTGGCCTCTTATATGCATAGAACTTACAACAGTGTTCCCATTATCTCCACCAAAATAAATCCTAATTATTAATCTTAAAAGACAAACCAGAAATCATGTTACAGGCAAAAGAGGTGATAATTAGAATGCCAAAATAGTCAACTGCAGAGCAAAAAAAAACAAATTTTCAAAATCTTTGTCATTATATCAGCACCATGAATTAATTTCCCCAAGTACAAAGTATCCACAGAGTCCATTAGGCTTCCAGGATTATTCAGTTTTCATCAATCAACTGAATGTGAACACTTATTTTTTAACTTCTAGTTATTTTATGAACCAGTGCTTTAGTTGATAAAGAGGGAGACACGTATACAGAAAGGGAGAGATAAAAATTTGTCCATAAGTAAAAAAAACAACAACAATAAGACATTAACAAAGATGGACACCAAATGAAAACCATCTTGAATGAAAATATCATGAACACCAGAGAGACTCTGGGGAAAAATGCATGCATTTGATTTTAGATTATTCATACCAAATGGGAGAAGAGAAGGCACCACTCCTTCTTCAGTGCCTTTCCTGCCATGTTGAGAGTCAATAACCCATCACATCAGTAATCTTATGCAATCCTTCATAAGAATGTTTATTTCTCCAAAATCTCTTAAGTAGCAGAATCTGCTGTGCTGTCAATGTAGAGATTCTGCTAAGGACATTTCTGACATCCATCACAAGTCTGTCACAGTGAATATTTCAGGTGACTGAGCCAACACAGAAGCACTTTGTGTTCAGTATCACGGGAATCTGGATTTTAAAACAGACAACACAAAGATGCTTTCACTTCTGAAATTTTTTAGTGTAAGGTGTATAGTGCAATCCAACATATGTTCACTCAGAATCAAGTCTTACTGATTCTAGTGAGACTTATTTTTCTTTATGCATGAATACAAAATTGCTGTTGCTGTTATCAGCCCAGATCACTCCACTACAGGATGAAGGCCTCTTTTCTGAAGGTTATGGATGATAATCTACCAGACTGATCCAATGCAGGTTAATTGATAGTTGTCTTTTGATTTTCCAGTCTAGAGTTCTGAGATAACGATTGGCACAAAGTCACCCAGCCAACTTCTGTGCCTAAGAAAGGACTAGAACCTGTGTTTCTCTCCTCCTAGTGCAACATTTTAACCACTATCCTACATTGACTCTTGTTTATGGATATGTGTCTGTATATTTGTATACTGTGTGTGTGCGCGCGCCCATGCTTGCAACACTCATATGGACAATTCATCATGAGAACCTAAATATGTATACGAGATTAGATGTTTGTATATGCACATTTTTAAAAAGTTTTCTTCTTGTCCCTATGACTAACAAAACTATTCTTGAAGCTTGTTGAGCTTGCCTGTGAATTCCCTGGGCAGGAGTTCACACTCTCAGAGGCATGAATTTGATCACTCAAAATAAACAATTCTCCATGCAGACCAGCTTAATATAACAAATTAGTCACATCTGCTCCAGTGCATTTTACAGATGTGCAATTGCTTTGCACACACAGAAACAGTACCTAACATTCTTCTTACATACACACTGTAGGAATTTCAACTCTATATTTTAACACTATACATTTTCTTTTCTTAATTCTTAACTATTCTTAGATATTAAAATGTTTTTTTTCTATTCTTAATGTAGAATAACCTCTACTTGAACAGTTTCAACAGTGATGCAGGTTATGAAGGAACTAATTTGTGTGTTGGGTTTTAGATATATACAAGCTTTTCCTGTCCAGTCATGTGCAACTCTAAGGGACAGTGCTTATCTCCATTGCTTGGCCGAGGGAGCCAGCATTGTCCGAAAACATTTCCATGGTCATGTGGCCAGCATGGCTACACACCAAAGACACATTGGGACACTGTAATCTTCCCACCAAAGTAGTACCTATTCATTTACTCATATTTGCATGCTTTCGAACTGCTAAATGGACAGGAGCTGGGGCAGAAAAGGGAGCTCATCCCATTGTGCAATGCTGGGGTCTCAAACCCAGGCTGTCAGCTTTCCAGTTGACAAGCTCAATGTCTTTAACCACTGAACCATCGTGCCTGCCTCCTTTAGACATACACACTTCACATAAAATGCACCAATCATCAAATGCACTTCCAAAGCACAACTTCTAGTGTCTGACTGGGAAAAATTACCTTAATAATTAATAATTAATAATGCTGCCTGATGAAGAGATCAAAATGATCATCCAACCTGCTCCATTCCATATACTGACAATGATTTGAGTGGCAGTCTGAGTTAATATTTATATATTTATAGACTGCTGAAAATAGGAATTTATGGTATAATTACAAGCAAAAAGACAGAATAAAAACTAGAAATAAAAGCAACTCAATGTTCATACAGTAAACCTCAAAGGGTTTTTTGTGCAAAAAGCTCCATTTTCATAACCTTGTGAAAAGATTCAAGTGCCAGCTGAACCTTTGAGGGAGGCTATTCCACAAAGTGTGTGGTACCACTCGTCTTCACATATGTGAAGACCCCTGAACATCCTCACTTTGAACAAGTGTACAAGATGAGTCATAACAAAATGTTGGAAAGACGCTCTTCACCTTTCACTTTAAAATAATGGATATCATTTAGCAGGCACTGATTAGCAGGTATAAGTAACAGAAAATAGGAATCTTCTCTGATGATCACAGATTCTAGGAGCAGCATTCTTAATAGTAGCAACAACAGCACAACCGCATTTGATGATTTCAGATTCCCAACTCATAACAGAATTTAAAACTGTTCTAAAATGGTGTTTATTATTAGACAACAGCAACTATTATTGTACTGTATTGGTATCGTGCAAAACTCTAAAAGGATGAATAATTTTGAAGGCAATTCAACTAAACCATTCTATCAAAGCAGATATGTAAAGAGATGTTGCATGGCATTTTTACTTAGAGATTGGAACAGCCAAACTTTTATTTAACATGCTCCACTGTAAGCAATTCCCATGGTCTTTCTGAATGTTCAGAAATATCTTGCCTCAAAGCAAATAGGCTACTCAAGACAGATTAGCCCCACCTAAACAGTTCACAGTTCATAGTTCACAAGGGGAAGAGAGGGAAGGAAGGCTTCACTTTGAGCAACAAATCATATTGTATCTACTCTGATATTCAAAGTGTTGAGCTGGGTTGCACCCACTTTGCATAGACCTATTTTTTATCACCTTCTATTGAAGCAGATAATTGAGACTGAGAGGAAAAGGCTTGCCTGAAGCCATTTAAGATAAAGTAGGAATTTAAGGATTAACATCTCAATTTTAGTCACTATGCTACACCATCTCTCTGCTTTTTTCCCTGAAAATGAAAAATAATAGAGATCCTGGAAAGAAGCCATTTCCTCTCCTTCCCTCCCCCCCCCCCCGCCAAATGCAATGTGTTTAATCAAATCCCTCAACTTTTAGGAAAGTAGTAACTGTCTTTTTTTCTGTTTTTTTTTTAATCTTTATTCTTTACGTAAGCCTTAAAGACAAATTTTGAGAATGAAAAATAACAACTGGCTTTCGTTGAAAAGCTCCACTTGGCATTATTTTTTTTAATTCTAAGCACAAACAGGATTGCAAGCAAATACTGGCTTACTTGAGTTTCGTTTATAAAATGGTCATTAAGTTCATATCAAACGTGTGTTTTGGAGTTAAATCCTTTAAAACAATGTGATAGAATAAGTAATCATTTGACAGAAGTGCTTCTAATGAATTAGATTTCAAAACATTGGAAAGTCATTCACGGAAAACCTCTTTTTTTTTACCTTACTGAAAACATATCATTAGCCTTAATTTAAGTCAAGGTGAGGTTGGAACAGACATTGTAGAAAATTGTTGAGTAACTATTCTTTAATCCCATTTACGGACACTTTCAACAATGACATAGATATAATGAGATATTTAAAATCCTTGGGCCAGTCTTTTGCTAATGCTTTTTACAGTGGAAAGAATGAGTAATTCAAAATACACAAGTGAATCTCTTGCATGCTTTTTCTTGATTTGCTGGATGCATGTAACATAAATTGTGAAACCAATCTATTAATGACTCAAATTGGAATCTAGTTTCCTTTCCTTTCATAGGGGCCTTCAGCGATGAATATCATAATAAGTAGATCAATAAGCCCCTTCATGGATTACTGCCTTGTCGTGGCGAAGGGGCTTGCGTAATTCAATGAAGCTATGAGCTATGCCGTGCAGGGCCACCCAAGACGGACAGGTCATAGCAGAGAGTTCTGACAAAACGTGATCCACTGGAGAAGGAAATGGCAACCCACTCCAGTATCTTTGCCATGAAAACCCTATGGACAGTACCAAAAGGCAAAACGATATGACGCTGGAAGATGAGCCCCTCAGGTCGGAAGGCGTCCAATATGCTACTGGGGAAGAGCAGAGGGCTAGTACTAGTAGCGCCAGAAAGAATGAAGCGACTGGGCCAAAGCCGAAAGGACGCTCAGCTGTGGATATGTCTGGTGGTGAAAGGAAAGTCCGATGCTGTAAAGATTTTTTCTCCATAGGAACCTGGAATGTAAGATCCATGAATCAAGGAAAGCTGGACGTGGTCAAACAAGAGATGACAAGACTGAACATCGACATCTTAGGTATCAGCGAACTAAAATGGACAGGAATGGGTGAATTTAATTCAGATGACCATCAGGTATACTACTGCGGGCAAGAATCCCTCAGAAGAAATGGAGTAGCCTTCATAGTCAATAAAAGAGTAGGAAAAGCAATACTGGGATACAATCCTCAAAATGACAGAATGATCTCAGTTCGAATCCAAGGTAAACCATTCAATATCACAGTAGTCCAAGTCTATGCCCCAACCACCGGTGCTGAAGAGGATGAAATTGACCGGTTCTATGAAGCCCTACAGCACCTTATAGAACTAACACCAAAAAATGATGTCCTTATCATCATGGGGGATTGGAATGCTAAAGTAGGAAGCCAAAAGATAACCGGAATAACAGGCAAGTTTGGCCTTGGAGTACAAAATGAAGCAGGGCACAGGCTGATAGAATTTTGTCGAGAGAATACGATGGTCATAGCAAACACTCTTTTCCAACAACCCAAGAGACGGCTCTACACATGGACATCACCAGACGGTCAACACAGAAATCAGATTGACTATGTACTCTGCAGCCAAAGATGGAGAAGCTCTATACAGTCAATAAAAACAAGACCAGGAGCTGACTGTGGCTCAGACCATGAGCTTCTTGTTGCAAAGTTTAAGCTTAAACTGAAGAAAGTAGGGAAAAGCACTAGGCCAGTCAGGTATGAATTAAATCATATCCCTGTTGAATATACAGTAGAGGTGACAAATAGATTTAAGGAATTAGATCTGATAGACAGGGTGCCTGAAGAACTATGGACAGAGGTTCGCAACATTGTACAAGAGGTAGCAACCAAAACCATCCCAAAGAAAAAGAAATGCAAGAAAGCAAAATGGCTGTCTGAGGAAGCTTTGCAAATAGCTGAGGAAAGGAGGGAAGCAAAAGGCAAGGGAGAAAAAGAAAGATACGCCCAATTGAATGCAGAATTCCAGAGAATAGCTAGAAGAGATAAGAATGACTTCTTAAATGAACAGTGCAAAGAAATAGAAGAAAACAATAGAATAGGGAGGACCAGAGATCTTTTCAAGAAAATTGGAGAGATGAAGGGAACGTTCAATGCAAAAATGGGCATGATAAAGGACCAAAATGGCAGGGACCTAACAGAGGCAGAAGAGATTAAGAAGAGATGGCAAAATTACACAGAAGAACTATACAAGAATGAGCTTAACGTCCCTGATAATCACAATGAGGTGGTCACTGACCTCGAGCCAGACATCCTAGAATGTGAAGTGAAGTGGGCCTTAGAAAAGCTGAGCAACAACAAAGCTAGTGGAGGTGACAGTATTCCAGCTGAGCTATTCAAAATCTTAAAAGACGATGCAGTAAAAGTGCTACACTCAATTTGCCAGCAAATTTGGAAAACTCAACAGTGGCCACAGGATTGGAAAAGATCAGTTTACATTCCAATTCCAAAGAAAGGCAGTGCCAAAGAATGTTCAAACTATCGCACCATTGCACTCATTTCTCATGCTAGTAAAGTTATGCTTAAAATCATACAAGCTAGACTCCAGCAGTATGTGGATCGAGAACTACCAGAAGTACAGGCAGGATTTCGAAGAGGCAGAGGAACTAGAGATCAAATTGCCAACATACGCTGGATCATGGAAAAAGCTAGAGAGTTCCAGAAAAACATCTACTTCTGCTTCATTGACTATGCTAAAGCCTTTGATTGTGTGGATCATAACAAACTGTGGCAAGTTCTTAAAGAGATGGGAGTACCAGAACATCTTATTTGTCTCTTGAGAAACCTATATGCGGGCCAAGAAGCAACAGTGAGAACTGGACACGGAACCACTGATTGGTTCAAAATTGGGAAAGGAGTCCGGCAAGGCTGTATACTGTCGCCTTGCCTATTTAACTTATATGCAGAGCACATCATGAGAAAGGCAGGGCTAGATGAATCAAAAGTTGGAATTAAGATTGCCGGAAGAAACATCAACAACCTAAGATATGCAGATGATACCACTCTAATGGCAGAAAGTGAAGAGGAACTAAAGAGCCTCTTGTTGCGAGTGAAGAAGGAGAGTGCAAAAGTTGGGTTGAAACTAAACATTAAGAAAACCAAGATCATGGCATCCGGCCCTCTTAATTCCTGGCAAATAGATGGGGAAGAAATGGAGGTAGTGACAGATTTTATTTTCCTGGGCTCCAAGATCACTGCAGATGGGGACTGTAGTCAAGAAATTAAAAGACGCTTGCTCCTAGGGAGGAAAGCCATGGCAAATCTAGACAGCACACTAAAAAGCAGAGACATCACCCTGTCAACAAAAGTGCGTATAGTCAAGGCTATGGTCTTCCCAGTTGCAATGTATGGCAGTGAAAGTTGGACCATAAGAAAGGCTGAGCGCAAAAGAATTGAGGCCTTTGAACTCTGGTGCTGGAGAAGACTCCTGCGAGTCCCTTGGACTGCAAGGCGATCAAACTGGTCAGTCCTAGAGGAGATCAACCCTGACTGCTCTTTAGAAGGCCAGATCCTGAAGCTAAAACTCAAATACTTTGGCCACCTAATGAGGAGGAAGGACTCACTGGAGAAGAGCCTAATGCTGGGAAAGATTGAGGGCAATAGAAGAAGGGGACGACAGAGAATGAGGTGGCTGGATGGAGTCACTGAAGCAGTAGGCGTGAGCTTAACTGGACTCCAGAAGATGGTAGAGGACAGGAAGGCCTGGAGGAACATTGTCCATAGGGTCGCGATGGGTCGGACACGACTTCGCAACTAACAACAACAAAGATCAATAAGATGTGCTTTAGTCAAAGATTTGTCATGTGCTAAAATTAGAACTCGACTGCTGTTATTGAATATTCTGTCAACAAATTTCCCTCTCAAGGAAGATAGCAAAAATATTAGCAAGTGGCAACATTATCTGGTCAGGTTGAAATGACAATATTATTTCCTTTGTCTACTTCCCCCCCCCACCCCTCAAATCTCCTTTGTCTACTTCCCCCCCCCACCCCTCAAATCTCCATTGTCTCCAACAGAAATTAACATGTATAGTAATTTGTAGGGTCAATAACCAATAAATGTATTAATACTAAAGATCATCATTATATTCCATGTGTTAACACTTGGCAATAACTCTCCAATGGAAGTATTCTGAGGTTTTCATAAGAAAAACTGAAAAAACTGGAAAAACTTTCCTTCAGGACTTCAGAAGCACCAAATACTATTTCCCCAACTTTCATAATCATCATGCATAAATTCGTTGGACCTTTGGCATATGGGCAAAGACTTGAATTTCTGTGAATGCTACAAAAACCTTTAGGAATGTTCATATTGGTCCTTCCAAAAGTTGATAGTTTTCTGGATGGAGCAGGGAAACTCTCTTGCATATTTTCCCATAGCATTATAAGTAGTCCTCAACTTACAAACACAACTGAGTCCAAATTTTCTCTTGCTAAGCAAGACAGTTGTTAAGTGCGTTTTGCCCCATTTTATGACATTTCTTGCCACAATTGTTAAGTGAATCACTGCAGTTGTTAAGTTAGTACCATGGTTATTAAGTGAATCTGGCTTCCCCATTGACTTTCCTTGTCAAAGGGTCACAAGGTGATCACATGATGCCAGGACACTGCAACAGTCATAAATGTATGTCCAAATTCTGATCATGTGACCGTAGCTATGCTGCAATGCTTGTAAGTGTGAAAGAAGTCATAAGCCACTTTTTTCAGTGCTGTTATAACCAGTAAACTACTGGTTGTAAGTCAACAAATATTTTAAATAATGCTAGTGTCGAGCCTCACTGGCTCGCCACTCTCTGGGGAAGCTTCACCCCTCTGGGGGGACACCAGCCAGTCCGGGGATACCTACCTCCCGACGTGCCTGCCAGCCTCCGGTTCCTGTCAGCGGGTCCACAGCAGTGTGGAGGGCTCGTCCACCCGCCCACATGGCATGGGAAGCCTCTGCAGCAGCCGAACAACCAGGGCCAGCGCAGGCGGCCGCCGAACAGCTGACGGCCGTGTCTGCACAGTCTCTTCACTCTGTCGGGCCTCCGACAAGGGCCCTCGAGCCTCTCCAGCAACCGGCCAGCCGTGGCTGATTTGGAATGGCGCGAGCAGCTTTTGCAGACAAAACAGAACATGGCTGTCGGGTTGGAGAAACGGCGGGGACAGGTCGGACGCAGCGAGGGGTGACAGGGACTGAGGGTTTGCGCATGAGGAGGGGTCTGCGCAGCATGGGTGTGGGGATGTGAATAGGATGGACAGGGGAGCACGAGGAGGGGATTTAGGGACTGGGCCAGGAATTGCCTGGCAGACTTACCAAACGGTTGCCGCTGTCACGCGCAGCGCGGAGCAAGCGCGCAGGGAGGAGATGGGTGGGGTCTTTATCAGAGTGTGGGTGGATGTGGGTTTGTGTTGGAGGGGTGGGGCCGGGGTGTGTTCGGTTGTTAAAGGAGCGTTGGAGCAGGGTGCTGCCAACGCTGACTTTATTCCGGTTTAGTCTTTCTGTTTGGTTGCAAGAAGAATAAACAACGTCACTCGTACCTTGGATGTGTCTGTGGTTTGTCGTCAAGGACGCAGCGTGACAGCTAGTAGGATAGTTAAACAAGAAACCAAGTATACAAAGGTAGGCATAACAATCACAAACAAATTAGGCAATAATTGTCAAAATGACTATGTAGTTCACAGGATTTGAATTTTTAACAAGTATTTTTCAATCCTCTTAATATCTGACATTTAAAATACATTAGTGTATAGAATAATGTTCTCTCAAGTATGATCATTTCCTCATTTGTCTTTAGTTAATCAAGTAACAGCTTAACTGCAATGAATGACTTTAAGAGTAATCCAAGTTATGAGTAGTTCATATGATTGAATCTGGTTTTGCAAAAAAAAAACCAAAATCTATGCTCAAAGCTTACTGGAAATTCTACAGAGAATGGCATAAAAGAAACAATATAAATTAAAGAAGAGAAAGAATTATTACAGAAACAAAACATTGCCAAAAATATCTCTATTTGGCATCTGAAAAATAAATTTAGTTAGTGAATTGTTTCCATGTTATAGTTTTAAAACTCATTGTAAAAAGGTAGACAAATAAAATTTTCACTATTAGAATTTATAAAATGCTGACATGAGTAAAGGAAACAAAGGAATTTAGTACAAAGAAGAAATCTTGCTTTATTTTGTTAAGTAAGTTTTTTTTTCAGATGGTTATCATTTTTAACAATTACAATTGATAATATGAATCAGTTGTAATCAGAATTATGTTCCATTTATCTCTCTCAAATCTTGATAGATTAAGATAAAGAAGACTGATTTGACTTAGACCAATTTAGATGAAACCTTATTCAACTTCTGAAGTGAGATTCAGAGAAAATGAAGATTTTTATCTCCTTTCAGCTATCAAAGAATGTCCCAAAGAGATGTAGAATTTTATCACTGAACAGAATTGTGATTTGCAGATATAGTAAATCTTTTTGAACTGTGTCTAGGAGTTTTGGTGATAGACTTATGTGAATTGGGAGGGGGAACTGGGGCAAGTTAAGAGTAGTGTCTATAACATTTTTTATTACTGACAGAATTAGATTACATTTGTCAGGATTAGATGATATGTGGCTTTAACTGTCTCTTCCTTTGGGAAAAAGTTTGCACATTGTAAGTGAGATAAATTTAGAGGTTTCCATATGAAGATAATATTTAAAATTCTCTATTTCCCCTGTTTGTTGGGCAGTTTCAGATATTGGAAACCTACTCCTTGGGAAGAAAATTTTTAGAGAAATAGGCCTAGGGATTTTTTTATCTAATTACTGTCCAAAACTATCATGAGTTGAGAAAGAGGTTTGCTGCAATGGACTCATTTTCCATATCCTCAAGCTGTGTTTAATTGGCAAGTCAATAAATGTCAGCCCTTCAAGGTAGACCAAAACACAAAGAGATACTGCAGGGATTCCAGAAATACTAATATTATCATAGTAGAGCCTAGGAACAGACTTTTTAATAATAATAATAATAATAATAATAATAATAATAATAATAATAATAATAATAATAATAATAATAATAATAATTATTATTATTATTATTATTATTATTATTATTATTATTATTATTATTATTATTATTATTATTATTATTATTATTTTATTTGTATACCGCCCTTCTCCCGAAGGACTCAGGGCGGTGAACAGGGCAAACATATAAAAATACAAAGATACAAAAGTTAAAAGAGAATTAAACAACTGCCCAGGCTAAAACAATAGGTAAAAATATATACAATAACAATAAAATCCCAACCCATTCCCCATCAGGCCAGGCCAGCTTGTTCAAACAAATGAGTCTTCAGATCGTGCCGGAAGGAGCGATCAAGTTTCTCTGTGTCCCATGTTATATTAGACAAAATAAAGCTAGAGTTATTTGGGTTTTCTTTTCTACATTTACTTCCAACTCTAGAGACTGTAATATTTTCTGCAAGCCATTATATTCAGTAGGAATCATTACTAAAACTCTCAAGCTTAAGTGATAGGGCAGAGTGGGCTCTTTCTTGAATCCCCTTATGTCAGAATGGCATCCATTCAACTGCTTATCCATTAAATTTCAGAGATTTTTTTTGTAGAAACATGCAAAATAAAATCTGCCACTTTTGTTGTGCATAATTTACCCTAGTAGTCAGGTTTAATATACATTTTCCCTAATATGTACATATTTTACTGTGTTAGCACCATGTACCCACGATATTTATTGTGTGTGTGTCTTTCTGAAAACAGAGCAGATTATGTACATGAGCCTTTAGCCTACACTGTCAAACTCCATGAATTACATGCTGTGTAGGATTTCATTTTGACAGATCTTGAATCCAAAGACAGAGTCAGATTGTTCTCCTTGTCAATTTGCAGCAAACACTTGTTCACAACAAAATTTAGTTTTCTCTTCTCCCTCCCTCCCTCCCTCCTTCCTTCCTTCCTTCCTTCCTTCCTTCCTTCCTTCCTTCCTTCCTTCCTTCCTTCCTTCCTTCCTTCCTTCCTTACAATAAGCTACATCCAATGGTTAACAATAGGAAAAAGTTATTACAATAACTTTCAGAGCTGCAGTAAAATTCAGTTTGCATCTGTCCTTTAAATACATTCATTTCTTGCACCGATAAAGGAGCAAGGAGAACGATGCCTGTCTGACTGACAGATATTTTATACAGCAGTTGGGTAGAAAGTACAATAATATGAAGAATCGATATCTAAAAGTAGCATTAACACTTCATTTGTTTGCATGAAGAACATTCTGTTCACTTTACTCAACTGCTTTAGCAGGCTTAGTACAAGAACAAATTGATCTTGATATCTGTGAGGATGGAAGACAAATTTAAAAGAAAATGAAGATAATTTATAGCCAGGATCTTTTTCTGTCAAAGTAATAAGATACAGATTCCTTTCTTGGGTAAATGAATATTTTGTGGATGCTGTATTTTCAGAAGAATCTTTTTCAGTCTCTGATTTGGCACTGACACTGGCACATTGGTTGTTGCATACCTTTAGGTGTCTGCTCCAAGGTGACAGGTCATGCAAAACCATGGAGGTCTACCATTGACTGTAGTTGTTGCTAAAATGGACAGGCTCAGGAAGGATAGTGCAGTAGCTATAATTATGCAAATATATATCTTGCCATAGTCTCTGCCTGCAAATCCAGTGACAGGTGGGGGCAGGGGGAGGTCTTTTAAAACATTATAATTGCCTTTTTTCAGTATGCAGTCAGTGAGTGCAGCATTCTTTTAATCACGTCCCTTAATCATGGGGCCACATTTAATTAATCGGGAGACAAAAGTCAAGCAAGAAGTCCTCTTGGATTATTTAACAGCGTTTTATATTGTTGAGCATGATATCCTTCTAGACTATCTGGTAGGGTCACTCTTTGGAACCAAGAGAACTAGCCAAGTTGCATTTCATCTAGTTTCTGACATAGATCAGCTACCAAGACAATCAAAGCTGTCTGAAAAGCATGAGACACCTGGTTTATTGAAAAAAAGGCAACATAGTCCAGATGTGAGAGACATGGAGGAAAAAGTTTTTAAACAGAGTTTGCCTTAATTAACTCAATGTTTCTGAGACTAGGAATGTATTCTTTCAGTTTCCAAGATTCTGCTTTTTACCACAGTCTAGCATTAAATGTACATTCCTGAAATCCATGTTCTATTCATTTCCATGGTTTGCCATCTGTATGGATTTGGCAGATGAAATCCAAGTTGAAATGGCTTCATAAAATTAATTTTTGCAAGATAAATGTGAACCTCATAATCTTACCTAAAAATAGCATATTTGAGACTGGTTAATTGAGATCAAGAGAGGGCTTTTCCAATAAAAGTTTTTTTAAAAAATAAATAAATAAATATTAAGTATACAAACATGTACATACCCATGAGATACTGTATGTCTTAATACATACTTAGACTATACAGACTTTTAATATAGAGTCCTGACAAATGTAACTAACCAAGAAGGTCAAGGATCACACAAGCAAGTGGAATCCCTTATTTCCCCTTGCATACTGTTCATGTCCTCCAGATCTACAAGCTGAAAAGAATCCATAATAACCCAAGATGAAGTTGCTAAGATTACTTATGATCTGACTCAACAATGGAATACAAGTGGGGGATAAATCCAATTAATTTTATCTGAATAGAATGGTAAAAATTGCTTATACTAAGCCTCTAATAGTCCTACCACTCTTCTGCCAGTATCTTGATGAAGATGCCACATGAGGCATTGAGCTTTCTGTGCAGTTGCAATGGAAGAAGAGAAATCAACTCTCTTTCCTGCACCCACTGATGCAAAGTAGCATTTCAAATTCCTGAAAGACAGCACCATTTGATATTTGGTCCAACTTGTACAACAATCCCTCCATTTGACCTCCAATTTGTACTTACTATTACTCCAGAATCAGCTCCCTTGTAAACTAAACTGCTGGCTGAGTTCTGTAAGAAGGAAGTGTCAAACCACCCTAATTCACTATGTATTTATGTACCACATTTATTATAGGTATATAAATAATACAAGGCAATGAACATACCTAATATACCTTCCTCCTTCTATTTTCTGCACAATAACAACCCTGTAAGGTGGGTTGGCAGAGAGAGAGTGACTAGCCCATGGTCACCCTACTGGCTTTCATACCTAAATTGGGGTTAGAATTCACAGTCTCCTGATTTCTAGCCTGGTAACTTAATCACTAGGTCAAACTCGTTATGAAATAGTGAAATAAACACACTTTAATGTGTCAATATTTCTGTGATTTTTTTAAAAAATGTATTGCTGCTTTCATCTCTTACTGTTGTTTCTTAATTTTATTGCTTAATTTATTTTATGTAATTTAGGCTGCATTTTAATATATACATTTATCAATTGTTTTAAATGATTGCTTTAATTGCTTGGATTCTATTGTAAACCAATTCAAGAATTTTTTAAGAAAAGTGGTTCAATCATGTTTTTAATCAGCCTGTTGATAATAAGTATCTAGATGTTCTTGTAGAATCCCTATACAATTTATTGAATCCTGTATCAAATAGGGATTTATTTATTGTTTTAACAGATAGCAGTGGAGGGCCAATTGACTTTTTTTTTGGCTTGGGCTGCATCTCTGAAAAAGGATAAAAGTCACTTCTTATAAGTAGTAATAGATGATAATCAGTTTCTTCTCTTGTGGCTATTGAAATAATTTTTAACTAAATTTGAAAAAATTAGAAATTATCTGAGTAAGCATGGAACAAATATATAGATCTTTATGGTAACAGCATCCGATGTGACACTGATCTTTAGTGACACAGTTTTGGATGGAATAAAAGAAAAAGAAAAAGCAGCTATCTCCATACTTACTGAGAATTAATATCAGAGCATATTACTGGTTAACATGCATACAGCTGCACCCCGAAGAAGATATTGATCTGTCAAATAAAAACAAAACAGACAAAAAAAATCCCATTAAGATGCAATCAAAAGAAATGGAATATCCATTTTATCTCCATTGGGAAAGAGCTGTACAGATTAATGGTAGACAATGGCATTTTCATTTAAGTTTATTTATTTTACAAGAGCTTCTGAGCCTTTTCTTCCAGAAGTAAAAAATGTATCCTATTCCATATCTGTTAAACAATCTGACAGTAAAGTACAACACAGCCACATTCATCAATTTATCGATTTTAATGACCTTATGCATAGTTCAGGCATAGGCTATTTTTTTTTTAGCACATTTGGCTTTTCAGAGCATGTAGTAAATGTGGTTGTAAAATCACTGCCATGGGAGATTTGCTTGCTCATAAAATGGCTGTGATGGTAGCAGTGATGAGTCCCAGAGCATCCATTGATCAGAAGCTGAAGTTGCCTTCAAGATCTACCTTGTAGCCACCAGTGAGATTTGTGTGAGGCTTAAAGCATTTCTTGGCATAAAAAGTGATATAGGCTCAAAATCACTGATGGTGATTTTGTCAAAGCCGATGGTGTTCATATGGTGCTCTAGCTGTTTTGGGATTGCACTGAAGATACTATTTACTATTGGTATTATTTGTTGTTGTCTTCTCATCTGTAGCTGACTGTGCAATGAACCATAATAATAACAATAATAATTAGGTGCCTTGGGTCAATCCCAAAACAGCTGGAGCGCTGCTTGAACACCCTCGGCAAAATCATCATCAGTCAATTGCAAAAGGCAGCTTTACTTGGAACAGTTTACATCCTGCAATGATACATTTAACACCATTATACATTAACATCTTCCTATCAAAGTCCTTGAGAAGGATTTGATAGATTGATAAAAATGCCAAATCTAGTCTGAACATCTGGCTGACTGTGTGTCAAATCAAATAATTCGTTCTGTTAAGAGCTTTATTTGTATGTAATTAGACCACTGTATGGGCAAGGCTCCTGTACAACTGTCAAAGAAAACAAAATAGTAAATGAAGGTGTTGCTGAGATTTTTATAGCCACTTCATAAAAGTCACTTCTATGGAGTATTTCAGAAATACCACCAAGTGCATATTTCTAACAAAATATATTCCATTGTTCAAAGACATATGTATCTCCTGTGGTGCTTGTTGTAAATCTACATTAGGGGTAATATAGAAACAGAGTGGAATATGTTTCTTTTTATGACATCCTGAGTAAAAGCTTTTACACAGCTCCCAATGTACAGTATTATGATATGATAGCCTTGCCAACACATTGTAAAGTTGCTATTGTAACTTTTGCCTGTATCTGAATAGTACATAGCATAAAGTGATAGTATTCTTTTTTAATTAAATCAAATCTTTTTGAAACTTGATTTTTTTTGCTCAGGAATTGATCCTTTCATTCTATAGCATTGCTAATGATGACTGTCTTTTAATAGTGTCAATTTGTTCGCATTGCTTGTTTTTTTTTAAAAAAAACTGGGTGTGGAGGATGAGAACATATGTTGGAGGCTATTTGATTAAAGAACTAAGCAAAGACTCTAAGGGGATAGGTAATTAAATTTTAACTTTATGGTAATAAAAAAGATGCCCATGAAATCAGCCAAAACTAAAATTCAGAAGCATGGCTTTCTCATCTTGAAATGTTACACCCATAAAAGAAGCCTGTAAAATTAATCTACCTAGCAATCAGCTCAAGGGAAAAAAACTTTGAAGTACTTATGGTATAATATCGAAAATTCCATCTTCTTTTCTCAGTCATATATCAACAGCCCATGTATTTGGAAAAATAAAATCTGCATTGCACAGAAATATTTGCATTGTAAGAAAAAAGAGTGGTAAGGTATATCATTTCCAGAGAGAGTTGGCATGTGGAAGTGGTCTCTAAAAATGCAATCAATGCTAGACAGATGGGCAAATATATAAAGGCATGAGACAAGGCCTGAGATTTTCTTAGTCAATTTTTGTGAGGTATTTAGAATGTAGAATGAGAGCAAAAGGAATGTTGTTGAATTAATTTAACTTAATATACATGACATCATATAGAGTTATGTATAAATTAATGTTGTAAAGTAGTCCTGATAATGTAGATTCTTTTGGATGAAATTTGGGGAAGATAATTATGAACTTTATTTAATAAGAGAAGAAACAAGAAAACTTCCAAACAAAGCACGCTTATTTTATATATACAAATTACAAGGTTTGGACTGAGAGAAGAAGAGGGAAATGGAGAGACTTCTGCTATTTTAATTGCCAAGTTATTGACTCAAGTCAAATAAAGTTATTTAAGATCCACTTGGAAAGATACTGATATTGTTTTGCATTCAAATCTATCTTTAAAATGCAAATGCACACACAAAAACGAAACTACATTTGGGACCTTGCCAAGAACTTTGTTCTGCAGATTTATATCATTCTAATAAAAGGCCTTCACTTGCACACATTCTTCCTTCTGTAAATAAATACTTGCTTGTTATGCATTACCAGTCTTGACAGAAATCTGTCAAAAATCCTGTTTGCATGGAACAATGGCAGTAACATTATACAGTCTTTCTGTTCCCCTACCTATACATGGCAGCCAACTATGCATTCTAGTCCTGACTTAGGTATGAAAGTCAGCCAGTCACTCTTCTAGCCATAGAAAGGAAAGCCAAAACACACCTATTTATTAACCTGCATTGCATGAGCATGGTAGATTATTGTCTTAGGTTCTTGCCCTGGATGAGCATGATACATTATTGTTCTTATGAAGAACTGTTCATTCTCAGTGGATTGATTCAGGGTGACTATAGGTAGGGTAGTTTTCAAGATAGTAAGACTCAAAATCACCCTGCAAACTTCTTTGGCTGAAGATGAACTTGAAATTGTCATAGCAAGCAACAGCATCCAGCTGACATTGGCTGATCGCAAATAACATCAATAACAACAAAAAAAACCCTTTTTTGGTCCTAATCCTAAATCCTAACCCTAATCCTAACCATAACCTTGGTTAGTTCCTGAAGAACTGGCCATCAGGAAATCCCTGGATTGTAGGGTAGATTGAGATATTATTATTATTATCATTATTATTATTATTATTATTATTATTATTATTATTATTATTATTATTATTATTATTATTATTTCCTGAAAGAAGACAGTGGCAAGACACTTCAATATTGTTGCAAAGGAGAGAAAGAAACACAGAGATTCTTTGGAGTTATTTGGAGTTGATTTCACTTTAGGGAACACTTTGACTTCCCAAAGTCTAAGGCTTTAACGAGAGGGTTGGGGGAAGAGAGAGAGAGAATATGTTTGTGTGTATTTCATAACCATCTCATTCAATTTGTCTACTTGGCAGATAGCAAATCCCCAGGGATTCAGAGAGAGGTCTTTCCTGGGTACACCCAGCGTTTCTTGAAACTAAACATGGGTCTGATGTCCATGAAAAACATGACTTCTTCCACTGAACTCCAGCCATTTCCCAGCCAGTTGATAAACTGAGGTTTTATTTCCATCAGTCAATGTGATTTACCTTCCTGAATCTGGGAATAAATGCCTTTCCAAACAAATTTTCTCATGTTCCTAAAATACTGAGACCAGGCATAATGGTGGACTTTCTTTGAAAGATGTACATGAGGTCTACTGAGGACTGCTAAAACCATGAAAATGCCTCTGCAATTGATTGCCAAAAAACACAAACCTCTCTGCAGATATATATTGGCCCTGCCAATGATTTTCTGTTTAACTTGTAATCAAAACAACTCAAACCCAGTTACCGTTTGCATATCTGCCAAGACTCTCAATTTCGGCAGTAGGCAGCAGACTCTCAGGATGACAGCTTGTCTTTCAGATTTAAGCTGAATCTGCCAAAGCTCCACTACAGAGGCAACTGGTAAATTAAATGCCAACAAGCAAGGACATTTATGTAACTTTATACTCTGCACATGAAGGGACATCACAGTACCTCTTCATTCTAATTGGGGTTCTGTCTGCGCAAGTCAGGTTGTTGAATAGCGAATGCATCCTCACTGAAGACATGGGATGTCACTGCTATTATTACTGCTATGGGTGAAAATTAGACAGGGATGGCCACAGACATTTTCCTGCCTCAGGCAAAGGATAAAATTAATTTCAGTTCATCCATCCCACAAACACAAATACATAGACCAACTGGATGGACTGTTGACTGTTAACTTCAGCTTTTGCAAAAGGACTATCTATCCTTAAGCATGAGTGGAAGAAGTCAGTGTATTGTGCCAAGTAGGCTATGTATCTCCCCAGTTTTGATTTCCCAAAGACAGAATTTACAGGAGTAACCATTGCTGCTACTCAGCATCTACCATCAAAGGTGATTGGTAATACTGGTCCAATCTTTATTTACTGGTGAGTTGTTAATGACTATTCAAAAAAACAGCAAAGGAACAAATGCTAAATACTTTACTGAACTATGAAAATCATGCCACCTATTCTATGCTGATCACTAAAATCAATTAATATCATTATGTCTTAGGTTCAAAAATGTTATGTATGTGTAGAAAAATAATGTCAAATGCAAGAAAATACCTGCATCCTTCGAATTTCTGCATACCACAGCAGCCCCTAATGGCATGTCTCATGTAGTTCAAAAGGATTTGTCTTGTCCACAGAAGCAGCTACAGTATTAAGGCTTGTGACAGTGACAATGTGGAGTGAAACCCCTGAATTTTGGTGTTGAAACGGATCACATGGATTAGCTAGTGAAATTCTGATTTGGTATTAATATGTCTCAGAATAAAAACACTTGAGATTTAAGTTTATTGAGATATGTTCTTGATGAGTATTCTATGTGAAATGCTAGAATGTAATTCTTAAAAGTAAAAGAACGGCACTGAAGTATTTGAGTTATAAAACCTTTTTCAAATTACTTTTAGAAATTATGAGAAATTACCAAAAAGCATACACAATCATAGTTCAAGTGGTAATGTCTGCACTCATTCACTTAATTGTACAATACCTATTACACCAAAGAATCCTTTTCAAACTTTCACATTAGGAGCTTACTACATATTGGTCAAGACTATGACACACACAAAAATGGCATATGTTTCCATTTTTAAAAAAATGCAAAATTAAGATTTTTTTTAAAATGTAAGTGATCCAATTTTTAAAACTACACTTCCAAAAGAAAAAAAAAAGAAATCACAATGAAAATTGGGACATAATTTCTTAAGACTCAGTCCCAGAACGTTGATCCTAGTTTGTGCTGCAAATTATAGCTTTCTAAGTATCATTGAGTTTTGCCAAATTCAGCTCTATTCTGTATCCAGTATTAAATGCTGTCTGTTTTGAAAAAGTTGAGAGATTCCATAACAGTGATGTATTTTGTGAAATCAGCCAAATCAAAATTGGAACTGTTAGATAGCTTTGCTTCAGAGATTCAGTGGGCCACAGAGACACAGGTGATGTAGCCGTATACATTGGTACATTTTCCCCAAGAGATTGTGCAGTACTGTGATTGACAACTCAAGCTTTATTCACAATCAGTGACTTCACTAGGGCTCACTATGCTATGCTATCCATGCAGGCAAACTTTGATGTAAAATATCATAGAACTATTCTGTAGACAGGAAACCTACTACCTGCAGGTGATAACCTTTTTATAAATGAAAAAAAATGATGTAAAACAGTTTGGCAGCATGGGTGAATTCTCTTTATAAAGGAATAGGAACGTGCCCTTCTTTTCCTCAAATTTCAGCCAGAATCCTAATTATCAACTGAAACTTTTTCTTTTGCACTAAACCCTGCCTCTCAAACTCCAGCACTCTGATTCATTCTATTTTTTGTCATAATTCCCTGGTTCATAACCCTAGTTAGCATTTTAATGCTATATATTGCTAACATAGCATCTGCCAAAAAGGTCTTGGGGTGCGGTGAGCTATATACACATTCCTGTTTTGAAAACTCCAAACTATAAAAATATTTCTATGAAAATTGAAGCCAAGGATTTTTTAAACCAAGGATCCAAATTTGATAAGCTTGATGCTATTAGAAGAGGCAAAAACATATCTACAAATTGTATCCAGTTATGCCAGGTGTCAAGGTTCTGACCAACAGAGACGAATAAAGCAGAAGTCCGAGGCTTTCAAATTCCTTAAAGAACATGTTTATTAGTTACAGACTATCGGCACAGTCCCTGATCGTGGGAGCAACAGTTGACCTTGGTTCCCATGGGACAGCTGATTGTTTTGACTAAAGAAGCACCTGGGCAACCTCCTCCCTCCGTTCCAAGGTGGCAACCACAAATGAGAGGAAAAATGGCTGCAGTCAGGTTTATTTGCAGAGTTAACACCAAGCATGTTTTTTAAGTGATAGTTAAGTTTCTCTTTTTTTATATAAAAATAAAGGTTTCTAGTACCTCTGAACAATTATTTACATTTACAACTTTTCACCTGCAGAATATGTCCAGCTGGCAGCTGAATCCTCATTTGAGGTAGGCATTCTCCATGGCATGAGTTGGTAGCAAATCCACACAGGGTCCTCTGAATAGCCATGTGCAGCAATAATTAACCTGTTGCTTTAACCAAAAGTTTCTGTATGTGTTTTGTGTGTCTCTCTGTGTGTGACTTTAGTTGTAATGTCTTAATAAATGTGTCATAGTTATTAAGTGGAACACTATCATATACAACATTACTAGTCTTGTTCCATACTGTAATATAAGTTGACTGTTTAGGTCATAGAGATGTGGCAGCAAGCATGATGTGGAAACATTAAAAAGAAAAAGGAGGAACAGTCTCATTCTCCTGTACAAACAAATATTCAGTGTGATTTGGCACATTATACTATTGACATTGAAAATCTGTCTATCTTTCTTTTTTTCTTTTTTTTAATAAAAAAGTTATAATTTCCACAGTATTTGACTGTCTGAGAATATTTCAGTAGTTTAATTCACAAAAGAGATTTTTAATGCTTTTACTGAAATATAAGGAAAGGTTCAATAAGTTAAACTCCTGATTTCCTTTATTTTATTAATGTGGCTGAATTTAAACTGAATCTGTCAAGCCTGTAATACAGAGACAACTAGTAAATGAGATCAACTTGGCTGCAATTAGACATTGTATTGAAGGAATAATATCTTCTTAACATCTTTTTCTGAAAATGCTTTGAGATATTAGGACTTCATGAAATAAAATGCTTAGATGAAAATAATAGAGGTTGCCACCAAAAGAGGCTTAGGCCCGGGATATTTGCAGGACCGTCTGCTGCCAGGAATGACTTCCCATCGCCCGGTGCGCTCACACATGGAGGACCTCCTCAGTGTGCCATCGGCTAGACAATATCAGCTGGCGACCCCCAGGGGGAGGGCCTTCTCTGTGGGAGCGCCTGCTCTGTGGAATCAGCTTCCCCTTGAGCTCCGGATGGCCCCGGATCTCCGGTCCTTTTGTCGCGACCTCAAAACATTTCTTTTCCATCAGGCTGACCTGGACTGACGATAGGTTGTTTTTTTTAAAAAAAATGTTTTTAATATTTTATCACTGGGGCTTGTTAGTTTAATCTTTTTTTTAACATTTGTATTATTGCGTTTTATTGTTGTTAGCCATCCTGAGTCCTTCAGGAGATAGGGCGGCATATAAGTCCCAATAATAAATAAATAAATAAAAGGAATGATAACCAAAAGAATCAAGATGCCCTATAGAAATAACTTCAAGAATTTGAATGAAAACAATCATTACAATTATCTGGGCATTTTTCAAGCTAGCCAACATCAAGGACGGTGAAGTCAAGAAGAAAGTTAGAAGTGAATTCATTAAGAGAGTGAAAATCTTAAAGCCCAACTCAGACAATTAACACCTGGACATTTCCAGTCATTAGATACACAGCTGGAATAGTGGAATGGACTCAAGCAGAAGTAAAACCCCTGGATAGGAAAACCAGAAAAAATAATGACAATGAATCACGCTCTTCATACACACAGCGATGTTGACAGACTTTACCAGGGAATACCAGGGATAGCAGACAAAAGACAAAAATTGGAGATCACAAAGTATTAAGATCTGAAAATCAAAACTGATTGTGGCATATACTGGCCATGTTAGTCCAAGTGGTTCTCAACACATTGGGAACCTTACCAGGAACTTTGACAGCACCTGTAAAATCTGTCCATTAACACCATTTCAACCTGGCAATTGCAAAAGGCCACACTGCTTGAATCTCCCCACATACTGCACCAATACATTATGACATCTTAAGCCCATGGGAAGAACTCTATGTCAGTGAAGGCCAATAATCAGCTAAACTGGCAGTTGTGATTTCATATTATTGTGAACAGATAATATTAATTTCTGTTTTGTGATAGTTTTGCTAACTGAAAATTAAAAAAAAACTTCCAAGAATGAAATAACAATAATAATCATTTGGAAGAAATAAAAGTTTTAGCAGAGAAGACAAATATGATGCTTTATCCCTTTTGGCAAAATGGTTAGGGCAACTTCATTTAAAAGGCTATTGACAATGAAACTTATGATCGTTCATGTTGAAGATAATAGTATCTTCAGAATGGACAGGACCTATTAACTCTTATTTTTAGCCAATAGGTCTATCTAGCATTGTTAATGATGTTAACGGAACAGTGTTAATCACGGGACATAAATAACATTACTTAAAAGAAATATGTAAATAAGTGGGGAAATGAACCAAAAATAGTGAGACTAAAGGACAGAACTAAATGACTTTTTTTTAGGAAATCATTTCAGTGGCATCTCTTTTTGAATAAGGGAGCTGCCAGGGAATCTGTGTTAAAAGGCAAGGAATCTTTATGGAAGTAGAATGATGGAACCCCCCCCCCCAAAAAAGCATTTAAACAATTTAAAGCAATGCCGAGGGGAAGCAGTCATCCAAGACTCAACAAAAATGCAGTAAGCAGTGAAGCAAATGTTTCATCTGCCAACACACCAGTAATGAAAGTAAGCTAATGCTGTGGGCCACCTCCAAATTATTCCAAAATTGTAGGAGCTTGTCAAATATGGGTAAGAAGGGGCTGCTTAGACAGAATCTTTTGATTTCCTGTAATGTGACAGTCACTGCTCCACCAGACCGTTCAAAGAAAGGTGACTACTTTTCACATAAACTGGTTGAATTGCATCATTCCAGTAACAGGAAAAAAATATCCCACAATGCACATTTGTACATATTTAATAGCATTTCTGTGAAATTCATATTTAGAATACTATGTTCAGGTTAGTTGCTTTTTTTAGAAAGGAAGGAAGGAAGGAAGGAAGGAAGGAAGGAAGAAAGAAAGAAAGAAAGAAAGAAAGAAAGAAAGAAAGAAAGAAAGAAAGAAAGAAAGAAAGAAAGAAAGAAAGAAAGAAAATTTACCAGTGTGATTTAATGGGGAGATAACTGATCCATGTTTAGGAATGGCAGGAAAGGAAATTTTAAGTTATTTGAATACTGTGCCACATAGTTCTTTTAAAAAACAAAATAGCATGGCCATATGTATTTTATTCTTATAAGTTATTTGAAATATTAATGATAGTAGTAACAGTAGTAAATTATCCTGGCTCAAACATTTGCACTACTTAACAATGTAAATGAAACTGTGAAGACTAAAACTCCATGCTATACTTGTTATAGGAAAGACTTGATAATGTGCAAGCCAACTCCAGTTAAAACATACCGACAAAATGAGAGTGCCATGCACAGGATCAGGCTTCCTGTGTTCTGAAGAACGTGTCAAAAAAGTTTGCATAATACCCGAGTGACAAGTAGTGCTGAAATTAGAGACAACTTTCCTATCAGGTTATAAAGAAGAAAACCAAACAGCTAACAATTTATTCCTTGTCAATTAGAATTTCATTCAGGAAACAACTGCCACAGTTGCTTACCTACCAGTTTCAAGTCCTACATTTTGTTACTGAATATACTGTAAAAATGTCTCTGGCATCAAAAATAAAGATAGGTAAATATCAATTATTCTGTGCATATGTGGCAGCATCTTTCTGCAGCTTCTCTCAATTTTTTTAAGCCAAAATGTAAATGCAACATAGCTTAAAACATTACAAGATAACCTTTTCTCCCTCCTCCAAAAAAAAGTATTTAGATATTTCAATATGATTATTGATTTATTTATTTCATATACCATTCTACAGAAGGCTAAGCCCGCAAGTTGATTCCTTGGAAGATTTCTCCTCTCCCGTCCTCTTTGAAATGTTTAAGGATGCATTTTAGAGTCTTATCTCGGGAGATGAGGAAAGCAATATTCAAGCTGAGGGTTACTGTATCCCGAATGTTCACCTGTTGTAGCAGTAGCCATAATACTAGTAGCAAGGACAGTCGTCATAGCAGCAATAATAATAATTACAATAAAAACCACAGGGATGTCTGTGTGCCTCCATTTTCAGTGTGGCAATTCGTTTTGGAGTTGGGGGAGGGGAGGCGGGAGATTAAAGGGTTAATATTCAAATCAGAAATTTGCAAGGCCTGCATAATGGAACTGCCACCCGGATAACAATAGGAATTTTTAACAATATCGAGGCTTGTTAGCAAGAGAGTTACAAGCATTGAGGGCAATCAGTGTGTCTTGTCAGTTTCTTTTTATCTACCATCTCCAACCGCCAAGGAACCCGAAATGAAGCACTTTGGAATTATCAATTTCAGCCACATTTGCATAACAAAGCCCCCAAGGAAGAGGCATGATAAATGTGAAGGACCCCTCTCGGAAAAGCAACTGTCAACCGCGCCCCGAAAAGCTTCTCCGACCGAGCGCGTTCTCTGGAATTGTAGTCAGCGAAAATAAAATGAAAGCATTAAAGAAAGTCATTCTCTGAGAGAAAGAGAAAGAAAGAGGGAGAGAAGTGGGGAGGGGGGGAGAAATATCAACCTCCACCCCCCACCCCACCCGGCACAGATAGAACTGGATGAAATGACATTATGCATATGAAAATGTCCAGAAAGATGTTTGATTTATGTATGCATTAGATGCAAATTCCATTACCGCACGCGCGCTGTTGTGTGATTTGGCTCTGAACACATCACTGCCCTGATCAAATCTGATCTCATTAATTCCGACAAGGAGAGAGAGAGCGGGAATTGAGAAGAATTTATGGTCTGGACACTTGAAAAGAAGTAAATTGTAATTCTGTTTAAAGCGGTAGCGAACCTTTTAAACACCTTTTATTATAGAGAAAAGCACTTAGTTTTATAACATAGTTAGAACTTAATCTTGTACGAGGAACTACTAGTCCTCTTTTTTTTAAGAGATGACCTTGTTTGGGGAGGAGGGAAACGTGAAGGGGGGGGGAGAGAAAAGAGAAGGCAGAAGCGGAGGATACTGAAATCCACCAGAAACATCGTCCTAATAAGATCAAAGACAACGTATTGACTAGGAGAATAATTGTATGACAGATCAGGATTAGTGGCTTATGCTGCTATTACACGAAAACATCTTTCTTTTAAAGAGGCTAATGGATTCCCTTTTTGGGATTGCAACGTTTGTTTCCCGCATATCTTGCTGTTGCTGTTGCTGTTTGTTGTTTGTGACAGGAAGCCCTCATTTTATGAGAATTTTTTTCACAATTTCGGAGGGGAAAGCCTTGTGGGGGGGAATGCATGTTTCCTACATAAAATCAAACTTTAGGGGAAGGGGAAGTTATTCCTTTTATTAATGATGTTATCCTTGTTTTGCTATTGAAAAACATTGCAGTGTTTTTTTCTTTAATGAGAGAAAAAAAATCTCATTTTTAGCTTAGCATCCAGTATTTACTAGGCAACTTAGTTAAGGCTCTGAAAGTATTGTTCATCTACAGATATGAACTTCCAGCTTCATTGTATCTTGGAATACTTTTCATTATATACCACATATTTAATAAGATATTTCTAAGCCAAACATTTAAAATCCCCACAAAACCACTGATTATCTGTTGTTTCACTTATAAAAAGGAAGTGATTTGTGCAATCCTATTGTCACTTATAGCTTCACTTAATAATTTATTCTGGAGAGGTTATTGTTAGCGTAATGCTAACTAGAAATCATCAAGAAACTTGTATCTAACACAAACAATCATGTTTAGAATCTATTTGTTAGAAACAAAATTATGGCATTTTAGTTCTGTCAATAAATAGTGCAGCTTTGTATACAAAATATTGATTCTTATTATTATTTACCACTCATTCTTACTGATGAGTAACATACATCATTCAAAGTACAAAAGAATTCAAGGTGTTTTTTTTTAAAAATATAGTTATAGTCCCATGGTGATAATCATACCCATCAGTAGTAGAAAATTATCTTATCCTGGTTTGGCTAAATAATCATCATTTGAATGCAATGCTTTCTGCTAAGCTCTTCATGCCAGTATTTATGAATTCAAGCATGAGGCATTATGCCCAACAGCCCTTAGATAGCTGTTCAAAACCTCCCTTTTGTTGTGTATGTTTTATATTATGTCCTTAATTATAATTGGGGAGCTTAGAAGGTCCTAGCCTACTTTATTTATCACATTACTTTACTACCATTTGCTCTGTTTGTGCCCATATTTACTAAATCTGACATATGCTCAATCATCTGAGAAGCCTGACACCCAGTTAAAGAAACACTGAAAAGACTAAAATGTAAGATCTTGATGTATCACTTGAAAGAAAGCCAGCAGTGCCAGGAGAGGCACTAAAGGTAGAATAGATGAGTGAATCGCTGTGGGTTGTCCAGCAAAACTTTTATTAAAGCAGACAAAAAAAAATCTGTGGACAATCGTTTAAATGAAAGAGCAAAGAAGAAAAATAACCTGACTTTGAGAGATTATTCTTTAAATTGCTAATTCAATCTGGGAGTGTAAAACTTTGGAAAAAAAGTAAGAATGATTTTAAAAGTTGTGTGAGTTGTGATTAATTTTGCAAAGCAATGTTAAGTTTTTCTATAAAGCATTATAAAAGCAATTTTCTTTCCTACTTCTTCCCACTGCTATCTCATAACATTTTTCTCTTTGCATTCATTCATTCACTCACTCTCACTCACACACACAGACACAGACACAGACACACAGACACACACACAAACACACGTGGGCAAATACAGATTTTCTTCCAATGAGTGGCTTAGACGCCATGATTAAGGTCATGCCGTTTGTTCATTACTGGTCTGGCTAATGTGATTGAATCTGAACAATACCTTTGAACTCCTTGGTTCTGATCTGCATACTAATTGATTCCTTTGTCCTTGACAGTGACCTTGGCAAGCTCTCTGCCACTCTGAGAATATCTGACCAGTTTTTGATTATATGCATGTGTCTGTGCATGCTTATGTGTGTGTGTATATGCTTGCGTGTGGCATGTAGTTAGTATAGTAAGAGTCTTGCAAATAAAAAAATAAAAAAGCCTGCTAATTTCATTCACTCTTCTCTGTGTCCCATCTTTCCGTTTTCATTATTAGAAAAACAAAATCTGTTACTCCCTAGCTCCCCCTGGATGTATTTCAAAAAAAACCACCCAGTTTAAGATTTAAACCTCATTGAAAGTAGCAGTTATAGAGAAATGTGTTTTCAGAAGTATTCCTTGCAGCAGAACGTATACACTTTTCTACCTGCTTAATAAATTTAAGACAGAAATTAATTTGTTTTAAAGTAATATGAACTTTAGAGTGCCTTGATGCTAATTCACATGAAACAAATAACCTGCAGATAATTAACAGTGATTCTCACTGTTCATAAGACTGCCATGAATTCATTTCTTTCCATTGTATTAATCTAGTATCTCTGTTTGCCTGGCAAGTGAACATTCAAATTCAGTAGGGTGAAGAATAATGCAGATGCCTAGAAAAAGAAAGGGGAAAAAAACTGATGCATTAATAGAAAGTGCACTTTTAGAAACAGTGTGAAAGTTTTTAATCTTTAAAACTTGGAACAACACATTATCTGGATAGAACAATTACTTTAAAAATATATTTACTAGCAAGATGTACATGCCTACATACAAACATGTATGTATGTTTATATGTATGTCAAAAACTGGTGAGATAGACTCAAAGTGGCAGAACTTGCCAAAGTCAAGCGTGCAATTGAACGAGGTGGGGGAGTGATAGTATAGTTACAGCCATCATCCTGAGTTCTTCCCTCACTCCAAATGGATTCCTCTGTGCAAGACAAACAGAGTTTTTGTGAAAAACACAAAAGGTTGTGTTAGTCAAGACTGTATAACCCTGACTAGCTTTCAGCAATGCTGGGATGTTTTTAGGAAATGTGTTTAACATCTTAACAAATGTCTTATAAAAGCAATTGAAGAACATGAAGCATGCATGTAATCAAATCATTCAGTTGGTAAATGAGCCTGGGCCTTTTCTGTAGCCACTCCTTAACATTGCCTGTTGAATTTTAGACATGAAGTCCATTGTACTATAACATCTGGAGCTGAAAGGCTTTTCTTGGATGTTAAAAATAATGGTTAGACCTGTTTTACAAAATGTTTTGGTCTTTGGTCTTGCTTTTGTTTGTTGTGTTTTTACCTTCTCTCTCGCTTTGAATAAATACATTCTAACTATTTCATCTACTCCTTTTTAATATAAGAAGATCAGAAAAATAATGTAAGGAAGGAGAGGAAGGAAGGAAGGAAGGAAGGAAGGAAGGAAGGAAGGAAGGAAGGAAGGAAGGAAGGAAGGCACTTTAAAAATACAACTGCAAATACTGAGATGCTGAATTCATAAAATGAGTCAAGGAGGCATGAACCACATCTCTGTGATGTTGTTATGACTGCAATCTTATGCCCACTTGCCAGGTAATCATCTTTACTGAGCAGTAATTTCTAACCTCCAGTAAGTGTTGTATAGGATTGCATTGGTAGATAATTTATATATATATATAAATGTATGTATATATGTATATATATATGTATATATATATGTATGTATATATATATATATATATATATATATATATATATATATATATATATATATATATATATATATATATATATATATATATATATATATATATATATATATATATATATATATATATATATATATATTACACTTGCTTGGTCCCAGACACGGGACAAATCTTAATTCCTGTTTCAGCCTAGCCCAAGGCCATCTACAAGCAGTAGCCACAGCAGTGGCAGCTCATATTTGTGTAAATTTTTTGGCTTGCTAACAAAGAATAAATCAGTCTCCCTTTATTCTTTGTTAGCAAGCCAAAAAAATTATATATATATATATTGCTTGCAGTGGTGACATTTTCTGTTATTCATCAACAGATAATGAAAGAAATATTTCTGTTGCCCATACAGAATTTTCTCCTAGTACAAATGGTAGCTTCAGTGGAGCTATTGCCAGTGCTATAGCAGAAGAAAGCATTAAATTCTCCCTTCATGCTTGTGGCAATCTAAATAATTATCAACCCATACAACATCTGGTAGTTGCATTTTTAATAAAATGTGTCTTTACTTATAAAGATGCACATCTACTTTAGCCCTGAACTACAGTAAGCCAGTGCAGAAATATGTCTCAGAATTTCAGTTGAATCTGGAATGCAGAGAAAAAGGTTTGGAGGATTATTTGTGAATCAACAAACTCAAGTTGCTTCCCATAGATAGGTGCTCAGCAAACCTCTACCTGCTGTCCAGTTATGTGGGCTCCCATGGTATCTCTACTATATGCTTCCCCCACTTGGAGTCGCCAACTCCTAGAAATCTTGGGGCTACAATTCCACAACTTTGATGAGGAGACATTAAGAATTATAATTCCAGGACATTTGACATCTGAAGTGGGCCAGGTTGGAGAGGGTTGCCCTAATCTAATGGGAACAGAAGAATATACAGCAAAGGAATGCAAGAGAATTGGGAGCAGCTGGCATCAAATGGGACTGCAGACAAAGAACGTGAGATGGCATTTTCACTGTTGGGGATTATGTATGCAGATGCATGTATAGCTCGATCTCCAGGGAGTCAGCAAAGCTCCCTGTATCGAGGCTGATTTGACACAATTGAAGCTACAATCCTAATCACGCTCCCAACTTGGAAGAATGCCAGCTGAACATAGAAGAATCTGCTTCTGGATAAAAATGCATAGGATCAGGCTGCACAGCCATTGGGGCACTGAAAGCTCCTTGCTTCAGAAGCAACTAAGGAAGCTGGTTAAACAAGCAAATATCATATTTTTAAAAAGCTGCAGTGTTTATGTTTCAAGCCATTTTCCCCAAAGGATTTTTCTCCTCCTGAAACACAGGGTGTGTACTAGAAATCTATCATATTGCAATAGCAGCAACAATAAGGACCACATTTTTTAAAATGTATCCTTCTATTTTCAATTGTACTTCATCTCAAAAGCCTGTAACTTGAAATCCATATCGTATGTGTGTCCTATTGTATCTATTTCAGCAAAACCTATGTTTGTATTTCTAGCTATTCTCATTCATTTTGATGGAGGCAACCTGGTTTAGCAAAGAGATGCTAAAGATATTTAATTGTTTTTCATCTAAAGTTAAATGTATATAATATATCTAATGTCTATGTATATTTACTCATGTAGTAGGGCTGTAGTATTATTATCCTTCTTATTATTCTCTTTACCTCTTAAGGGTGTGATGGTGATGATGATGATGATTGTTATTATTCTGTTGCTTTGTATGTACACCAGAGACAAATTTCTCATGTGTCTAATCACACTTGGCCAAATATACTATTCTGTTCTGTTCTATTCTGTATCCTAGGCTCCTACATGGTGTTACAGAATTTGTACAGGATATATTAGAACAAGGCTAGGGAATGGTTTTCCAATCAGTTTGAACAAGCAGAGCCTGCATTCCAAAATTCAGAAAAGAACTGTCAATCTGCTTGTTTACATAATGTTAATATAATGAGTGGTATCCAAAGTCCCACAAGCTCTTTCACTCATAAAAGGAGCGTATTCTGATTTCTTCCTGCACCCAGTCAAACTACAGCCTTCCGCCCTATTCTGCTGGCTTCTCGAATTCCGAGGAACATATTTTCAGGAATGAGGAAATAGGAAAGAATTTGTGAATATTACAATTCTATAGAGAAATTTCTGAATTGGAACAATTCTTTTTATTTTACTGTTTTGAAAGCCTAAGTCCCAAGATTTTAGATTTAGGAACAGGAAGAAATCAGAATACCCTCCTGAGAAGTGAGAGAGAAGAATATAAGGCTCAAACTAGATGAGACAAAACATACATATACAGGTCTAGATTTTATCTCTATTAAAATTTTAAAAAGTTAACAGTAGAAGGTAAGAGATATGGGAATGGTATCTAAATTGATGGTTAAAACTTTATAGCCTATGGGTATTTTTCAAAGTCCTAAGGTAGCCCACATAATAAAACTACTTTTTAAATTGCCAAAGTGAGACCACAAAATGTTACAGATATTGAGGATCTTATACATGATATTTTGATTGCAAAATCATGAAAGTTTATTCAGAAATGCTATCTAATAGAGAAATTATGATCTCTCCAAAGCTTCACTGCAATTTCATACATAATATCACAAGATTTCATTTGCAAAACTATATTATGTTTAACTTGATGCTGAAGCCAATGTGCAATATCACATACATTTAGGTGAATATAAAAGGGGGGGAAATGACATTGCCATAGGTGTATAGGCCACCCAACCAAACAGAGGAAATAGATGAACTTTTTCCTAGTCAGCTAACTAAGGTATAGGAAGCACATCACAATAGCAAAGGGGGACTTTAATTACCCTGACATCAATGGGAAGACAAACTCTGCACCAAGTGGAAGATCAAACAGATTCCTGGCAAACCTAGCAGACAACTTTGTCTGCCAAAAGGTAGACAAGGGAACTAGGGGATCAGCCATATTGGACCTAATTCTCACTAACAGAGATGAAATTATACAAGGTGTTGAAGCCACAGAAACCTTGGGGGAAAGTGATCATGCAATATTGGAATTCAACATTATAGAAGCACAAGCAATAGAAGAGAGTCAAACTAGACTCTTGGACTTTAAAAGAGTGCCTTGTTGTGGCAAAGGGGCTTGCGTAATTCAATGAAGCTATGAGCTATGTGTGCAGGGCCACCCAAGATGGACAGGTCATAGCAGAAAGTTCTGACAAAACATGATCCACTGGAGAAAGAAATGGCAGCCCACTCCAGTATCTTTGCCATGAAAACCCTATGGATAGTACCAAAAGGCAAAACGATATGACGCTGGAAGATGAGCCCCTCAGGTCGGAAGGCGTCCAATATGCTACTGGGGAAGAGCAGAGGGCTAGTACTAGTAGCGCCAGAAAGAATGAAGCGACTGGGCCAAAGCCGAAAGGATGCTCAGCTGTGGATATGTCTGGTGGTGAAAGGAAAGTCCGATGCTGTAAAGATTTTTTCTCCATAGGAACCTGGAATGTAAGATCAAGAGATGACAAGACTGAACATCAATATGGACAGGAATGGGTGAATTTAATTAAGATGACCATCAGATATACTACAGTGGGCAAGAATCCCTCAGAAGAAATGGAGTAGCCTTCATAGTCAATAAAAGAGTAGGAAAAGCAATACTGGGATACAATCCCCAAAATGACAGGCTGATCTCAGTTCGAATCCAAGGCAAACCATTAAATATCACAGTAGTCCAAGTCTATGCCCCAACCACCAGTGCTAAAGAGGATGAAATTGACCAGTTCTATGAAGCCCTACAGCACCTTATAGAACTAACACCAAAAAATGATGTCCTTATCATCATGGGGGATTGGAATGCTAAAGTAGGAAGCCAAAAGATTACCAGAATAACAGGCAAGTTTGGCCTTGGACTATAAAATGAAGTAGGGCACAAAGTGATAGAATTTTATCAAGATAATATGATGGTCATAGCAAACACTCTTTTCCAACAACCCAAGAGACGGATCTACACATGGACATCACCAGACGGTCAACACATAAATCAGATTAACTATGTATTCTGCAGCCAAATATGGAGAAGCTCTATACAGTCAGTAAAAACAAGACCAGGAGCTGACTGTGGCTCAGACCATGAGCTTCTCATTGCAAAAGTTAGACTTCAACTGAAGAAAGTAGGGAAAAGCACTAGGCCACTCAGGTATGAACCAAATCATATCCCTGACGAATATACAGTAGAGGTGACAAATAGATTTAAGGAATTAGATCTAATAGAGAGAATGCCTGAAGAACTATGGATGGAAGTTCACAACATTGTACAAGAGGTAGCAAATAAAACCATCATAAAGAAAAAGAAATGCAAGAAAGCAAAATGGCTGTCTGAGGAAGCTTTGCAAATAGCTGAGGAAAGGAGGGGAAGCAAAAGGCAAGGGAGAAAAAGAAAGATACACTCAATTGAATGCAGAATTTCAAAGAATAGCTAGAAGAGATAAGAATGCCTTCTTAAATGAACAGTGCAAAGAAATAGAAGAAAACAATAGAATAGGGAGGACCAGAGATCTCTTCAAGAAAATTGGAGAGATGAAGGGAATGTTTCATGCAAAAATGGGCATGATAAAGGACCAAAATGGCAGGGACCTAACAGAGGCAGAAGAGACTAAGAAGAGGTGGCAAAATTACACAGAAGAACTATACAAGAATGAGCTTAATGTCCCAGATAACCATGATGAGGTGGTCACTGACCTCAAGCCAGTCATCCTAGAATATGAAGTGAAATGGGCCTTAGGAAACCTGAGCAACAACAAAGCTAGTGGAGGTGACAGTATTCCAGCTGAGCTATTCAAAATCTTAAAAGACAATGCAGTAAAAGTGCTACACTCAATTTGCCAGCAAATTTGGAAAACTCAACAGTGGCCACAGGATTGGAAAAGATCAGTTTATATTCCAATTCCAAAGAAAGGCAATGCCAACGAATGTTCAAACTATCGCACCGTTGCACTCATTTCACATGCTAGGAAAGTTACTGCCTTGGTGGAGCAGTGGGCTAATGCCTCCTTAAGTAACACCAGCTGCCTGCAATTAGTGCAGGTTCGCATCCCACCAGGCTCAAGGTTGACTCAGCCTTCCATCCTTCTGAGGTAGGTAAAATGAGAACCCAGATTGTTGGGGGCAATTAAGCTGACTTTGTAATAATGCCGCTTGGGGGGGGGAAAGCCCTAATAAGCAGGCATATACAGAGAATGAAGGCTACTGCTAAGCTTGTAAGCCGCCCTGAGTCTTCGGAGAAGGGCGGGATATAAATGGAATTTAAAAAAAAAATAAAAAAATCCCAGAAGCTAGACTCCAGCAGTATGTGGATCGAGAACTACCAGAAGTACAGGCAGGACTTCAAAGAGGCAGAGGAACTAGAGATCAAATTGCCAACATACGCTGGATCATGGAGAAAGCTAGGGAGTTCCAGAAAAACATCTACTTCTGCTTCATTCACTATGCACTATTCACTATTCACATTGTGGCAAGTTCTTAAAGAGATGGGAATACCAGACCATCTTATTTGTCTCTTGAGAAACCTATATGCGGAACAAGAAGCAACAGTGAGAACTGGACACGGAACCACTGATTGGTTCAAAATTGGGAAAGGAGTCTGGCAAGGCTGCCTATTTAACTTATATGCAGAGCACAGCATGAGAAAGGCAGGGCTAGATGAATCAAAAGTTGGAATTAAGATTGCCAGGAAAAATGTAAACAACCTAAGATATGCAGATGATACCACTCTAATGGCAGAAAGTGAAAAGGAACTAAAGAGCCTCTTGTTGCGGGTGAAGAAGGAGAGTGAAAAAGTTGGGTTGAAACTTAACATTAAGAAAACCAAGATCATGGCATCTGGCCCTCTCAACTCCTGGCAAATACAGTAAATGAGGAAGAAATGGAGATTTTATTTTCTTGGGCTCCAAGATCACTGCAAATGGTGACTGCAGCCAAGAAATTAAGAGATGCTTGTTCCTTGGGAGGAAAGCTATGGCAAATCTAGACAGCACACTAAAAGGCAGAGACATCACTCTGCCAACAAAAGTGTGTATAGTCAAGGCTATGGTCTTCCCAGCTGCAATGTATGGCTGTGAAAGTTGGACCATAAGAAAGGCTGAGTGCCAAAGAATTGAGGCCTTTGAACTATGGTGCTGGAGAAGACTCCTGCGAGTCCTTTGGACTGAAAGGTGATCAAACTGGTCATTCTAGAGGAGATCAACCCTGACTGCTCTTTTGAAGGCCAGATCCTGAAGTTGAAACTGAAATACTTTGGCCACCTAATGAGAGGAAAGGACTCACTGGAGAAGAGCCTAATGCTGGAAAAGATTGAGGGCAAGAGAAGAAGGGGATGACAGAGAATGAGGTGGCTGGATGGAGTTACTGAAGCAGTAGGTGTGAGCTTAAATGAACTCCAGAAGATGGTAGACGACAGGAAGGCCTGGAAAAATGTTGTCCATGGGGTCACGATGGGTTGGACATGACTTCGCAACTAAGAACAACAACAAATGTCAATAAACGTAGAGAGGGCTTGGGAAGGACTCCATCGATGAGAATGTTCAAGGGAAAACAACTCAAGAAGCTTGGGAAATTTTGAGAAGTGAGATTATAAAAGCCCAGTATACCAACAGCTCTCAAAAGAAATCAGCATGGCTGCATAAAGAACTCTCTGATAAATTGAAAGACAAAAAGGAGAAGTATAAAAAGTGGAAAGAAGGGCACATAATTAAGGAGAATATCAGCAAATAGCCTGAGCCTGCAAAAGATGAAGTGAGGAAAGCTAATGAACTAAGCCTTGCAACAAAAGTCAAACATAACAAAGAAAAAAGCTTCTTTCAACATGTAAAAAAACAAGAAAAAAGTTAAGGAAATGATTAGTCCATTAGTGGGGGAATGTGGCAAGAAGGTGACAAGCAACAGGGAGAAAGGAAAGCTATTTAACTTGTGTTTTGCATCCGTCTTTACACAAAGGGAAAAAAGAGTCCAACTTCTCATAAATAGTACCATAAAAAACAGATTAGAAACACAAGTTTAGAAAGGCAAGAAAAAGGTAAGTGAGCAGCTGTCCACCCTAGATGAGTTCAAATCACCAGGACCAGATGGATTATACCCCAAGGTTCTCAGGGAACTGGCAGATGTGATCTAAGAACCACTGAACTATATCTTTCAAAAATCCTGGAGCACTGGGGAACTACCAAGGACTGGAAAAGAGCTGATGTCGTTCCCATCTTCAAAAAAAGGAAAAAAATGGATCTAGGAAATTACAGACCTATCAGCCTGACCTCAATACTTGGGAAGATTCTGGAAAAGATAATCAAACAACGAATCAGTAAACACCTAGAGGCAAACAAAGTCATTATCAAAAGCCAACATGGGTTTGTCAAAAACAGATCATGCCAGACAAATCTTATTGCATTCTTTGACCAAGTGACAAAATGAGTGGACAAGTGGAATGTTGTGAATATAATTTACTTAGACTTCAGTAAGGCATTTGATAAAGTAGATCACAACCTAGTACTTGATAAGATAGAAAAATTTGGGTTAGACAGCATCGCCACCAGATGGATTCATAGATGGCTGACCGGCCATACTCAGCATGTGGCCCTCAATGGTACTGCATCTACATGAAGGGAACTGTGTAGTGGGGTGCCCCAAGACTCTGTTCTGGGCCCAGTGCTCTTCAACATCTTCATCAATGATTTGGATGAGGGGATAGATGTGGAACTCATTAAATTTGCAGACAACACCAACCTGGCAGGAAGATAGGTTTAAGATACAGAAGGATCTTGAGGGACGTGAACAATGGGTGCTATCTAACAAAATGAAATTCAAAGGTGAAAAAAGTAAGGTTCTACATTTAGGGAAGAAAACCAAATGCACAGGTATAGTTGAGGTGGTACCTTGTTCAATAGTAGTAACTGTAAGAGGGATCTTGGAGTCCTAGCAGACAATCACTTAAATATGAGCCAGCTCATGATGTAGCTGCCAAAAAAGCCAACACAGTGGTAGGCTGCAGCCATACTTGGAATACTGCATCCAGTTTTGGTCATCATGATGTAAAAAAGATGTTGAGACTCTAGAAAGAGTACAGAGAAGAGCAACAAAGATGATTGGGGGACTGGAGGCTAAAACATATAAGGAATGGTTGCTGGAGTTGGATATGTCTAGTTTAATGAAGAGAAGGATGAGGGGTGACATGATAGCAGTGTTAAAATATCTCAGGGATTGCCACAAAGAAGAGGGAGTCAAGCTACTTTCCAAAGCACCTGAAGGCAAGACAAGAAGCAATGGATGGAAACTAACCAAAAAGAGAAGCAATCTAGAACTAAGGGGAAATTTTCTGACAGAACAATTAATCAGTGGAACAACCTGGGTCCAGAAGCCATGAATGCTCCAACACTGGAAATGTTTAAGAAGAGACTTGACAGCCATATGTCTGAAATGGTATAGGGTTTCCTGCCTGAGCAGGGGGTTGCACTAGATGACCTAAGGTCCCTTCCAACATCATCATCATCATCATCATTGTCTAACTCTTCCTAGCTGCGCACATAACTTACATATACACACCGCACATAAAAATAGATTCATGGATTCTAAGTACAGGTAAGTTATGAAGGAAAGAATGCTGGAGATACATGACAAGCAAAGGTATGACTAAGCAAATATATTTCTTTCCTTCCTTTCCAAATCATGATTTTGGGACTGTTTAGCTGAGATTTAGGTCTACAGTGAATGTCTGGTTATGGTCTCAATATTGGATGTGGCCTTGTAAACACTGAATGTTTCTTATATCTGTCCTTAAAAGCTCACAGTCCAACTTGTTTACCCTTTCCAATGTGCATGTTGATTCAGCAACTTATTCTTCTACCATCCTCCATCACTAAAGGTAAAGGTAAAGGTTCCCCCGCACATGTGTGCTAGTCGTTTGCAACTCTAGGGGCCAGTGCTCATTTCCGTTTCAAAGCTGAAGAGCCAGCGCTTGTCCAAGGATGTCTCCGTGGTCATGTGGCCGGCATGACAAGACGCCAAAGGTGCATGGAACACTGTTACCTTCCCACCGTAGTGGTCCATATTTTTCTACTTGCATTTTAAGGGGTTTCGAACTGCTAGGTTGGCAGAAGCTGGGACGAGTATCAGGCGCTCACTCTGTTACGTGGCACTTGGGATTTGACTCGTCAAACTGCCGACCTTCTGATCGAAAAGCTCAGCGTCCTAACCCACTGAGCCATCACTAGCTACCCATTAAAGACAAGATCTGTTCACTCTCCTTGATTATCATCAAAAAGGAACTGAAGCCAATAGCACACATTATGATATTCATAAAAAAATTATGGGGGCAGGTGTATCTGTCATTGGGAGAGAAATTTAGATTTTTGCTCCCATCTAATGTTCATGTAGATTTTGGCAATACAGAAATGACATAACTTATACAGTAAGACATGAGGAGTAAATAGCTTTTTTAAAGCTAGAAAATGTTTCCAATACTTCTTTGTGGCAGCTGATAATCAAGTAATGAAATATTTAACCTTCAACTAAAATAGTCAGGACCTGGGCTTTCTTGTATTTGCACACATCTGTTGTTTCAGAATTTTGTATATACTGATGCAATAGCAGCTCAGACATAATAAAAAAGATGGTTTCCTACTATGATAGTGAACTTCAGCACGTTAATTCATGTGTTTCCTTCCGACTTTTAAAATTACATGGAGAAACTGCTCTGCAGGTAAGTTACTCATCATTCTCTTGATATCTGAAATAAGAGAATATGCTATGATTAAACTTTAGTTCCCTGATACGGTGTTTATGGGCAATGGTCTGTCTCATGGGGGATGCCCATATATATATTTGCCAGTGTGAATGAAGCAGCATAAAATTGATTAAATCAATCAATCCCAAATGATCAGAATTTCTACAAATGAGTTTTGATTAAGAAGTCCATTTAAGAGCCATTTGAGAAAAATCACAGATTCAGATAATGTTCAGAAAGTTGGTGATTGGGAGTTGTTTTGTTTCTGATTTTAATTGGTATAGTATGATATAGAAATTATTTTTAACCATGAGAAGACATATGGAGCAAATAAGTCAACAACCTACTATTTAAGGAACCATTTACTTCCAAGAAATGACTAACATGCATAAACTGGAACAAGTCCTAAAAATAAGTCTGACAAAAGTTTTTCTTTTTCTTTTTCTTTTTTTCTTTTTTTACAAATGGTCACATGGGAACATTTGCAAGCAGAGCCAAGATGAAGTGGAAAAGATGCTCTGTACTGCTTCTTATTACAATAGTTGTGTATGAAGTACAAAGCTCTGGGGTGTGCAGAATAGTTGCCTCTGTAGTTAGCAAGGAACAAAGATAAGAGTAAAACCTATTGTTTTGCTTATCCCTATATATGTCCCATATATCTAAATTGTTAATAAAGATATTAACTCTGAAAATTGACTCTTCTTAAAGCTAAATGAATAAATGTTGACGGTGGTTGGCTCATCTGCAAGAAAGTTCAGGAAAAGAAATGCTAGCTTTCCCAAATAGGGAACTATGGACCCTGATGAAATACAAATTTTAATATCCGTGTTCAAGTCTTGTATTCAAATACCTTTCTTATGGAAAGAGAACAGAAAATGTTGAGTCTCATATTCACAATTAATGCAGATATCTACATCCTCATCAATGTTAGAATCTATTTGGTTATGCTTAATCATATGCCTCATATTTATGATGTTACATCAACAGAACCAATTGGTAAAGTGGTTAAGGTGCTGGCCTAGAAACCAGGACACTGTAAATTCTAGGGTTTGCTTGTTTGCTTGTTTGTTTGTTTGTTTGTTTGTTTGTTTGTTTGTTTGTTTGTTTTAGGCATGAAAAACCAGCTGGGTGACTTTGGACCAGTCACTCTCTCTCAGCCCAACTGACCTCACTGGGTTGTTGTGGGAAAATAGGAGGAAAAAGGAAAAAGTATTAGATATGTTTGCTGCTTTGAAATTACTTAGAAATAATAAAGGCAGGATAAAAATATAGTAAATAAATAATTTTCTCCATTTGAATAAGTGCCCCAAATAGTCAGAAAGATTGATAAATAAATCCAAAAAACATAAAGCTGAATGGATGGGCAAGTGGATGTACAACTGCCAATAGGCATGTAGTGCAAAACAGTAATGTATTACATTACATTCTTGAGCTTAAAGAGTTAGCTGTACTTTTGAATGGAAAGCATGATGTCCAATTAAATCAGCTGAACAAAATAATCTCTGTGTGGTGCATAATAATGATGCAGATCAGAATTGCAAAAACTATATTTCTGTTTTTGTGGGTTAATATCCCAAAAATGTTATGTCACTGTTGATAAATATCTGTATATGAGATAAGTTTTCTACAATGCTAGTTTAATTCAATTTTATACTCTTATTCCATTTGCATGTATAATGGGTTTCAAGAGTGACTTATGAGAGACTGGCTATTCATATTTTCAAAATGTCTGGTGAGAAGCAGCTTTACAGGTGAGAAGCTTACAATGCCACTTTTTGACAGCTCCCCGTGAATGCTAACATCTGGAGATTTGGGCCACCACTGTAAAAAAAAAAGTCTTTTCTGGCATCAACAACAGTGAAAGGCAAGGATGCCATAGTTTTTCAATCTCATAAATGAGAAAGTTGCTGCCGTCTTTGTATGGCCTTTTTCATCCTGAAAAGGATATCATAGACCCTGAAAATATGCTAAAAAGGGCAATTGAAATGTTCAAGACATTGACACATTTGGCTAGAGTCCAGTTCCATTTCTTCTCTCTACTATTTAATAAGCTATCACTGCTGCTGTGGAATTTGCAAGTGATCATGATGTTGTGGGAGAGAATACATGCTTCCTTATGAGTAAAAAACCCCATAATTATAGGTGTATTTATTTTGGGGTAAAAGAGATGGCATGCTTGAGGTTGATCAAAGCTATGTTTCAGTTTTTGTGGACAAGAGGAAAGTGAATAGAAAAACTTGATCTCCTCTGTTCAAACCAGAGCTTTGAGCATCAAGAGCTTAAAAGAGATGCATGTTATAAATTATATTTAGCTTGGTAAAACTCACTAACACCACCTTGCGCAACTTAGTGCTTTCCAGGTATATTTATTGAATGATTTTTGTAGTCAAGCAAATACTCAAGGTAATTAGCATTGGTCTCTGAAAAAAAACAAAAACAAACAAAGCATAAATTAAATTTAATATGAAAATTAGTTGACAGTCAAAAACCTGACACCACAGAAGTATCTTTACATATTTTCTAAATGTCAAGAGAATGGGACCCAAACATGCCTTCTGGGAAAGTGAATTCCACAGGACGAGATAACACAGGAGAAGATTCTGTTCCGTGTTCTAGACAGAAATTTCAGTGATGTGGACGCATTTATAAATGGGTTTGTCTTGCAGATTTTAACTCTTGAAAAAGGTTCATAATGGATGAAGAAATGTTTAAGCACTAAACTATACAATATTGGCCATATAGTGGCCATGCTTGGATGAAATCTCTATGACTGAGTCCATAGTTTAATATCCAGTATCTGGTTATGGAAAAATGGCACTCTATGTTATCTCAGCCACTAACCTGGGATAGCTTTTAATGTGAAACAGACAATTCATAGCAGATAATTATGGCAGTGATGATTCATTACATTTAGTGACTCGTTATCCAATCCTCTACTTTGCAAGCAGTAGGGCTTTTGGATGCCAGATACTAAAGGCAAATAAGAGTTGAAGGATAACAGCTCTTGCTGTGCAAGTGATTTGGCAGGTCATTGTTAGAAACACTTTTTTTCCCCAATCTATACCTATATTTAAAAGTACTCTGGAGTTTTATTTTTAACATCTGCCATCAAAAGGGAGATTTTGCTGCCTATTCTTTGAAAGTTCTTCACCTTTTTATGCATGGCAAAAGTATTTCTATCTCTAATGCCCTGGAACAACATTTTGGAATATGCAAGGCTGTCAACAGAGTTGCTATAGCAGCAAAAATGCCAAAAGTACTGTAGAAGAAGAGAAATAAGGTGTGCTGCTAACATCACCAATGATGAACCTCTTGAAGGGAATGGGCAAAATAGGTCTCCAGTTACATGGACCATTGGTAGTTCAGTTGTGAGAGACCTTTACACTCTGCCGTATTTTAGTGTGATCTAGCTATGTTCTTCTTAAGAATCAAAGAGGTATTAAAATTCTGCAAGGTACTGTACATGTTGGGATTCCTCTGTTTTAATATCATCCCAATGATCATATTATCATAAAGGGAAAAACTTATTTTTTCTAAATAATTTTCCAGCATAACAAAGGGAATGACTCTTGCATTCTATATACTTAGATAGTGCTCTAAAATCCATGTGTCATTTTGATATACATTAAAACCATTTGACACCAGCTCTGTCAAAAGACTTATTTCTGTCAGAAAAATACATGCATGTCAAAGAAAAGATATTAAACAGTAGAGGAAGGAAGGGAGGAAGGGAGGGAGAGAAAACCATAGAGAAGGACTGCTACTTTTGTTCTTTTCTACCACATTATTTACAATCACTGGTATGTTAACTCCATATTATACTTAAGAATCAATTCAGATGCAAATAGCTGACCCTGAATTAAAGGTGGAAGAAAGCAAATATTAATAAAGTAAGTTCTACTACTTCTTGTCATCCATAGCAGACACAGCAAAGTTGATGCAAAAACACATCATCTAATTGACCATCCATCATCATCATCATCATCATCATCTATATTTTCTCCATTATTTCTGACTAGGAGATCAAGAACAACAGATGATGCAGGAGCAAATAAGAATGTGTATACATTCACATATACAACAAAATGTAGAATACATTACTCCTATATTGCAGGAAGACAGACTCAGAATTGAAACAGGCCATTTAGGTCATCAGTGCATGACTCCATATTAAAACAATAGTTCTTTATCATCTGCTTGAACAGATCCAGTGAAGAAGATCTCACTATTTCTCTGGCTAATTGCTTCCAGAATTAAGCTGCCCTCACCATTAGGAAGTTCTTTCTAATAATTGGAATCAGTCAGGATAAGCCTTCCTGTAATTTCAATCCATTATGCTATGTCTGGAGTAAGGGAGAACAAATCTTGATTTTCTTCTATATGACAAACTTTGGGATATTTTAAGAGTAAGATCGCCCCCTCATTCTCCTTTCTTCAAAGCTGAATATTCCAAGAGTTTCAATCTCTCTTCATGTAGGAATAGAACGTCATTGTGAATGTCATAGGAATGGGGATTGGAAAAGCACTGGGACCTGCGGCAGGCAGCTCAGAATGCTGGGCAGGCAGTGTGCAATGCGGCAGGTGAAATAATGGTGGAAAGTGGCGTATTTCAGTATCAACCTCGAGAGAACAAAAGACCAAATGAATCAATCAATAAAATGCAATATTTTCTTTAAAAAAACCAATGTTAATTAATTTGTTAAATTGTTTTTTTTTAATTTTAAAAATTTAAAAGAAAAAAGGGACCCACAGATTTTTTTAAAAGACCAATTTTTTACCAAAATTTAAAATCCTTCATGAAAGCAATTAAAAATGTTTTAAATAGTTTTTTACTTATTATTTTTTTAAAAAATTATTTATTTATTTATTTATTTATTTATTTATTCGTTTTATATACCGCCCTTCTCCCGGAGGACTCAGGGCGGTGTACAGAGCAAAGTAAGTATACAATAAACCAACAATAAAACAAATAAAACCCCAGATCTACAAATAAAACCCCAAATCTATCAGGCCAGGCCGGCTTGCTGGAATAGATAGGTTTTTAAATCTCGCCGAAAGGTGCGAAGGTCGGGGGCCATCCGGATTTCGGCTGGTAAGCGGTTCCAGAGGATTGGCACACTCACCGAGAATGCTCTCCCCCTGGGGGTCACCAGCCGGCATTCTCTGACCGGTGGCACCCTGAGGAGGCCCTCTCTGTGGGAGCGCACAGGACGGAGAGGTGTTGACGCTGGCAGTAGGTGCTCCCATAGGTATTCCGGACCCATGCCATGTAGGGCTTTGTATGTCATCACTAGCACCTTGAATTTCACCCGGAAGGCAACTGGAAGCCAGTGCAGCTCACGAAGCAGAGGTGTAATATGGGAGTATCGGGGAGCCCCCAAAAGCGTCCGTGCAGCTGCACTCTGTACCAGCTGAAGCTTCTGAGTGATTCTCAAGGGCAGCCCCATGTAAAGAGCATTGCAGTAGTCAAGACGAGAGGTCACAAGTGCATGGGTGACTGTACATAAGGCATCCAGGTCCAGATAGGGTCGTAGCTGGCGCACCAGACGAACCTGAGTGAAAGCCCCCCTAGTCACAGCTCCTATGTGATCTTCTAAGGAGAGCTGTGAATCTAGGAGGACACCCAGGTTGCGAGCCCTATCTACGGGGGGCAGTAACTCGCCCCCAATATTAAGGGATGGAATACTCTGAATATCCTGACATGCTATATCTTTAAGATTTTTAAAATTTTAAAAAGAAAGTAGGGACCCAAAGGCTACTAAATTACACAAAATTAGACAGGATTAGAAATACTGCTAAAAAAAAACCAGGAGCATAAACATCATCAAATGTACCAGTGGCAGGAAGAAAAGTAGACCAGATTTCCCCAAGGGGGAAAAAAGGCATGTGTTGTTGATAGGAGACTCATTTCACAGAGGAATAAAATCAACATTTTGAAGACCAGACAACCTATCAAGGGAGGTACTGCTGTCTCCCAGGAGCAAAGATCAAAAATGTGACTGACAAGCTAATTTTTTTCCTAATCAGTTATCTAAGGTGTGCAGGAAGCACATCACAGTAGTAATGGAGGACTTCAACTTCTCTGGCATCAGCAGGGAGACAAACTCTGCACCACGTCAGAGGTCAAACAGCTTCTTACAAAACTTAGCAGACAACTTTGTCATCCAAAAGGTAATGGAGGGAACAGGGGGTCAGCCACAATTCTTATTATTAGGGATGAAATCATAGAAGGAGTTCTAGATGAGGGAACTTTGGGACAGAGTGACCATGTCATACTAGTATTCAACATAATGCACACACAAATAATGGAATGAAATCAAACCAGTGTCTTAGACTTTAAGAGAGCTGTATTCAACAAATTCTAGACAAGTTCAAATCACCAGGTCCAGATGGATTACAACCCAGGAAAACAGGGAAATGCTGTGGATATAATTTACTTAGACTTCATTAACATGTTTGACAAAGTAGACCACAACCTGCTCCTTGATAAGATAGAAAAATGTGACATAGAAGGTACTAACACAAGATGAATTCACAACTGGCAAACCAACTGCACTCAATGTGTAGTCCTCAATGGAACCACATGTAAATGGTGGGAAGCATGCAGTGGGGCATCTCAAGATTTTGTCTTAAGCCCAGTGCTCTTCAACATTTTTATAAATGATTTAGATGAGGGGATAGAAGAGAAACTCATCAAATTTGCAGACAACACCAAACTGGGGGGAATTGCCAACAATTTAGAAGATAGACTCAATTTACAGAAGGATTTTGACAGACCAGAACCTGTCCAAATTTATCCAAAAAATGCAATTCAGTGGTGAGAATAGTAAAGTCTTATGTTTAGCAGGGAAAAACAAATGCACTGGTATAGATAAATGGTACCTGGATCAACACTAGTGACTGTGATAGGAATCTAGGTGTCCTAGTGAACAACCACTAGGAGCAAACAGTGTACTGCAGCTGCAAAAAAAGCCATTAGATTGCATAAAACAGAGGGATAATATCAAGATCATGTGGAGTGTTAGTACCAGTTTATATCACACTGGTAAAACCACACTTGGAATGCTGCATTCAAATCTGGTCACCATGATACAAAATATGTGCTGAGGCTCTAGAATAAGTGCAGAAAAGAAAATTAAGTTGATAAGAGATATGGAAGCTAAATGATGAGTGGTTGCAGAACTGGGAATGTCTAGTCTGACAAAGAGAAGGACTAGGGGTGACATGATAGCAGTCTTCCAATATTAGAAGGGCTGTCACAGAGAAGAGGGGGTCAATCTATTCCCCAAAGCATCTGAGGACAGGATAAGAAGCAATGAGTGGAAGATTATTGAAGAGAGATCCAATTTAGAATTAAGGATAAACTTAATAACAGTGAGAACAATTAACCAATGGAATGGCTTGCCTCCAGAAGTTCTGGGTGCTCCTTCACTGGAGGCTTTCAAGAAGAGGTTGGACAACTATAGGTATAGGATCTCCTGCTCAAGCAGGAGGTTGCACTAGAAGATGTGCAAGGTCTCTTTCAACAAGGTCTCTTTCACAGAACTTAAGTTTCTAGCCCCCTGTTAATTACTCAACTTCTCTGAATCCATCTCCAATTGTGGAACCTAGAACTAATTGTAATATTCAAGGCCTAATAAAAGAAAATAAAGTTAAAATACTTATCATAAATTATACTTCTGTTGATGCAGCCTAAAACTGCATTGGGTTTTTTTGCAGCCACATCACACTCCTGGCTCTTATTCAAGTTTCCAATTAATTACTATTCTATGCTATGATCATTTTTGTAAGCTTAGAGGAATATGAAATATTTACTATTTACAAATCAAGTATCTCCTACATTTTCACATTCCATCATGCATTTAAAAACCTTACTGATGGACTTTCCTTTTGAAATCAGTTATGCAGGATATAAACTAAAGGGCAGGATTTTCCAATTCAGGAATTTTCTAATTTTGGTCTGACACTTAGCCGAGATATGCTTATTTTCAGCTATAAATTATTTACAAGTACAAAGCTTAGCTTTGGAGAAGAACAAAAGCATAGCAAATTGGGGGACAGAGATTAGTGATGTCAAAAGTCTGGTATGGGATGCTACCCTGTTATTATATGGAGGAAACTGAGGCTAAAGTGTATATCATGTTGAGATTTTCCATAGAACTTTATCCTCCAGTATCTGTTGTCCAGATGTTACAAAATTTCTTGAGCTAATTGCAGGAAAGGTTGGAACATAGCTAGCAACATTTAAAACAGGCACTGTGTCTGCAGAACAAGAAAAGTGTATATAGAACTGGATATAGAATCCTGCTTACCTTTGATTTATGTTACAAAATTATCTTTTGGCCCTAGAAGATTTGCCTCACTAATCACTTTAAATAATAGTCATCCTCAGTTTTGGTTACAGTATTACATACGGTGACAAATCTGAAATTTCATGATTGCATTCCTGTTGACCAAAATTTTGTAAGCAGTAAATGAGCCCTGTAAAATTTGCTGCAAAAGTGTCACATTTAATGTGGCAGAATGAGAATGTGTTTTTCAGTACCTGAAGAAGAAGGATATTAGCTGTGTTTAATTTGATTTTAATTGTAACTTAATCACATCCCATGTTTGGTCTGGTTTCACACACTGTAGTATGTTTCTCCATATACTTTTTTACAGAATATGACATCCCACTTAAAGCCTTCCAGAAGCTTGCTTGCAACTCTTTTCTTAATTTAGATAAGAAAAGCTGAAAGTCACACATGACAGTCATCTGACGTTAAGCATGTATAGAAGATTGTCTTGGAGCAACAAAGATACAATGCCAGTGTGCTAACCCACATGTTGCAAACAATATCTTCTACTTTCAGTTTATTTACAAAGTAGGTAAGGCCAAAACATTGGGCCTAGTTTTGGGAGGTATGCTGAAGTTAAGGCACTTATTTCACCTCCTCACATCCTCAACCAGTTCAAACAGGTTGATTTATCTCATTTTGGTGGATTTTAAAGGGTAAAATATTTGCCTGAAGTTTTAGTCAGCTTTTAAGCTATCCCATCCCTCAAAAAGCAGGTGTTTGACTCTGCCCACTCTGATTGGCCATTCCCCAAGCCCATGACTCTTGAGAACAGCTTCTGGCATTACATTTCAACAAATTGACAGCTCTTGTTGGAATGTAATGAAAGAACTTAACATTAAGAAAACCAAGATCATGGCATCTAGTCCTCTCCATACCTGGCAAATAGAGGGGGAAGAAATGGAGGTAGTGACAGATTTTATTTTCCTGGGCTCCAAGATCACCGCAGACAGGGACTGCAGCCAAGAAATTAAAAGACGCTTGCTCCTGGGGAGGAAAGCCATGGCAAATCTAGACAGCACACTAAAAAGCAGAGACATCACCCTGCCAACACAACTGTGTATAGTCAAGGCTATGGTCTTCCCAGTTGCAATGTATGGCTGTGAAAGTTGGATCATAAGAAAGGCTGAGTGCCAAAGAATTGAGGCCTTTGAACTATGGTGCTGGAGAAGACTCCTGCGAGTCCCTTGGACTGCAAAGCGATCAAATTGGTCAATCCTAGAGGAGATCAACCCTGACTGCTCTTTAGAAGGCCAGATCCTGAAGTTGAAACTGAAATACTTTGGCCACGTAATGAGAAGGAAGGACTCACTGGAGAAGAGCCTAATGCTGGGAAAGGTTGAGGGCAAGAGAAGAAGGGGACGACAGAGAATGAGGTGGCTGGATGGAGTCACTGAAGCAGTAGGCGTGAGCTTGAATGGACTCCAGGGGATGGTAGAGGACAGGAAGGCCTGGAGGAGCACTGTCCATGGGGTTGCGATGGGTTGGAAATGACTTCGCAACTAACAACAACAGCAAAATGAAAGAGGTATGTGGAGTCAGTCTGTGTGCTTGGTGAAGTGCTGTGTCTCACTGTAGCTTTATTTTTATGTATGATCTTATGATTGTAAGCCATCCAGAGTCACCCTGTGGTAAGATGTGTAGCCAATAAATTATATCTATATATCTATATCTATAATCATCTCTATCTCTATATCTATATCTAATTTATTGGCCATACATCTTACCACAAGTTGACTGTGGATGGCTTACAATCATAAGGTTATATGTACATTATCTATATTTCTTAGTCCTGTTCATGGCTATTTCTGTATATTTATATTTGTATATGTTTGCAGTTTCCTTACTGGTGTTTCTTTTTGGAGCATATTTTTGTCAGCTCTTTAAGTAGCTGCCCGCATTCTGCTTAGACCGTCGTTGTCCTATGAAGTCTGGTGATACTTCCTCCTTGACAGTAGAAGCCATAACCCTCTCTCATTGCCTTTATCGCTGGAAGTCTTAGCCTTTAAGTCTTGATCCCTTCTGTCACTCATGGTCCCTGTACGACTACTGATTCTTTAGGGTCACACTGTTACTTGCCTATATATAAATAACAAATGTGGGAAAAATATGCTACACTGAACATACAATTTGAAACTGTTCCCCCTTTGTCCCCTCTTTCTCACAGTTGCTGCCTTATAAACTGAGATTTTACTATCTTCTTATTTATTTTTTTCATCATACATTGATAAGTTTTCAGAATAAATAATGCAGGAAAATTTCTCTGTCTTGCATGTACGTGTGTACACACACAGAGAGAAAGACAGACATAATAGTAGAATTCTACTAATTTTGGGACATGATGAATATCAGATTGAGCATTTCATTGCAGTTTCCAGAGGCAAGACTCGTGTTGCTTTCTTAAGAGTGGCTTCAAACTTCTGCATATAAAATAAATCCTTAATAATTGAAAACCATGCACATTGATTTATACAGTATGGGCTATTTCTAATGAATGAAATTGTGCAAGGATATTTATTAATCAGCTAACAAAGAAAAGAAAAGAAAGATTAAAATTAGTTGGGCTGAGAACAACTAGACTGGGTGGAGGTGAAGGAAGAAATAAAAAAAAACACACATTAAATTTGCGGACTGTAAAAAATACCTTGATCTAAATGCACAAACACTTTTAAAGCCCAATAATCTAGTCACACCTCACATTTCCAGGCTGCTTTTAACAACCAAAATAAAATGTTAAAATAATAATAAAAAGTTTCTGACTTTTGTTAACCTTCTCTTCTAGTTCAGGTTATTTCTTTAATGCATTTATATGCTATAAAATTGTCTCCTTAGCCTCTCAAGGGAACCCAACATAATACACCATCACATTTCTCGCAGGAGGGGGGAAAAAGAGAACACTTACTCTTAATAGGTGGCAATTTTGCCAGATGTTATTGACATAGTAAGTGCGAAATTTCAGTGATACTAAATGCAAAGTGCAGCAGATTAAAGAACAATGGAACCAAGTGCAAAATGAAGTTTCAAAAGCAGCAGTGTCAAAGTCAGAAGAAGTGTGAAAAAATTACATTTTTAACAACACTATTAAGAATGAGTTTACTAATTACAGTAACTGGCACAAATGTAAAAAGTACATTTCCCTAGACTTGATAAAAGTTTTGAAAAACCCAGATTATTCTTTTCTTTCTCTCACATTTCCTTTCTTCTCTTCCCTGGTATCTTTTGAATGCTGCTATATACTGTAAATAGACACTAATTCCTTAATGACATTTTTCTTAACCCTTGCATCACAAGTGGTAACCTTCCCATTTCACTGTACTTCTAAAATGGGTCTCTACAGTTATTTTTTGATGATAAATATATTGTTTAAGAAAAGTTGTGGCTAGATTAGCTGATTTATAATCAGAGAAAAAGATAGCTTCATACTGAAGGTAACACTTTTTTCCTTCCTTAATCAGTTAGGAAAAGACTTATAGAAGGTTAAAGATCTTCCTCATTCAATCATCCATCAAGATCACTAAAATACATTATGTACAGTTTGTGTGTACATACACATGGCCTATGCATTCATCTCTTCATTAAATACTGCAGTTCAGTATGCCTGGTGTCCTTATACGTAGGTCCATATAGATCCATAAAGAGGCACTTCACTTCAGTAAAAATATATGCAACTCACCCCCTAAAAATGCTTTGTGTGGTCTTGTGCTCCTAAGAGGCAAAGGGGTAACATAACTTTACTCTCCTTCTTCTAAGGCTCCTTTGATACACTGTATATAGAGCCTCTTCCAGTTACTGAAATAAATTGAGCTAACATGAAGAGCCCTGTCAAGCAACGAGGTAGTTTTGCCAAATCTGCAATTATTATTATTATTATTATTATTATTATTATTATTATTATTATTATTATTATTATTATTATTATTATTATTATTATTATTATTATAAAAGTTGGAAGGGACCTTGGAGGTCATCTAGTCCAACCCCCTGCTCAGGCAGGAAACCCTATACCATTTCAGACAAATGGCTGTCCAATCTCTTCTTAAAAACTTCCAGTATTGAAGCATTCACCGCTTCTGGAGGCACATTGTTCCACTGGTTAATTGTTCTGTCAGGACGTTTCTCCTTAGTTCTAGGTTGCTTCTCTCCTTGATTAGTTTCCATCCATTGCTTCTTGTCCTGCCTTCAGGCGCTTTGGAAAATAGCTTGACTTCCTCTTCTTTGTAGCAGCCCCTGAGATATTGGAACACTGCTATCATATCACCCCAATTTTTCTTTTCATTAAACTAGACATATCCAATTCCAGTAACCGTTCCTTATATGTTTTAGCCTCCAGTCCCCTAATCATCTTTGTTGCTCTTCTCTGTACTCTTTCTAGAGTCTTAACCTCTTTTTTACATCATGGTGATGCAGTATTCCAAGTGTGGCCTGGCTAGTACAAAGTTTGTATAATTCTCCTTTGTAGTTGCACTGAACTGCATTGGACTGTGCTGCACCGCTGCTTCTGGATGAACAATTTCCTATATTTTTTCCAATACTGTTTTAGTTATTACGTCAGCATGCAAGATGTATCCTAGAGAAAGCTGCTATCGGAATCATTTGGGCAGCGTCTACCTTGTAGATCAGCAATAATTGGCCACCCACTTCCCCTCCTTTATTCCTTTCTGTAGTTTCCCCCTACTGAGTCTGTTCCAGTTCCCCAGGTGTCTCTCATCAGAACTGTATAACCCTTTGCTACATATTTTTTACCCCCTGCTTCATTGTTAATGGAGCTCTTTGATCTCTCACTGAACTTCTCTGAGATTATGATTATTTATTTCTTTATTTTGTTGGCCTCAACATGCAATTCAATAAAGTTAATCAATCCTTCTAAAGAGCCATCCTTCCTATTAAGAATTTTGTATGAGGGATAATATGCAATTTATTTTACTATTGTAAAATTTACTATTTTACTATGATTCTCCTTTTTTTACACTTCTAAGGAACTGCTATTCAGCCAGATCTCCAGGCAACAATTTCCAAACAACCACACCATTTGAACACATAGTGGTTTAAGCTTCAACTCTTAATCTCTAAAAGGAGATACAGATTTTCTCTTGATGTTGCCCAATAGCAAACCATCCGCATGAGCAAGGTGATGACTTTGAATCGATTTGGATGTGTCTAAAGCAGGCTGCTAGCATTTTTTCCTCTATATACATGCTAGCACATCAGAGGGAATATTCTGTTCTCTCTTTCAACTGATTGGCTGATTTATACATGCAACAGCTTTATTTATTTATTTCACATTAAATATTAGCAGGTACCAAATATTTCTGCGCTTGAGAAAGATTCTGCTGTAGTAACAGAAACTTGAAGGAAGCCCTAAGAGCTCCTTGCTTCTCTCCTTCCATTCCTCTTGTATCAAAGACAGTTAAGGTGTCTTCTTTACCCAGGCTTGAAACATGGTTTATTAACCGTTGTGTTCCTTTTCCAAGGTTGTGTCTGTAATTGTTTTATACCTGTGAAACTTCCAGCCTCTTTTCACTCTTCTATCCACATTGGCTGATCTGCAGGCCAATCTCTAATCTCCTGAATTCTTTATCTACCCCCAGGGCCTTCTCCCCCACTCCCCATTAGTTGTTGGAGCAGAATCCCATTTGGGCAACAACAATTATATTCTGTGATTTATTCAGCTAGTTGTTAGTCTAGTGTTTATTTGCTTCCCTCTGTTTTTGTTCTTTTAAATTTTGGCTGGATATTGACTGCATAAATAATATTGATTGATTCAATCCCAATTGGATAAACTGCTGCAGGGAAAAAAGCCTTCTGATTTTGCCCTTTTACCTCTTGCACCCAAGAATCAATCTCTCTCCCTTGCCTTAAAAGCTTTCTCTCTTCCCCTCTTTATCTCTCCAGGATGCCTCTTTATTAGGCCATTTCTTTTTTTCTTTCCCCTTTTCCTTCACCGTGGCTCTAGGCCACTCATTGCTCCCCTCCTTTCTCTTGTGTATGTTTGTGTCTGCCTATGCCTGTCTAGGTGTGTACCCACAGCTTTTTATATCTCCCTCAACTCACTGAGTTTGGGGAGCTGTCCAGAACAGTCCTGCACAACTGGTAGAGGGCAAAGGGCTACATTGATAAAGTAAATCTATCTAGGCTGCAGAGGAATATCCGGCACATGGATCAACAATTTGGAGAGACTTGGAGGCCTTGGAGGCACTCAGCAGCTTACCTTTGGAGATGGGATGATGGCAGCAATGGATCCTTCCTGGCAATGGTGATATTTGGCAGCAATGAATTTACCCTTGGGTTTTTTTGTTTTGTTTTGAAGAATGGGCAATATAAGACTAATTAGTGGGTCACATATGGCCTGTAGACTATATGATGTGCAGGACTGCTCTAGAGAAAGTAGATCCCTCCCCAATTTCTTGGCACCTCATTGGCTCCATGGGGAGATAGAAATTCCCTCAGGGTGGGGGTAAGGAAGGCTCCAGAGATGGAGTCTGCATCTCTGAAGGCAAAGGCTATCTACCTTTTCTGGATTTCACACAGGATCAAAGCTCAAAGCAGGGGCATCCCAAACTGCACAGGAAGGACACAATGAAACCAACATGTACACAAACCACACCCCAAGTTCACACAAATGATCAGTCCCCTATTAAAACCAAGTCCCCATTTTCTCCGTAGCCTACCCTTGAGAGCAGAGCTTTTGACCTTGAGAATAAAATCTCCTTCTGCACAATATGTCTAGATTTCAATTTTCCTTGATTTGTTCTTGCTTCACCCTGGCTTGTGGAAACCACAAATTATTTTCTTAACAATTATTTAGAACTGTTTCAATCAGATCTGGCATGGATTGGAAACCCTATTGGTTATTTCCGTGCATTAGGACCTTCACTGGATTTCATCCTTCATTAAGGCCCATCAATACCTCCATATCCAGAAGGAGCAGCTCTGCCACTTGGAAAATTTCTGGATTCTCATTTAATGCTGTATTTGGAGAGGGAAGCCTTGCTCATGAGAGTCTTTTCCAGTTTATAACCCTAGTTGTGGCCATGCTTGCAGTGGGAGGCTTGGGTATCAGTTGTCAACGCTGCTAACATTGAATGTTATTGCTTGACAAGAGATGAAGAAGTAGCCATTTCATATGTTAAACTTGGGTGTTGCTTTAAGAGATTAAGTTTAAGGTTGGGAGGGGGGAAGAGGAGGATTGTACCTTCAAGGCCATCTCTAACTAAAGAAGATAAGACCTTGGCGGGTTTTCTAATGGAAGGGAAACTGATTCTTTAAATTAATTGGAGAATATGATCAATGACAAAATTAGAAAGGTGGAGAATTGTGTTTTAATATATTGTGCAAGGAACTGAGATTTCAGATTCCAGCTTCCTTTGAGCAAGCATTTGCCGGTATATGAGGCTGAATAAAGGACTTTTAAGGTAAACAATGCCTCAGAGGAGTCACTTGAAAAGCCCATACCTCGGAAACCTGACATCAGTAACTCATTCTCTTATCTTGTCCAGGTTAGATTACTGAAATGTGATTTATATGAGTCTGCCTGTGCAGGGAATTCAAAACTGGAATTGTTGCAAAATATAGCAGTCTGCTTGCCAGGGACTAAAAGCCACTACTGGTAGTCCTCAATTTACGACCACAATTGAGCCTCAAATTTATGTTGCTAATGAGAAATTTGTTACATGAGTTTTGCCCCATTTTATGGTTTTTCTTGCTATTTGTCAAGTGAATCACTGCAGTTGTTAAATTAGTAACATGTTTGCTAAGTGAATCTGGTTTCCCCATTGACTTTGTTTGTCAGAAGGTCACAAAAGATGATCACATGAGCCTGGGACACTGCAACCATCATAAACATGAACTAGTTGTCAAGCATCCAAATGTAAATCACGTGAACATGGGGATGCTGCCATGGTCACTAGTGTGAAAAATGGTCATAAGTCACTTTTTCCAGTGCTGTTGTAACTTCAAACAGTCTCTAAGCAAACTGTTGTAAGTCAAGGACTATCTATATAGCTATATAATAATGGGAGGATCTCTGATATCATTTAGGAAAGGTATAAAAGATGGAGGTATTTTAAACAGTCTTTAATCTACAACATATATTTAAATTTATATTTAATGGATGTAATTGCTTTTATGTATTTTATTTTGTGGTTGTATCTTACATGAAGTACTAAGAATTCTATTTGAATATTTAATTGATTGATTGCAACCACAGAGGTTTATTTTCTCCAGGAATTGAACAGTTGTACAGAAATATTACTAACAGTAATTATATTATTATTACTATTTCTTACACTACGAAGTTAAAAGGAGGCCTAGAAAAAGATAATGGCAAGCCATTTCTCTATTGTTGATAAGGTAACTACAGGATGTACCTTTGTACTCACCAGCAGTTAAGTTCTGCTCCTGGAAGCCATTACTATTGGTGCTAACTTTCTTCATCAGACTTTAGTAAGGATTATAGAGATAACGTATATGAAATGCTGTGACCCTGCCTCCCACAATTATATACATAAATTCTAAATGTATATGTGTATGTATTATAATATTACACACTGTTTTATTTCTCAATGCCACTAAAATGCAAATAAAAATGAAATTGCTGAGCCTTATTTTTCTTTTATTTCTTATTTGAGAGTAAAATTTTCTTAATATCTATTGAATGTGTGGCATTTATTGGACTGTCTGTCAAACAGCTAAAGGAGAAACCATCAAGAAAAAGGATTCTCTATCCATAATTGTTCAGACAAATGGTTGCCCTACATGGGCTCTTCAACGTGAAAGTCTTAAGCTGGGAGGATCTTGAAATGTTCTTTTTAAAATAGTTCTCTTCACATTTGCAGAAACCTAAGACAAATAACTTAAATGTTTGTTTGTTCAGTAATTGTAAACAAATTAGCTGCATGTGATCATACATCGGGATAAAGTTCCATGCTTTTGTAATTTGCCAGCATGATGCAAAATCATTATTATACATTAAATGAGAAAAGGCTACTATCATGCTTATTAACTTCACATCCTTTCAGTCATCAGGCATTGTTTATATAATCCAAGTAAAATCTTTGTTTCTCTCCCTAAAAATTTGAAATAATGTTTGCACTCTCCCACCATTGAATATTTTTATGCAACTAACACCCTCGTCTAAAATGTCCCATAAAATTAGATATTTGTGGGGTGAAAGGTTGGCCCCATTCTACCTGCACCCTGAAGATATTGTTGCAACAACTTGCTTCAAGTATTTTTTTAATTATTATTTTAATTGCCTCATTGCTGGTCCTGTAGATAGTGTGGAGAGAAACTTTCAAACATAATGTGCAGCTTATGGTCTATGCGCATCTCATATAGTATGATCAAAACATTTCCAAAGAAAATGTAGTTATACTTCTTTATATTGGAAGGTCCAGAGGACCCTTGTATGAAAAGGTGGCTTCTTTTCTATTGCAGGTTATACTATTTTGGAGGTACTTCAAGCAACTGCAGGAAAAAGAAATAAAGTGAAAATTGTTCACTCACATTCACTTTATTGTTATAATATAACAATAACAATAACAACAATAATAATAATAATGAGTTGGAAGGAAACTTGGAGGTCATCTAGTCCAACCCTCTGCTCAGGCAGGAAATCCTATACCATTTCAGACAAATGGCTGTCTAGTCTCTTCTTAAAAACTTCCAGTGTTGGAGCATTCACCACTTCTGGAGGCAGGTTGTTCCAGTGGTTAATTTTTCTAACTGTCAGGAAGTTTCTCCTTAGTTCTAGGTTGCTTCTCTCCTTGACTAGTTTCCATCCATTGCTTCTTGTCCTGCCTTCAGGTGCTTTGGAGAATAGCTTGACTCCCTCTTCTTTTTGGCAGCCCCTGAGATATTGAAACACTGCTATCATGTCACCCCTCACCCTTCTCTTCATTAAACTAGACATACCCAATTCCAGCAGCCGTTCCTTATTTGTTTTAGTCTCCAGTCCCCTGGTCATCTTTGTTGCTCTTCTCTCTACTCTTTCTAGAGTCTCAGCATAGTTTTTACATTGTGGTGACCAAAACTGGATGCAGTATTCCAAGTGTGGCTTTACCAAGGCATTGTAAAGTGGTATTAACACTTCACGTGATCTTGATTCTATCCCTTTGTTAATGCAGCCTACCACTGTGTTGTTTTTTTGTCAACTGCAGCACACTGCTGGCTCATATTTAAGTGATTGTCTACTAGGACTCCAAGTTCCCTCTCACAGTTACTACTATTGAGCAAGGTACCACCTATATTATAACTGTACATTTGGTTTTTCTTGCCTAAATGTAGAACCTTACTTTTTTCACCATTGAATTTCATTTTGTTAGATAGCGCCCAGTGTTCAAGTCTGTCCAGATCCTCCTATATCTTATGCATAGTATTGAGTAGGTAGACTGAAAAGGGGGAAATGCAGACAATTATACAGCAATGTGATTACCTTTTATCTGCCTGCTTCATGTGTAAATTAGGGACAGAAAGACTAAATATGAAATGAAATCATCATGATGATCCATGATCCACTGAATTCGTGACAGTGGCCTAGCCTGAACTTCTCTGATTTTTTGCTGTAGTTATCTTCTATTTCCTCACTTTTAGTTCACATAACACCATGTGGATAGCTAGTCTGGTGTAGTGGCTAAGGCAGAAACTGGAAGACTGTGTGTGCTGGTCCTGCCTGAGTCATAAAGCTAACTGGGTGACCTTGGGCCAGTCACCTTCTTTCTGTCCCAGGAAGTGGGGGGGAGGGGCCAGCAAACGACTTCTCGAATCTTGCCAAGGAATCTGCAGAGTAAATTCAGATAGTCGCCATGAGTCAACACTGGCTTGAAGGCACACAGAAGCCCCTCACCATGTAATGCATCAAACAGAATTATTTATGTTTTAAACACTTCTGTACCCATAGATAAGACACATGTAAATTGATATTTAGATTGCAACAACAGACTCAATGTTCTTGCAAAACTAGGATTTATGGAAGAATTTAGCACCTTTGGTCACAGAATAAAATAAATAAAAGATCCATGTCTTTTGTTTAAAAAGTAGTTATTACAGTGAGATGATTAAATAACTAAAGAGAGATATTTAGGTTTGCTGTGCAAATAATATTCTGCAGAAGCAATGCTGCCACATTCTTTTATGCTTCAGGAGGCTTAAGACATATTTTTTTTATGCAAGGCCAAAGACAATCCTAAAATTCAAGGACAGATAAGAGGTGTGCTTATATCAGTCTTATGTTTATAAAGTGCTAGCCATTCACTCTTGCATAATTTATTCCTGCAGAAACCTAAATCACCCAATCGAGTAATAAAATGCATGTAGGTACAAATGCCAGCAAAAGACTGTTGCAGTAAATTAAGATCTGATATAGAAGCCTCATATGTTTATTTCACTCAGCCCATATATATACAATAACTCTCTCACTTGCGTGCACATACACGTGCTATGTGATCTAGATCAATATGCATAAAGCCTAATCTGGCCGTCTTGAAACAGGTGGAACCTCAATAAAGATGCATATATAATCCCGGGGATGTAAAATAAATCTGGCTGTTGCAAGCACTCTATTCTTTGTCCAATTCCTTCTGATTTGCATTGGCAACTGAGGAGTATAGATCAAAATACAAAATTAGATTTTTTACCTCTCTTAGTTATTGACATTATATAGAGATAGTTCTAAATTTCTGTTCCCCCTCATTTGTCATTCTTAATTCCAATACTTTCACTATGGATAAAATTTTAAAATTTGTATTATGTTGCCTTGATGGTATTAGGACTGTGCAATGCTTCCAATTCAAAAACAAAAAGATGCTCCAGTGTGTGCATGGGGAAACCAAGTGGGCCTTTTCCTGCAATTGCATTGCAGCTGCAAAGGGCAGCTGAATAGTCTGTAAAAAAGATGCAGTTATCTTAGGGAGTTTCGGCCAGATGTCCTGTGCACAGTCACATGTGCAGAGAAGAACCTTTAGAATTTGAAGCAATGAACAGAAATTACAGGATCTGGAATGAATATCATGAGTATTATAAATTATCCCACTGTTTTTTTTCTATTTTTTGTATATTACAAAAAACATTTACTGTATACCATCCAATCCTAGATTTCTGGTAGGCAGGATACATAACAAAAACAATATAAAATATTTTTTAAAAATGTATCCCAATGAATATACTTAATGGCCCAGCATTATGGCTCAGCCATCAAAGTTTGATAAGAATATTCTAGGCATCTTTTTAAATATCTGAAGAGGCATATCTTTGGGGGCAGAAGGTTCTACAATATGGCGGCTACCACAAAGATGATTCACTTCCTTGTCCATGATTTTACTTTACATAAGTCTTCTCTAGATGTCTTTGTAGGATAGGCTCACTTATTTAGCATTGGGCAGTCCCATAAATATCCTGATGCTGCACCTTATATGGGTGTGAAAGCAGTACAGTCACCACAAAGTAGGCATTATTCTACAAGAGCAGTTCCCCTTTCCCTGAAATGTCCTTGCTGCATTCAGTTGTTGTTTCTGAGTCACAATTCAAAGACAGCCATACATGGAAACTGTTACAGTGGTCTAGCTATTTCTGGAGCAATACTCCTGGTCTCATGGTCTCATGAACAATTGCAACAAGTCTTCAGGAATATCTCTATTTAACTATTTGGGGATAGATGTGGTTATTCCTTACTAGTAGCAGCAGAAAAGGAGGAAATTGTAGTATAGTACAGTATTCATAATTTAGCCACTGCTCCCCATAAAATCTATTACTGTCAATACTACTCCAATAGGCACCCTGGTCTTTGACTCTTCGCACATTGCTCAGTTTCCCCCCTCTGATATCTAATTTAACCCTTCTGGCCCATCATGTTGTCAATTTTCAGAATCTAATTTGCCAAACAGCTCTGGATGCTCCTAGATTAGAATTAGAATTAGAATTTATTAAATTTATATGCCGCCCTTCTCCCTAAGGACTCAGGGCGGCTCACAACAATAAAAAGTTAAAAAACATAAAATACAAAATTTAAAAAAGAATTAAATCATAAATGTAATAAATACATAACAATTAACCCAATAAAATCTAATTAAAAACTATAGTCAGTCCAGGCCCGATTGTTGGAACAGCCATGTCTTCAAGTCACAGTGGAAGGACCGAAGGTCAGGGGCCGTCTGTAGCTCTGGAGGCAACTCATTCCAGAGGGTCGGTGCGCCCACAGAGAAGGCTCTTCCCCTGGGGGTCGCCAGCCAGCATTGCTTAGCCAATGTAACCCTGAGGAGGCCGACTCTGTGGGAGCGAACCGGGCGATGGGAGGTTGACAGTGGAAGCAGGTGGTCTCGCAAGTACCCTGGGCCTAAGCCATGTAGGGCTTTAAAGGTAATTACCAGCACATTGAATCACACCTATAGGGCAACCGGAAGCCAATGCAGCTTGCGCAGGAGTGGTGTAACATGGGAGTATCAAGAAACTCCCATAACCACCCGCGCGGCCACATTCTGCACCAGCTGAAGCCTCCGGGTGCACTTCAAGGCAGCCCCATGTAGAGAGCATTGCAGTAATCCAGGCAAGAAGTGACAAGGGCATGGGTGACAGTGCATAGGGCATCTCAGTCCAAAAAGGGGTGCAACTGGCGCACCAGGCAAACCTGTGCGAAGGCCCCCCTGGTCACAGCAGTTAGATGATCCTCCAAGTTAAGCTGTGAATCCAGGAGGACACCCATGTTGCAGGCCCTTTCTGAGGGGGGCAATACCTCCCCCCCCATCAGAAGAGATGGAACATGTTGGACAATACGAGATTCCGGTATCCACAGCCACTCAGTCTTGGAGGGGTTCAGCCTGAATCTGTTCTTTCCCATCCAGACCCGCACCGTCTCCAGGCACCGGGACATCATGTCATCACTGGGTTGGCTTGGGGTGGAGATGAACAACTGGGTATCATCTGCATAATGCTGATACCTCACCCCAAAGCCATGGATGATCTCACCCAGCAGCTTCATATAGATGTTAAACAGGAGGGGGGAGAGAACCGACCCCTGAGGCACCCCACAAGTGAGGGGCCTTGGGGTAGATCTCTGTCCCTCTGCCAATACAAGCTGCGAGTGGCCTGAGAGGTAGTAGAAGAACCACCATAGAACAGTGCCTCCCACTCCTAACCCCCCGAGCTGTCACAGCAGGATACCATGGTCGATGGTATCAAAAGCCGCTGAGAGATCAAGTAGGACCAGGACAGAGGAACAACCCCTGTCCCGGGCCTGCCAGAGATCATCTACCAGTGCGACCAATGCTGTTTCTGTGCTGTAACCGGGCCTGAAACCAGACTGGTGTGGGTCCAGATAGTCCGCTTCATCCAGGAATTGCGGGAGCTGACGCGCCACAACACTCTCAACAACCTTCGCTACAAAGTGAAGGTTGGAGACAGGATGATAGTTATTCAAGGAGGCTGGAAGCCTGTCCAGGGCAGGCTTCTTGAGAAGGGTCCTCACCACCGCCTCTTTTAAGGCAGAGGGGAAGACACCCTCCATCAATGAAGCATTGACGACTGCCTGGAGCCAGCCCCCTGTCACCTCCCCAGCAGCCGAAACCAGCCAGGAGGGACATGGGTCCAATAGACAAGTTGTAGCGCATAATCTAGATTAGGTCTACACATAATCCTGTCCACATCATTCAAGGAAAAAGGGTCAAACTCATCCCAAATGGTATAACCAAGACCTGTCCTCTCCACTCTGCCAGATTCCACCCAGTCGGAGTCCAAACCAGTCCGGATCTGAGCGATTTTGTCCTGCAGATACTGTACAAATTCCTCAGCCCTACCCTGCAATATGAATATTATTATTCACAATTCTACCCACTCTCAACCCTCCCTCCATTTCGGTCCTCTTTCCTTACTAATACAACCCCAACATGAAACTTTCCACAGGCCACCCCATCCCCTTCACCTCAGCCACTGATGTAATATGTTAGGGAGGTAATTTTTTTTCCTCTGTACTCTCACTCCAGGGATGGACAACTCTCTTCATACCCTGATTATCACTCAGTGTATGTTCTTGATAAGTCCATTGTGATTTATGGTGAGGATCCCAGTCGGATAGATACGTCTTTTCACTCATGGTGTTACTTCTGAATTGGTGTCCCTTGTCCTTTGCAAAATACTTTTTTTTTGTTTAGCTACCAGGCACTTTGGCTCCTGCTGTCATGGTGCTCTTCAACATCTTAATAAATAATCTAGATGAGGGGATAGAAGATGATCTCATCAAATTTGCAAATGACACCAAACTGGGGTGAATTGCCAACACCTTGGAAGATAGACTCATGATTCAGAGTGATCTTGATAGACTTGAGTATTGGGTCCTAGTCAATAAGAAGCAGTTCAGTGGAGACAAAAGCAAGGCTCTGCATTTAGGCAGGAAAAGCCAAATGCACAGCTACAGAATTACTTGGATCAAGATTAGTAGTTGCAAGAAGAATCTAAGTGTCCTAGTAGACCATCGCTTAAGTACAAACCAGCAGTGTGCTGCAGCTACTAAAAAACTCTGGGCTGCATTAACTCTGGCCAGGTTTAAAAATAATGAATTTATTACTGTTTTAGGTACAATGGCCTTAAATACTTTCTGCTTCTCTTTCTTCCTTCTCTCTCTCTCTCTTTCTCTCTCTCCCTCCCTCCTTCTCCCTCCCTCCCTCCCCCCTCTCTCTCCCCCTCTCCCTCTCCCTCTGCTAGTTTATGTTGTAACTGTATGTACATTTCAAACGGAAAAGCATCTATCACCAACAATTCATGCTAATTTACATTCCTAGGAAGAAATACAGATAGATCTGCCATATTTATAATGAATCGTTCTATAATCAAATAATATATATCAACCTGGTCTCTGGCCAATGTAAAGTACATGCTGCCAAATTCATAATTACCATGGTTCTGCCACAATGGGTATGAAGCACATTAATTCTGTGCCTTTTTAAAAAGTATTTTTCAGAAATGCATTTATAGGTTGGCTAGCATCTGCACCAATTAAACTTTATTAATTCATTTCTTGAGTCCCACTATATTGAAGGGCCAATTTATAAAATCAGCAGAATCAAATGGTAAAACTTTTCCCCTCTATTACACTATACTGTTTCAAACTGGATGACATGTTTGAATACTTCTTCATTTAAACTATATTTGGTTAAGACTCTAGAAAGAGTACAGAGAAGAACAACAAAGATGATTAGGGGACTGGTGGCTAAAATATATAAAGAATGGTTGCTGGAATTGGCTATGTCTATTTTAATGAAGAGAAGGGTGAGGGGTGACATGATAGCAGTGTTCCAATATCTCAGGGGTTGCCACAAAGAAGAGGGAGTCAGGCTACTCCCCTCTGTGCGTGCCCACAGAGAGGGCCTCCTCAGGGTGCCTCCGGTCAGGGAATGCCGACTGGTGGCCCCCAGGGGGAGGGCCTTCTCTGTGGGTGCTCCGGCACTATGGAACCAACTGCCGGTTGAGCTCCGGATGGCACCGGACCTCCGCTCCTTCCGCCGCGGGCTGAAGACCCACTTCTTTGAACTAGCTGGTCTGGCCTGATGGGGAGGGTTTTTTTAACGGGTTTTTTATTATTTTATTGTCATTGTATTTTAATTGGGCATTGGTTTAATCTCTTTTTAATTTTTGTACTGTTATTTATTTATATATGCCCTGTTAACCGCCCTGAGTCCCTCGGGAGAAGGGCGGTATAGAAATTGAATAAAACCTAAACCTAAACCTAAACCTACTCTCCAAAGCACCTGAAGGCAGGACAAGATGCAATGGATGGAAACTAACCAAAGAACTAGAACTGAGGAGAAATTTCTGACAGAACAATGAATCAGTGGAACAACCTGCCTCCAGAAGTTATGAATGCTCCAACACTGAAAGTTTTTAGAAGAGACTGGACAACCAGTCCAATTATTATTATTATTATTATTATTATTATTATTATTATTATTATTATTATTATTATTATTATTGTTGTTGTTGTTACTGTTACTGTTGTTGTTGTTGTTGTTGTTGTTGTTGTTGCTGTTGCTGTTGCTGTTATTTTTAGTTATGGATAAAAACTAGCAGAACTGATGTTTTTGACTTGATGTATTTCTTGGTATAGAAAGATCCTTTCCCTTTCCCTTTTTTAAAAAAAATCCCATTTATATCCCGCCCTTCTCCGAAGACTCAGGGCGGCTTACAATTTAAAGCACAAATCAACAGAAAATATTTAAACATGCACTCTTTCTATTAATCAGTTTTGTGGAATGCCTTCCAGAGGAGATAAACAGAGGGACTTGTAACCTCAAATGGACATTCTTTTTCTTACAAGAGGAAAAATGGGAAGAGCTTCATCTCAGACTTTCATATCCAGTTCCAGATAACCAAATGGCAGGAATTTTACCCTTCTGGAAAAAAAATCATATGTGCAATCTGCTGTACGGGACCAGGAAGAAGAACTAGAAATGCCAAAGCCATTTGGATGGCAGCTTGGTATTTAGTGAGGTCAAATGAACATCTGAATTCCTCAGTACATACATACAGTTCTAGCAAGACTCATTGCTTCTACATTTTATGTCTCTTTTTCTTTGTCCAGTGTACAGAGCCTTTCCTCATTCCTTGGCTACAGTTTAACATTTCTATTTTCACAAAAGTTTCAGCAGAGTTCTGCACTAAAGTCATCAGCAGATTTAATATAAATTGAAATTGGGATCACTGACTTTTATGGCACATCTTGCTGTAATGATGCATGACTTATCAATCCCTCATTTTTAATGTGCAGACATGTTAAGTTTAACTAGCTTGTTCAAGTAATGGATTTACTGATTAGTTCCTGTTTTGGTACATAATTGTTCAATGATTTCTTCAATATTAGCTTAACCCAAAAAAAGCTTAAATACAATTCTGAGCAATAAGCTTGTCTTCAGAAAATCACAGTTTTAACTTAATCAATAATGGCTTTATTAAGAGAAGGAGGTTTTTTGGAAAAAAAATATTTATAGCTAATGCAAATGTTTAAAAAATGTTATAGGCATTAATTATTAGCAGTTTTTTTCACAGCACACACAAAAAAGAACTACATAAATGTACTTGAAGCTTTGGCATTCTTTGCAAATGAGTAGCTAAAGAGCCCCTTGGGCGGTCGTTTTTACTGCTTTTCAAAGCTCTAATAGCACTTTTTCACCAAAGACACACCCATTGAATCCTCAGAGAGTTACAATAGCATAATTGTTCTTTTAGGTTTTAAGACCCTGACATATCTGTCAACGAAAGAACAGTGAATAATAATACCAGAACTATTTTATGCAAATTCCACTTAGATGTTTCAGGATTTTTGTGTGAGACTGATCTTGCCTCCTTGTTGACAGTTTTATTGTCAAATTAGCGTTACATGAGAAAGTGGTAAAGTTTTCTTCTTTTGTTAAATAATATCCATTAAAACCTTTCCATAAAGTTAAAAAAAACAAATACGTAAGCAATGAGATGGAAACATTCATTTGGGAGAAAGTTAGCAGGCTGGAAAACAGTTGTCACTTGCTGGATTCTTTGCAAATAGGTATTCTTTTACAAAATTTTAAAACATCTCATTAGAATGTGTGTGACATAAATACTCAAATAAACCTAGATGTTTACATCTGTATTTGTATTTTTTCACTTATTTATTTGAATTAATCCAACCAATGAGGTAATATACATCAAGCATGCAGTATACATAAGATGCAGAAAAAGTAAAAATATCTGTGTTAAAATGGTTTAAGGTGTAAAGGAGAATGGTATGTCCAAACTAGTAGTTTTGCTATGTTTAAGGAGAAATATTTGAAAATTATTAATTTGATACAAATTGACTTTCACAGAATAGGATAGAACTCTTATCAGGTGTTAAATTTCTCCAAACTTAGATTCCAGGTGTGCCCGACTATTGAATAGACAACATCTGTTAAGTGGAACAATTTCTTTGTTACATACAAATTAATTGTGCAATTTATTTGGGTTAGAATTTCAGGAGACATTTTGTAAATCTTGGCTTGGGATGCACTGTAAGTGATACTAATGGGTGGAAACTGCTAAATCTGCAGCTGTTTCAATAAGTTAGATATTGTGTGTGTTCGATACTGGGTTCGTTGCTTGACTGATGAGACAAGGTGAGTGAGTTCAGTCAGCAAAGATCATTGTTTATTTGGTTACAGGAACTGAACTGAGAAACAGGGCTGCAAATGCAGCAATTTATACCCTGGCCTCTAGGTGGCGGCCAATAGGTTTGAAGCAACCTATTGCCGCCCTAGAGGCAGCCAATGGTGGCACTGGAGATGGATTGTCTGAGGAGCTGGGAGCCATTAGCCAACTTCCCTGCTTAAGCAACCTTCTAGCAATAACCCGACATGATATTCCAAAGCAAGACAAAGCCCAATACATTACACCCCTCCCCCCTAGAATGTACACACATTATAACAACAAAGGGAATGATTACAGAAATTACAAGTTTTACAGTGATACAGAAGTAGTATGCAAATGTACACATTTTCTGTACTTGCTAATACAGAGGGTCTCCGGCTAGCAGCAAATCAATGACACATACAACATTATAGCTTTGTTATTTTGGAACAAAATCTTGTAAATATGCAGGAGGCTTGAGAACCTTTGTGGAGTGCCTGGGAGAACCAGGCACTCCCTGGCCTACCAGCTTGCCCACTGGGCTGGGTAAACCAGGGTCCATAAGTTTAAATGAGTCTGGCTGACTCGGAATTCTCTTGCTGGCCATTCCAGGTCAGCCCACCCTAGAGCCCAATCCTTCTGCAGAGTTAGCACAGTGGCTGTAGTGTTCTGGTTGACTTTCTCTGTTGATCATTGTGTCTTTGTAGCTTGTCAACTTCTGTGTTGTCTTTGGGATCTTCTATATGTTTGGCGTCCTCGTGGTGGATGGCTTCCTCATGCTGTGCTGTTTTGGCGGGTCGCATGGCTTGTACGGCCCCACCGGTGGCTTCGTCCACCATGATCTCTTTCAGCACATCTGGAAATGACAGGGTCTTTTGGCAAAGAGTTTTTGCTGTAACTCTCAATTCCAGAGACTGCAGACAAGCCTGTCTTGTAGCCTCTCCTCGACATCGGAGAACTGGCACAGTTGTGCAGTCTGCCTCAATGCCATGATGAATTCAGACACTGTTTCACCTGGTTGCTGAACTCTCAGTTCGAATGCATGGTGCCAAGCGATTACCGATAGCTTGGACTGGAAGTGGTCTCCAAGCCTTTTCTTCAAGTCCATGAATGTTATGGACTCCAATGGCGTTGGCACTAACAAGTTCTCCATGATGTCAAATGTGGCTGGGCTGCACACACACAGGAGTGTAGCGGCCTTCAGGCCATCTTCGGCAACTTCATTCGCACGTAGATAGTTCTCGACCCTGGATAGATACAAAGACCATCTTTCTGGGTGAGCTATGTCAAATTCTTCCAGCTTTCTGACCTTTGCCATTTCTTCTGGTCTTCATGGCTGGGGCTCGTTGTCTTCTTGTCCTGCTCCTCCGTTTCCCAGGGACTGATCCTCTGGGCACGTGGTCACTAGCGTGGCTGTGGTAGACCAACTGTACGGGTGGGAAATTGATTTTCCTGCCAGGCATGTTCGGCCTCTCTCCTAGTGACTCTTCAGCTCAGTTGGATGAGCATGATCCCACCTTCGTTGCCAGTGTTGGATACTGGGTTTGTTGCTTGATTGATGAGATGAGGCGAGTGAGTTCAGCAAAGATCATTGTTTATTTGGTTGCAGGAACTGAACTGAGAAACAGGGCTGCGAATGCAGCAATTTATACCCTGGCCTCTAGGTGGTGGCCAATAGGTTTGAACTAATGGGTGGCCAATAGGTTTGAACCAATGGCGGTGCTGGAGATGGGTTGTCTGAGGAGCTGGAAGCCATTAGCTAGCTTCCCTGCTTAATCAACCTTCCAGCCTTACATTGGAAATCCTTAAAAAACAAAAACAAAAAAATTACTCTAGTTAAAGACCAGAGAGTGTTGGATGTGTTAACCTCAAATTAGACTTTAGGGTGAATGGTCAGAAACCAATGGAGAATCTCTTCTTCCACTGAATTCTAGCCCAGTGTTTCTCAAGCTGGGCACCTTCAAGAGTGGTGGACTTCATTGCTGGCTGGGGAATTTCAGGAGATGGTCCACCGGTCTTAAAGTTGCCATGGTTGATAAACACTCTTCTAGCCCATTATAAAATATAACTTATTGGATTTTTACTCAGCATATTGTAGGCCTTTATTGTCTGTAATTTTCTTTCTGTGCCAGAAATGACTGGGAGGTGACTGTCATTAAATAAATAGTAAATGTATTAAAAAAAAAACAGATGGATTTTTTTTTTTCAATTAGCTTGTACTGAAGAATAATTAAGGTACTTAAGGTACTCAAGGCATCATAAAAAGCCATTAGAGTTGAACCTCTGATCTGACATTCCAAGTATTCATAGGAGTTTGTAAACTCGTTGAGTCTCGAAACTTGTATCTCAAAAGATCAAATAATAATTTTGACTTAGACATCTTCTCTCCCTCCAAAAATCAGGCAATGGGAATAAGAAAACGTATTATACATTAAAATTACAGCAAAGGCTGGTGTGTGTTATTTTCCAAAAAGAAAGACTAATCTGACCTCCTTGAATAAATTAATTTTAGAATGGGAATATCTTTAAAAAAGAATGTTTTAGTTTACATAGAAGCACATGAGTTTAAGAAAGTTATCTTAAATTTTGGGCCATTCTCTTTTCAATTAGATAGCAATAGTAATAGCACTTAGATTTCTATACCACTTCACAGTGCTTTACAGCCCTCACTAAGTGGTTTACAGAGTCAGCATATTGCCCGTCAGAATCTGGGTTCTCATTTTACTGACCTCGGAAGGATGGAAGGCTGAGTCAACCTTGAGCCGGTGAGACTCAAACTGCTGAATTGCTAGAAGAATTAGCATGCAATACTGTATTCTAACCACTGTGCCCCACCACTCAGAAATAATGCAATTTAATTTGCCTTTTGATAATCTAAGCTTTTTCCATGATCTTGACTATAAACTCTTTGAACTGGATTAAAATCAATCTGCTATAAGATGCAAGAATCTTTTTTTTTTTTTTAGCACTAACAAACCTGTTAGTTAAATTTAAGCAAAACACACCTTACTTTAAATTCTGTTTCTTTTAACATTGGCTTTTAAAATTACACATTTGCCTCTGAATGGTTGAGCCTTGTCTGCCTGAACACACTTATTTTCCTGCTGATTTAGTGTCTACAAATAGATGTCTACTTGCAAAACACACCTTTCTTTGAATCCAGCCCACTGAATCAAGCTCATTATCCTAAGACATCTCTTTGGGCAAAGGTTATGCTTTCCTGAGCTATATTAATCTCTTTCTCTAAACATCACCAGCTTAATTGGGTTAGATCAGAGTTATACTGTTTTGAATAAAAGGGTGTGATTAATGTGAGCTAAAAGCAGCTGGATCGGCGCAGGCTGATTCTGCAATGTACACAAACCTATTATCATTATAACTGTGAAAATGCATGGAAACATCCAGCTTCGGTAACCAACATCCCTTCTCTTAAAGAAAATCACTACAGAGATTGAGTGGATATAGAGATTCCCTTAAGTGTCCTAGGGATTTTCTGACAATAAATTTTCTGATGAATAGTGCTGCTAACACAATTGTGCTCATTCATAAAGGTTAGTGGTTTTTATCAGAGATCATTGGTTCACCCATATACCTCTTTGATTTAAACTGTAAGAGGATCTTGATTCTGAGACTTGCGTTTTGATTCATTTTCTAAAAAAAAATCTGATTCTGAACAAGAGTATTAAAGCTTTTGGTTTCTTAAAATTAAATTTGGACATCATTGTAATTTACACTTAATTATGATAGTCAGTAAGATGGAAGAGGAGGAGGAGGAGGAGGAGGAAGTTTGGTCTATTGTAATGTTGGGAGACCTAAACTTGGTAGTGGAATGTACATCCCAAAATAGCAATAGCACTTACATTTACAGTATATATGTCCCATAGTACTTTACAACATTATCTGGGCAGTTTATAATGTCAGCATATTGCCCCCAAAAATCTGGGTCCTCATTTAATGACCTCGGAAGAATGGAAGGCTGAGTCAACCTTGAGCCCATCAGGATCAAATTCAAACTGTGGATGGAGTTTGCCAGCAATACTGCATTCTAACCACTATGCCACCAAAGCAGTCTCATGGCCCAGTTCAGACAGTTCATTATTCTAGTGGCATATATACAGCTCCTGCTGTTGTTGAATTTTGAAGGGGTGCAACAATTGCCAGTACCTAATATAATGATTTTTGCTCTACTTATTTTTGCTCTACTTATTTTTTAAAAAGGTGCTACAACTCTAAGGTACAATTTACTTTTTATATGCACATTATGAGTCAGGGTTGGAGGGAAGCTTGAAAATATTAATGGTCTTTCAAACCAAAATAAAATATAATAATACTTTCAATTCCATTTTAATTAATGTGGAGGATGGATAGATGAATGGACAGATGGGTAGAGATAATTGATGAAAGATGATAGTTGATAGATGATGATGATAGATAGATAGATAGATAGATAGATAGATAGATAGATAGATAGATAGACAGACAGACAGACAGACAGACAGACAGACAGACAGACAGACACCAGACAATAACCAGGTATAGCAGTTAAATTGCTGGACTAATGCTGGAGTGACCCAAGTTCATGTTTATGCTCAGGTCTGCACTCACTGAATGACTTGATCCAGTCATGTTCTCTCAGACCAACTTCCTTGTCAGGATAGTTGTAGAGATAATAATAGTAATAATATGAACAGAGTTCATAAAAAAACCACGGAAAAATAAAAAAAAAATAGAAAAGGTGAGATCCAAAAATATTCACATTTCTAAGTCAACAAAAATTGCCATTGCATTGACAAAATGTTAGTGCAACATGTATTGTTTTGTTTTTGCTTTATTCCCAATCCAAAGTAACACAGTAATCGATAGCCGTATTCATTCTTAAATATAATTTAGGATGGTAATCACACAAACTGTGAAACATATAAAAAGTTGATGGAGAAAGATGTAAATCACTACTCTTTTAAGAAATGTCATGTGTGTGCCTGTGTGCGTGTGTGTGCATGTGTGTGTATGTATGTGTGTGTGTGTGTATATATATCTAAAAAAAATCTAAAAATCTAAAAAACAAATTTACACAAATATGAGCTGTCACTGTTGTGACTACTGCCTGTCGATGGCCTTCGGTTAGGCTGAAACAGGAAATAAAGATTTGTCCCATGTTTGGGGCCTAGCAAGGTAATCTAAATAGTTAACAAGCATTTAATATATATATATATATATATATATATATATATATATATATATATATATATATATATATATATATATATATATATATATATATATATATATATAATAGAGATTTACATCTTTCTCCATCAAATATATTTTATATGATTCACAGTGTATGTGTGTCTATAAATCACTTTTCTTTTAAGAAGTACAGTGTGTGTTTATATATATATTATATATCTAAAAAGAGTAGTGATTTACACACACAAACACACACACACATGTGTCTGTGTGTGTGTGTGTGTGTATATATATATATATATATATATATATATATATATATATATATATATATATATATGAAAAAAATAACTGGCACGGTTATCATTCATGTTGATGTCAACAGCCCTCCACAGACAGGTAAGAGGAAAATACCACTCCAGGGTTCCTATTCATGTTGCACAGCAGGGCCTTGTCTGTAATTACTGTGGCCTAGTTATTTCTCAGGGGGAAAAAAGTCCGGCACTAGATCCTTTTTTTCTTAATAGGTGAAGCTGAACCTAAAGCACTGTAATTTTAATCAAATCTTTCCCATCTGCGTGTACGTCTCTGAGAAGTTGAAGATTTAAGTGTATGTTGTAGGGTTTGTTGAATAGTCCCAGCAGGGGGAGAAAGGGCAGCGAGATGGTAATTATGTTATACTTAAAGGTATTTTGGTTGCCAAGGAAGTTTCTTTTCCTTTTCTCTAACCTCCCCCCTCCTCGTTCCCAGCCTCGCTATTCCTCTTCTCCTCCCCCACTAAAAGGGTTAAGATGATGTCATCAATACTAAGGAAATACTGCAAAGCGGGTGGAAGGCAAAGTCAAGAATACACCTTAGAATCTGCTTACGATTTGAAGGAGACCCATTTATACATCCTTAGTTCAGATCATTTTTGTACGAACGCATATTATATAGAAAAATTCAAATTTAAATAATAAACACATTATATAGAATGTCTGTATTTGCATATGTCTGTTTTTACCAAAGGATATATTTTTAAATCTGCAAGAAACTGTACGAATATATTTCTATAAGATCTGGAACTGAAAAAAGTTTTCCTAATGCAGTCCTCTTAACTATTTTTGCTTCCATTACATTTTTTTCTTCCTAGAATCAGCAAACTACATAAAGTCCTGGTAACTGGAAACCATTTTTTCCTCCCAGAATAAAAGCAGGGAGTTTTCTCTAATGACCCTTGAAATCATTAGGAATAGTCAATCAGAACAGAGCTAGAAGGGACCTTGGAGGTCTTCTAGTCCAACTCCTTGCAGGAGACCCTATACCAGTGATGGTGAACCTTTTAGAGACCGAGTGCCCAAATTGCAACCCAAAACCCACTTATGTATTGTCGGATGCCGGGTGGGCGTGGCCCATTGAGTGGATGTGGCCAATTGGGTGGATGTGGCCAATTGGGTGGGCATGGCTGCAGCGGTAACAGCAGACTGGGTGGGACTAAAAAGTTCAATCAATCAATTCCAATTTTGGGAGATATTTTTTTTGCCCACAAGAAGTTAAAATTGATTGATTGAACCTTTTTTTCCCCACACGGCAGGGGAGGCCTAAAGCGAAAAGGATTTATAAAACCTAGCTGAAGGCCTAGGACTGGGGTGACGGCGTGCATGCCCACAGAGAGGGCTCTGTGTGCCACTTGTTGCACGCGTGGCATAGGTTCGCCACCACGGCCCTATACCATTTCATAAAAGTGGCTGTCCAGTCTCTTCTTAACCCACAACTTCTAAGGCAAGCTGGTTAATTGTTAATTGTTCTCACTGTTATAAAGTTTCTCCTTAATTCCAGGTTGCTTCTCTCCTCGATTAGTTTCCATCCATTATCTCTTGTCTTGTTTTCTGGTGCTTTGAAAAATAACCCTCTTCTTTGTGGCAGCCACTCAAATCCTAGAATACTGCTATCATGTCACCTCTAGTCCCTTTTTCTCTCAACTGGCCATACCCAATCCCTGCAACTGTCCTTCATAATCACCTTAGTTGTTCTTCTCTGCACTTTTTCCAATGTCTTAATGTTGGATACTGGGTTTGTTGCTTCAATGACGAGACGAGGCGAGTTCAGCAAAGATAATTGTTTATTGCTTGCAGGATCTGAACTGAGAAAAAGGGTTGTGAATGCATCAATTTATACCCTGGCCTCTTGGTGGTGGAAAATAGGTTTAAAGCAACCTATTGCCACCCTAGAGGCAGCCAATGGCGGCACTGGAGATGGGTTGTCTGAGGAGCTGAGAGCCGTTAGCCAGCTTCCCTGCTTAAGCAACCTTCCAGCAATTAACCCACGTGGTGTTCCCCTAACAAGACAAAGCCCAATACATTACACCCCTCCCCCCTAGAATGTACAACATTATAACAACAAAAGAGAAATGATTACAGCAAGACAAATTTACAAGGTACAAAAATAGCCCATATCCTTGTCGGGTTTGTGAATTAGCTTAAACGTATTAGCTGATTAAAAAATGGATCATCTAAGCATCCTAGGGGATAAAATGTGGGGTGTCTGTCTGTCTGTCGTGAATAACCCCAATAGTGGTTTATGGTCTGTGAAAACTGTAAAGTCCCTGCCATATAAATAGTCATGGAATTTTTTTACTCCAGCAACTATAGCCAGTGCCTCTTTGTCAATTTGAGTGTAATTACACTAGGTGGAGGACAGTGTCCTTGAATAAAAAGCAATTGGAACTTGAGTTCCATCTCTCTTTAAGTGACTTAGGACTTCACCCACCCCACATGGGGACGCGTCACATGCTAAGTAAACTGGCTTTGACTCCTTGAAATGAGTGATAGTGGAAATAATGGACAGAAGGGCCTTCAATTCCTGGAAACTCTTTTCATGAACTCTAGTCCACTTCCATGTAGCATATTTATCCAAGAGCCAGTGTAACAGCTCTGCCACTGCAGCCTTGTTAGGAAAGAATGTGTGGTAAAAATTTAGGAGGCCTAGGAATGCCTGCAGCTCTCCTTTTGTTTTAGGGCTAGGTGCCATCTGAATGGCTTTTACTTTCGACTCAGCAGGGTGGATGCCATCAGCATCAATGTGAAACCCTAAGAACTCAGTTGAAGGGACTCTAATACTGCACTTATTCTTTTTAAGCTTGAAGCCTGCTTTGCGCAGCCTTTGCAGGATGGCTCTGAGCCTCCTTGTAAGTACCTCAGTGGACTCACCAGTGATGAGCATGTCATCAAAATAGGGGCAAACCGCCGGAATGCCCTTGAGTGTACATTCCATGACAAGACCGAGTGGCTTTGCATACCTTCATCCCGGGTTTATTCGGACATTCCACCTCTCGCTATGGGGGGTGAACTATTACCCCCTGTTAGGCATATGGTGTTAGCCTACAATGTTGGGTTGAAAATATATTAACCACAATGCTATGGCTTTAAGAAGTTAATTGGCCAATGGGTGTGTAAGTGTTCTCATGGCCATAAGAGGAAGCTAGGAACGTAGCTTCTCTCTCTCTCTGAATTCACTGATCTCTACTGTTACTGTTTTTTGCTCTGCTGTTGGTTTACTACTGTTGTAAACTTGAACTGTGTATTGACCTCTGGACCGGTAAGAAGACTTTGTATTTTGGATTGCTACTTGGACTGTTTATTTTTGACTGTGCATTTTTGTTTTTACACCACCTCAAAAGTAAACTACTTTTTGCTTTTAGAACTCAGTGTATTTCTGTGTGTGATTTTTACTGCTCTCAGTGCCCTTCCTTGTCTGTGCAACTCTTTGGTAGCACAAGGAGACCTCTGCACAATAAATTCCATAACACTGGTTATGGGCCCAGGCCTGTACTGAGAGTAAGTACACACAGTTTTCCTAGCTGAGTTTGTGTTAGCTTTTTGGTGTAAAATGGCACAAGAACAGTTGTCAGGCATCTCCTGGATAACCCGGTTGGATGGGACAAACTATGTTTCCTGGTCCACAAAATGCTGCTTGCTTTTGCGCAAGGAAGGACTATGGGCTGTTGTAAATAACCCACCAGATACTACTGCTTGGGATCCAGATGATGAAGAGGATGCAAAGAAGTTAGACGACTTTAAACGTAGCAATGAGAAAGCTCTTTGCATTATTGGACTAACACTGAATGACCAGCAGCTTGTCCATATTCGTGGTGAGGAGTCTGCTGCAAGGTGTTGGGATGTTTTGCGAAGGCTTTATGTTCCTGACAGTGTGGGTGCACATATACACCTTACACGTAAGCTGTTTAGGGCTCGTCTGCAGAAGAATGGAGATATGCTGACCCATTTAAATTACATGAAGGCAACTTTTCAAGAGCTTCATGAAAAGGAGCTGATTTTTTCAGAGTTGCATCAGGTCTACATTATTCTGTCATCTTTGGATGAGAGTTATGATGGATATGTTTCTTCTTTGGAAGTCCTGACCAGAGAGGAACTGACATTGACTAACATTACTGGGAGACTGCTGGAAGAGTCCAGAAGGAGGCGTGACAGAGACCAGCTGAGAGAGACACAGCCACGAGAGAAGCAGCCATTCTCCACTGCTTACAATGTCAAGAAATGTTATTCTTGTGGGGCTAGAGGGCATATAGCCAAATTCTGTAGAAAGGGTAGAAAACAGAATGTAAATAGCAGTGGGAAGGCTAAGAAGAGCATTGGTTTGGCTATTTCTGGTAAACCAACATCCAGAAATAATGGATTGTGGGTTGTTGATAGTGGGGCTTCACAATGCATTACTAAAGTGAAAAAGAGATTTGTTAATATGAAAAACAGCAACCAATATGTTTCACTAGCCAACGGTTGGAGGATGAAGGCCTCTGGTGAAGGTAATTCCTATTGTCCATGCATTGATGAACAGTTACCTATGTTATATATACCTAAACTAAGATTCAACTTGTTATCTGTAAGGGAATTGGTTAAGGTTGGGTTTGTGGTAACATTCAGAGGGGAGCAATGCACTATTGAGAGGAATGGAACCTGTGTAACTGCTAATTTGAAAGATGGTTTATTCATTCTCACAAGTAACCAGGTTAGTACAGTTAAAGCTAACTCAATATGTGAGAACAAGAAGCCACATGATGAATGTATACATTTATTGCATAGGCGGTTAGGGCATGTAAACTTTAACTCACTACGTAAAACAGTGGAATTAGTAGAGGGAGTTAAACTGAAGCCATGTAGTAAGTATTTGAATTGCAATACCTGTAATCAGGAAAAGAGTAAGGCAACTCCTGCACACAGGATAAACAGCTTCAAAACAACTGTTCCTTTGGAAGTTGTGTTTGCTGAGTTAATTGGACCCATGAAACCAAGTTTAGGAGGGTCATGCTATATGTTAAGTATATTGGACCACTACTCTCGTTATGGTTTTTGTTATCTGCTTAAGTCAAAGGCAGATACTTTCCAACAATTTGCAAACTGGCTGAAGTTCGTGGAGAGGAAAACAAAGAGAAAGGTTCAGTGCATAATTACTGATAATGGTACTGAATTTACAAATAAGTGTTTTGTTGATATGCTACAATCAGCTGGCATTGAGCATAAACGTTCAGCCCCTTATAGGCCTCAACATAATGCTTTTGTTGAGAGACGTGGGCAAACGTTACAAGCCATGATGAGAACTATGTTAAGAGATTCAGGCTTAACAGATAGACTGTGGGGGGAGGCAGCAAAATGTGCAAACCATGTTCTGAATATAGTTGTTAATACTTCTACTGGTAAAATACCATATACAATATGGCATGGTAGAAGACCAAACCTTGATTACCTGCACACATTTGGCACCCCAGCTTGGGTCCACATTCCTGCACAACTCAGGAGTAAAGGCCAACATAGGGCTAGGCAATTATACTTCGTAGGTTATGAAGCTAACCACAGATCATATCGTTTCTGGGAACGAGGCACAACTAATGTATATAACAGTGCTAGTGCAAAATTCCTTGAGCACGTTGGTTGGGATAGGTTAGAGCAAGAAACTGTTAATACTGATCCTCTAGTGTTTGAGGACTCCTCTGATAACGTAACTAGTAATGATAATACATCTCCTGTAAATATAAAAGATGAAGAGGAGATAGGGGAGATAATAGATGAATCAGAGGAAGGAAAGGAGACAGAAATTCAAAGCCCTGTAATTCCTTGGCGTTCAATGCGTATCAGACATCCACCTGATCGCTATGAAGCTAGTATAGTATGTCAAGTTAGTGTAGAGCCATCTAACTATGATGAGATCAGGATGTATCCTGAAAAGGAACAGGCATCATGGAAAGCTGCAATGAACAGGGAGTTGAAGTCTTTGCAGAATCTTAAGGTCTATCAGAAAGCAAAACTGCCACCTGGTGAGCAAGCTATAGGTTGCAAATGGATATATAAAATAAAGAAGGGTGTAGATGGAACTATAACCCATAAGGCACGTTTGGTTGCACAAGGTTTTGCCCAAACTACTGAGGATTATGACGAGGTGTTTGCACCCAGTCTAAGGGCAACTACTTTAAGAGCAGCTTTAGTATGGGCGGCTAAAAACCAATATATGGTTAATCATGTAGATGTTGAAACTGCATATCTACATGCTCCATTGCAACATACTATTTATTTAAGAATACCACCAGGATTGACCAGTGATAGAGACCATGATTGTTGGGAATTAAAGAAAAGCCTCTATGGATTGAAACAATCGGGCTATGAGTGGAATAAATGTATAGTTAATGAGTTGAGTGCATTAGGTTTTGTAGCCAGTAATGCTGATCCTTGTTTGTTTAGAAGAGAACACAACGGAGCATTATCTTTTATTTTATTATTCACAGATGATATTGCAATAATAACAAAAACTGAGTTAGAAGCACAAACTATCATTTCAAGATTGCAAAATAAATTCACAATTAGAAATCTTGGAGAAATAAGCCACTATTTGGGGTTAGATATTGTGAAAACAAATAGGGGTTTTAAGGTGTCGCAAGCCAGTAAAATATCTCAGTTATTAAAGAGATACAATATGGAAATGTGTAAACCAGCAAAAACTCCGATGGCTATGGATTTTAAGGACACTAATGTTGAGAGTCCTGTATTTGATAAGACTATGTACCAATCTTTGATAGGAAGTCTTATGTATCTGAGTAATTGGACTAGACCTGATATTTCTTACTGTGTAAACCAATTGGCTAGGTACAACAATGAACCAACTGTTAGACACTGGCAATCAGCTAAACGAGTATTAAGGTATTTGAAGCAGACTATTCACTACTCGTTATATCTAGAGCCAAATCGTGAGTTAATCCTTACTGCATATGCAGATGCGAGTTTTGCCTCTGATACAAACACTCGTAAATCTACTTCAGGGTTGGCTATAATGTTGGGTGATTCTTTAATTGGATGGAAGTCTATTAGACAAAAACACATAAGCTTATCTACAATGGAGGCTGAATTTTCATGTCTATCAGTGTTATGTACAGAACTGCTAGTGTACAAACAATTATTGTTAGATATGAGTTTAAATGTAAATGATCCATTCATTGTGTATGAGGACAATCAAGCTGCAATAAAGATGGCTAATAATGCTGCAGTAAGAACAAGATCTAAACATACTGATCTTCGTTATTTAAATGTCAGACAATGTGTCAAAGATAAATTAATACAGTTAGAGTATTGTCCATCTGATGTAAATATTGCAGACCATTTTACGAAGGTACAAAGTGCTGTGAAACACAATGCTAATTGTGAAAGAATGTGCATAAGATTGTAAGAGTTATATATTATTCTACCCAAAGGGGAGAATGTTAGGCATATGGTGTTAGCCTACAATGTTGGGTTGAAAATATATTAACCACAATGCTATGGCTTTAAGAAGTTAATTGGCCAATGGGTGTGTAAGTGTTCTCATGGCCATAAGAGGAAGCTAGGAACGTAGCTTCTCTCTCTCTCTGAATTCACTGATCTCTACTGTTACTGTTTTTTGCTCTGCTGTTGGTTTACTACTGTTGTAAACTTGAACTGTGTATTGACCTCTGGACCGGTAAGAAGACTTTGTATTTTGGATTGCTACTTGGACTGTTTATTTTTGACTGTGCATTTTTGTTTTTACACCACCTCAAAAGTAAACTACTTTTTGCTTTTAGAACTCAGTGTATTTCTGTGTGTGATTTTTACTGCTCTCAGTGCCCTTCCTTGTCTGTGCAACTCTTTGGTAGCACAAGGAGACCTCTGCACAATAAATTCCTTAACACCCCCCGTAGATAGGGCTCGCAACTTGGGAGTCCTCCTAGATTCACGGCTCACCCTGGAAGACCACATAGGAGCTGTGACTAGGGGGGCTTTCGCCCAGGTTCGCCTGGAGCGCCAGTTGCGGCCCTATCTAAGCCGGGATGATCTATGCACGGTCACTCATGCGCTTGTGACCTCTCGACTAGACTACTGCAATGCTCTCTACATGGGGCTGCCCTTGAGGACCACCCGGAAGCTCCAACTGGTACAGAATGCAGCCGCGAGAGTTGTGTTGGGAGTCTCCCGATACTCCCACGTTACACCTCTGCTCCGTGAGCTTCATTGGTTACCAGTTGCCTTCCGGGTGAGATTCAAGGTACTAGTAATGGTATTCAAAGCCCTACATGGCAGGGGTCCGGAGTACCTGAGGGAAGACCTGCTGCCGGCATCGACTTCCCTCCGCCCTGTGCGTTCCCACAGAGAGGGCCTCCTCAGGGTGCCACCGGTCAGAGAATGTCGATTGGTGGCCCCCAGGGGGAGGTCCTTCTCTGTGGGCGCCCCGGAGCTATGGAACCAGCTACCGGTTGAGCTCCGGACGGCGCCCGACCTTCGCTCCTTTCGCCGCGAGCTAAAAACATACTTTTTTGAACAAGCTGGCCTGGCCTGATGAGGGGATTGGGTGGGGGTTTGCTACTGTTTTTTATTAGGTTTTAATGATGTATTTTAGTATGTGGGCATTTATTTAATCTTGTTTTAACTTTTGTAATTTGTATTTTTATTCTTGTCCTGTTCACCGCCCTGAGTCCTTCGGGAGAATGGCGGTATAGAAATAGTATTAAATAAATAAATAAATAAATAAATAAATAAATAAATAAATAAATAAATAAATAAATAAATAAATAACTAAATAAATAAATAAATGATGCCCTGAAAAATGGCAGGGGCTACACTGACCACAAATTGCAGGCGCTTTACTTTAAACGCCCCCCTATGGGTTACAATAGTCTGTGCTGAGGCTGTGGCCTCATCAACAGGGAGCTGTGGTAGGCCTGAGCCAAAATCTAATTTTGCAAAAATGGTGCCACCCTGCAAGGATGCCAGGATGTGGCTTACTACCGGTACTGGGTTTGTGTGCTGTTTGAGTGCACGGTTAATTGTGCATTTGTAATCTGCACAGATTCTGACCTCCCCATTGACTTTAAGTGGCATCACCCCCATCTACTGGCTGCAGTATGCCCTGTTCAACAAGTTTATTTATTTCAGCATCTGTCTTGTGTTTAAGAGCAAATGGAACCCTACGAGGTTTAATCCTGACTGGCACTACATTTGGATCTAGTTCAAATGCTATTGGCTGGCCCATGTATGTCCCCAGAGCTGAATCAAACACATCTGCAAATTCCTCGCATACTGTTGCTAGACTCGTGACTTGTGTCCGGTTGATCCCGGTTACTTGGATGCCTAGTGCATTAAACCAATCGAGCCCAATCTGGCTCATTTGCTGACCCCCTACTACGAGAACATCCAGGTGCGGCTAGTGTGGCCTCACACTTGACTGTGACTCTGGCATTCTGAAAATCAGTTAATACAATATCAGATGGCCTCAGCTTGGCCTATCTTTTACTGCGACCACAAATGAAATTAAATGTTTCAAAGGAAATAATGGAAATGGTGAAGCCCATGTCCAGCTCCATCTTGCAGGGGACCCCTTGCAGCTCCACCTGAAGTCTATACTTTGGCTTAACCGGGCAGAGAGCCCCAGTACGGCAAATGCTTCTGTGGCTGGAGCAAAACCCCATGCTATACTGTCCCAGGGCCCCAGTACCTCTTCTGGTTGGATCTTCTGACTGGCGATTCGATGGGTGGTCCCTCTGGTGACCTCTGCAAAATGACGTGATGTGGCCCATCTTTCTGTAGGCCCTGCACGTGGCTGTCCGGAACCTACAGTCCAAGCGTTGGTGGTGGCCACCACAACCTGAACATCTAAGGAAGGGATTTGCCTTGTAAGTGGCCCCATGTTGCTTGTCGCTGTGATGCTGTTGGTTGTGGTGTCGGTGTAGCTTGTTGACTTCTGTGTCATCTTCAGGGTCTTCTGTGTGTTTGGCATCCTCATGGTGGATGGCTTCTTCGTGCTGTGTAGTTTTGGTGGGCCGCATGGCTCGTACAGCCCCGCTGGCAGCTTCATCCACCATGACTTCCTTCAGCGCATCTGGGACCAACAGAGTCTCCTTGGCGAAGAGCTTTTGCTTTTAGCTTTTGGTTTTGGAGACCGCAGACAAACCGGTCTCATAGCCTCTCCTCGACATCGGAGAACTGGCACAGGTGTGCGGCTTGCCTAAGGCCATGATGAACTCAGATGCAGTTTCATCTGGTTGCTGGACTCTTTGCTCGAATGCATAGCACCAAGTGATTATTGACAGCTTAGGCTGGAAGTGGTCTTCGAGCTTCTTCTTCAAGTGTGCGAATGATACGGACTCCAATGGCGTTGGCGTGAACAGGTTCTCTGCTATGTTGAATGTTGCTGGGCCACACACACAGAGGAGTGTGGCGGCCTTCAATCTGTCCTCTGCGACCTGGTTCGCTCAAAGGTAATTCTCAACCCTGGACAGGTACGAGGACCACCCTTCTGGCTGAGTTATGTTGAATTCTTCCAGCTTTCCAATCTTGGCCATTTCTGCTGGTCTTTGCGGCTGGTGCTCAGCATCTTCGAATCCTGCTCCTCCATTGCCCAGGGACTGGTCCTCTGGGCGCATGGCCGCTAGTGTGGCTGTGTTAGCTGACCGTGGGGGAGATTGCTTTTCCTGTCAGGCATGCGCTGCCTCTCCCCTAGTGACTCTTCAGCTCAGTTGGAGGAGCAGGATCCCACCTTCATCACCAGTGTTGGATACTGGGTTCGTTGCTTCAATGATGAGATGAGGCGAGTGATCTGAACTGAGAAACAGGGCTGTGAATGCAGCAACTTATACCCTGGCCTCTAGGCAGCGGCCAATAGGTTTAAAGCAACCTATTGCTGCCCTAGAGGCAGCCAATGGCAGCACTGGAGACAGGTTCTCTGAGGAGCTGGGAGCTGTTAGCCAGCTTCCCTGCTTAAGCAACCTTCCAGCGATTAACCCACGTGGTGTTCCCTTAACAAGACAAAGCCCAATACATTACACTTAACATCTTTTTTATAATGTGGCAACCAAAACTGGATGCAGTATTCCAGGTATGGCCTCACTAACATTTTTTAAAGAGGTACTAATGCTTCACTTGATTTTGATCTTGAATCTGAGACAGACCAATATATCCTATTTTTCCCTACATGATCAAGGGGGAAAAAAGAAAGTATTAATGCCAGCCATGGAAAGATGTAGGACTGCCATCACATTAGTGGAAAAGTATATCAATTATCTCATTTTGATAGTAATCCATAAATGGAATTTTGGCTTATTCTTAAACACTTCATTTGATACTGCTATCAGTGACCTGGGAGATACGAGGTCCTGGACTGCATTTCTACGTTAAGTAGATCTCACAGCTTCCCTGCACGCAGACTGAAACGTGATTTTATTTGAAAGCTGATCTTTGCTTGATTGCAAGGGACTATATTTGGCTACCAAAATAAGCCTGCACCCAATTATATTATTAACAAGTGCCAAGAAATAAAATATAGCTGCTTCTGTTTAATTAAAAAAATGAAGATGTTATTTTTTTCTTCATTTGATTTGACATGACAGTTATGATTCCACTTTTTGACACCAAAGTCACATAGCAACATCTTAACTACTCCATAGCAACCTCCTGACTTTTCATATTGTAATGATCCTGCTTGTTAATAATTTGATAAAAGCTCATTTTAATTTAAAGGTAAATAAAAGCAGAATATTCTTGATGCTTAGATAAATTCAAGAAGAATCTCTCTCTCTCTCGTCTCTCTCGGTCTGTCTGTCTGTCTGTCTCTCTCTCTCTCATCAGAGGGATATCTGTCAACCTATTCCACCAAAAAAAAACCTTGCAGAAAGCTTCTACAATGTCTGATAACATTTTTCAGACCAACAAATTTTATTAAGAAGCATAATCTTTCATGAGCTGCAACTTATTTCATAAAATGATGAAGTGGATATAGGATGTAAAGTGATATGGAAGAAGGAGGGGAAAACAAGATAGTTATGCAGGTATATGTAAAACAGATTATAAGTATCTTATGAGAACATATTGTGTTTGTAAAGCCCTTCAGAAACAGTCTGAAACCTTTTAATGCCTGTGAGTTTAGTCATCTTTTGTGGAACTGTGTCCTGACTGTTTCATTTTCCCAAGATGGCTACCTTGACACCTGCAATAGAATATTTTAGAAGGTTGAAATGCTCTTATGTTTCTTTGTACTTGTTTTGAATCAAATATGTCATTTATTTATTTATTTAGTATGAAGTTCTGCTTATTTGTTCCAAAGGGATTCCAGATTTAGGCTGCTCAGAAAACCTTCATGGGGTGAAAATTAGATGCAGACTTAAATGGGAGGGTCTGCATATTTTCTGGCTTTGAAAGGGTCTACTTGCCACCATCTCTTTAGGGTTCTCTGACTGGCAGAAAGGCTGTGGAGTTTTTCTTTTCTTTTCTTATTCATGTATTTTGGGATATTTTTAGATATTTAGTTGTTACTTTCAAACACAAAAGGACTTATGACTCAACTCTGCTGAGTTATGGACAGAGCAATTCATTCAATAACTGATTCTCTAAAAAGATTCAGAAACTATGCAGGTGCCAAAGAAATGAAAAAAATGCATATTGTGATACATTCATTTTCAGGAATGTAGCTTTGACCTTTGGAATGCCAGGGCATTTCTTTTCTTCATCTTGGCAGTAACTCAACACTATTTATGCTTGTTCACTTGATAATACACACACACACACACACATTCTGAACTACATGATGGTTGATATCTTGTTATGACATTCATCCTTACATGTATCAAGAAGAGATATATTTCACCAATGAAATAGCTGTGAGTTCTTCTGCCTTTCTTCATACTTGAGATGTCACAACATAGATCAGTTGTCACATAATATGCAATACATATTTACAAAGTCTTTGTTCTGGGGGAAAAAAAGGAAGTTGGAGGTAGCACATAAGTTCACTTGAAGTATGCACCTGAATAAACAGCTGTTTAAAATGAAGATGTTTGTTATTCATTATCATGAACAGTCTGGTTCTTCATGAGGGAAGAAAAGAGATGCTTTGTTGTAGCAGGCTGGACTGTTTGTCCATTATTGTTGCCAATGCTTTTCTTATCTTTCACATATCCCTGATTTATTTTAGAAACTGAAATTTCCATAAAAATGCCACACCTTGTAGGACTTGATTCACACCCTGTTTTATGGCCCTCTGGTGGATAGGTCCAGCATTACTGTATGTGGTATCCAACTTTCAAAGAGAAATGTGGTCCTAAGGAAGGAGTAAGAGAATAGGAACCAATACTTCATCAGGAAATCAACAATTAAAAAAGAACAGAAACAGGAGTTAACTAGAAGCTTTTTTATTAGGATAGTAATATTGCAGTCAAATACCTGTCTGTTGGAACCATGACAGCAACCTTACTAAAAGTGTAATATTCTAGCGCATATATTTAATTATTCTTGTTCAGGTGAAAGTCCCAGAATGATTCCACTTGAAACTCTGAAGGAAGTTAGTTGAAGATCTTCTTCTACAACTGTGGTAGCATCAATTATTATATGGGGTAAAAGGCACTTTTCTACTTCAGTATATTATGTACTACAGATGTGTGCCCAGAGTTTATTTGTAAGTGACCATACTAGATTAAAATAGTCTGCTGAGATTTGCCACAAAATGCATATTAGAAGTGTGATTTGTGAACTCAGTGAGATAATGGCATTCAAGAGGGGAAACTCTAGAGAGTGGAAAGAGCATCAAGGTAGAACCTGATGAGATGACATAACAGCAGTCCCGCTCTGGTAAACTCTACTTTCAGTTTAACTCCCACAATGACTTTCTGTACAACCAGGTTGCTTTCTATTACCTCAGCTTACCTATGTTGGTTGGTTGGGTAATTAGAGATAAAGACATCTTTCAACGAAGCACAGAGTTTTGTTTCATTTTTATTTCATAAGACTGCCTCTATAATCCATGCAAAGCCTAAATATGTTATGGGGGGGGGAAAACTTTAGGTGTGAGACTAGCACTTTTTAATACAGCCTGCATTTTTATACATACTTTGCATTTTTTTCTTAGGTACATAATCTTTAAAAGTAATAAAATCAGATAGGATAGAGAGTTTGGTGGATGCCAAAGTAGATGCTGCCAAGAACATTGAGCACCCATGAATATTACACTGGAGACCAAGAGGTTTTTTAAAAAAAGGAAATGAGAATGCAATAATTGCTTCTCTTAAACTTGTGGGGGGGCAATGAAAAGGGTACTGCCTATAGACAGCAAGGCTCTCATATTCATGTTACTAATTGTTTTGAAACATCAGTCATAATCTTGAAGCAGTTCTTACCTGGGCAGCTGTTTTATCTGTGATACCATCTTTTAACAAAATACAAATTTCAGATCTAAAGCATCTGTCTTTTTTCATTTACATGTCAAAACATAATTGGCCATGGTTTGGGTTTGTTGCCTTTATTACTTTTAATAGCTGTACAGCTACTGATTGCCCAAGCTGATGGTTAATTTAATTTCTGTCAATACAATATTGGGACTGTCTGCATATTCAGACCATGATTAACTGCTGCAGAGTCCATAACAGTAGTGTTATTATTACTGCATTTAACTACCTCTCGGGAGAAGACAAATTAAATTATGTTGAAAATACTGTTGATTATCATTACAGGCTTATTTGTAGAGCACAATTACTGATCTGTTGTAAAATAAATCAAATTTTTTATCATCTTGGTGTAAATTAAATGTAATGTGGGTGAGCAGAAAGTGGTTACCGAAAAGGTTCAGGCAGTTTGGTGTAAGTTAACTGAGCACTGAATTAAAATAATAATCACAGATGAACACGATATTATATTTTAATAACAACCAAGCGTGTCTCATATATTATGTGATTTCAACAATAAGGAAGCAAACTTGGGATGCTTTACATTCTGTTGACTTAAACGAAAGGTTGAGGCCTTCAAATAAATTACTGGATACTGCTACTCCACACAAGTTTAAATTGTAGTTCAAGGAGCTAATTTAAGAGGCAGCTTTAAAAATACAATTATCTTAATAGCTTACATGTGGCAGTCTTTTAGCATTTCCTTTTCATCTATGATATAGCTATTCCTGCCAGAAAGCATTATTATCAATGAATAGTCTTGTGTTTGCTTCTTCAGCAACTACAAAAAGAGTAAAATATTTACTTGTCTCTACTAATGTAAAGGGACGCGGTGGCTCAGTGGGTTAGGATGCTGAGCTTGTCGATCAGAAGGTCGGCAGTTTGGCGGGTCGAATCCCGAGTGCCGTGTAGCAGAGTGAGCACCTGATACTCGTCCCAGCTTCTGCCAACCTAGCAGTTCAAAAGCACGTAAAAATGCAAGTCGAAAAATAGGGACCACTATGGTGGGAAGGTAACAGCGTTCCATGCGCCTTTGGCGTCTAGTCATGCCGGCCACATAACCACGGAGACGTCCTCGGACAAGCGCTGGCTCTTCGGCTTTGAAACGGAGATGAGCACTGGCCCCTAGAGTCGCAAACTACTAGCACGTGTGTGCGGGGGAACCTTTACCTTTACCTTTACTAATGTAAAGATGAATAAAAAAACAAAGTTAACCAGCAAAGCAAGTTCATTTATATTGACATACCTTACAAAGTTTTTAACTGATTTGATTTATACACCTGCAAAACTAGAGTAGTGGATTCCATGGTGAGATAGTAGCAGGTGAATATTATTTCCATGCCAAAAGGGTAGAAAATTACCCCTCCAAGAACAAGGTAACTCCAGAGGAAAAGCATCTAACTCTCCCTTGTTCCATTGGATTTCTATTTGCAAAATGGGATGAAAGGCACACTTTTTAATTTAATTTAATTTAATTTAATAATTTAATTTGTATACCGCCCTTCTCCCGAAGGACTGAGGGCGGTGAACAGGGCAATACATAATAAAAAAACAGGATACAAAAATTAAAAAGTAATTAAACAACTATGCCCGTAATAATTAGTACATATTAAAAGTTAAAACTAAAAAAATTTAAATTTTAAAAAATATTCATCTTAACAAAAATGTACCAAAGCTATATTTATTAATTTAAATATTAATTTAAATGTGTATTTTTGACCCTATTCAAGAATACATCAAAACAGGCACTTTTTAAATTTTTCCTATTTTGTGATGTACTTTGTGATACATAGATACATAAATAATTTGCTGTAGAGATGATACATATCCCACACAGACATACTGTAGGAGGAGATTAATAACACACACACACAGTGTGTGTGTGTGTGTGAGAGAGAGAGAGACAGAGAGAGAGAGAAAGAGAGAGAGAGAGAGAGAGAGAGAGAGAGAGAGAGAGAGAGAGAGAGAGAGAGAGAGAGAGAGAGAGAGAGAGAGAGAGAGAGAGAGAATCCTAGACCAGGCCAAATCCAATAATGCCAGGGAATTTCTAGAAGCCTGGCACTCTGACAAATCAGTTATCGATAGACAAATAGACATTAACAACATCTATAGACTATGCAAAAGAGACAATCAACCAGCCCAAAAGAGAAAAGAACTTCAGCACCTCTCCAGCAGTAATCACAACTCAGATCAGCATCGACTAACTCCAAGGTCAACTTCAGACCAACAATAAAATAAGCAGTAGAGTAAGCCAACAGCAAACAGCCCAAACAAAGAATCCCTAAGACCCCACCCACACAGACATGCAAGACACAAGAATATAAACTGACAGCAAACAGCACTCCTTACTACCACAGATGATGTTACCTAGTTAGAATAATGAAATGTCTGCAAGAAAACAAGCACCAAGGACCCCCATTTCAACCCTGAGCTACAAATATTCTCCTTTATTCACTCACTCACACACACAGACACAAACACAAACACACAAAAACAAGCAGAAATATCCAAGAATCCTTGAATATACAGTATATAAGCATATATGTGTACACATATTAGTTTGCATATTATTTCGTATTAAACTTTTTAGAGTTTTAGGGTTTGCAGAGGATTTTTTTTTAGTAAGACAAGA